>NW_009661372.1:2248908-2249224 GCF_000708025.1 Charadrius vociferus | reverse complement strand
GTCCCCCCCCCAAAGCCATGAGCAGCTATCATCAAGCCATCAGCATTCAACACTGCCGGATTTAAACTCTGAATCATCAGCATATACTTTAAGTTTTCCTTTTGTTTTGGACCCACATCAAGGGATGTCTCTAACTGAGGTCATAAAATACACAGAGGAGTATTTGCTTGTTACAGTAACAAGTCGGCAGGATCACACAGTATTCCTCCAAAGGGTCTAAGGGAACTCACTGATGAATTTTCTGAATTAGCATTGGTGTATACCATATTTTTTTATGGCTGCTTTAGAACCAGAGGACTAAAAAAAGGACAAACAT
>NW_009661372.1:2186156-2248870 GCF_000708025.1 Charadrius vociferus | reverse complement strand
ATAATAATAATAATAATAATAATAATAAAAGAGTACTGTGAGAAAACTGGGATTTATAAACTAGCATGCCCAGCCCAGGGAAATTAGTAACAACTGCAATAAGAAATAGAGTTAGTGAGCACATGGGTAAATACATCTAGATGGAGAAGAATCACAGGGCTGCTGCTAAGGCAGACCCTTTTTCAAAACTTACTGAAACCCCTGAAAGGATCAACAAGCACAGATAAATGTAGCCCTGTTGATACATTTCATTTCCAAAAGGCTTTTGACAAAGACCACCCCCAAATGCTTGAAAGCAAACCTAGCAACCCTGATCCTTGCAAAGGTAAATAAGTAGTTACAAGTCCTGAAAGACAGGTTAAGAGAACACAGCCCAGAGTGACGCATATCAGAAAAAAATAACAATGATGGGCTTCAGACTGACCATTAGTGAACAGAGGAGTGAGATGCTGGGGAATACAATATATCCCTCAAAAGATAAGCTTGCTATGCAGCAGCAACTAAAAAAAGCAAATAAAAAGTTTATTAGAAACTATTAGGAAAGGAATCAAGAAATCATTAGAAATTATTATAGCTTATTATCATAAAAAAAGAGGGGCTTCAGGCAGAAGGAGGGAGTTCTTCATGGAACAGGTAGTTGAACTACAGGCCACAGGACATTGCGGATGCTGCAAATTTATGTTTCAGGCGAGACTGAATGGATTGATGGAAGAGGAATTAATTAAACTGAAAATGCATGGAAATGGAGAGTGTATTAAGGGGGAATTCCCAAAGCATGTTTTCTGTGTTTTTCCTCATGTACCTGCTTTTGAGTACTATCAGAGGCAGGCTATCCTCCCAGAGGAACCTCTGCTCTAATCTGCACCAACTATTATTTTATGCTATGTCAGCTGAGTTACAGGGTTAATTGTACTAGTCCAGAGTAGCAGATGGCTCTCCCAGAGAAGGAAGAAGGAGCACGGCTGGGATATGGCCAGCTCACTCTCTCCTGCCTCCATTTCACTCATCCTTTGTGCCATTCAGGTGGTTGGAAGAGGCTGCTCCCAACTCCCAGTCCTCACCAGCAAAACCCCATGGTGAAAAGTAATTTGTCAGCTTTTGTGCACCCACAGCCCCTATATCTCCTTCCTCTCCCAGCATTAGCGAGGGTGGAGATTTGCTGAGGGGACACGGGAGCTCTGTTCTGCTTTGTGGAAGGATTGCTGCTGACAGAGGACCGAGCTGAAGGCTGACTCAGTGGGCAGCCAGCATCTCCATCTGCACGTAGTGAACAGGAAGGGGTGATGCAGGGATGATAAACCAACACTTATTTCTTGCTGTCAACTCTGAGAAGTTTTATTTTAGAAATATGCACATTACTTAAAGATTTGCAAAACCAAATATTATTAGCACAAAACAAAGGTGAAACAGAAAAGAGTTACTAGAACACAACAAATGTTTTAAGAAAACTTAAAACATCACTTGGAACCAAATATTGCTTGCCTTGTTTTACCAGTATTGAATACAAATTATCTGAGAGAACTTACATTTCTGAATATAAAATAAAAGTGAAATGACTGTTATTTCAATTCACTAGAAGTTTTATGTAGACAGGTTGCAAGATATATTAAAGTAATTCACACTTCATTAAAAACACTGATAGAGCATACAGTTTTGCTGCAGAACAACTGCAGTGTTTGTATTTTCATGTTTAATTTTTAGACATACTAAAATATATAATTTTTTTTTCTCTTGTTATTGTGTTTCATTTCATAGAGGAGTTTGAAAAAAAAATTGTCACCTATTTCTGCACAGAATATGCTTACTATTTTTTCCTACACTGCCATATTTTCCATCTACTGTATTTACTATGCTTGTAAATAGTTCTTTATAACGAGAAAAGCTATAAGCAAGCCTGAAGAAAAGGCAGTGGTTAAAGAACTAAGCTGTGTTACATTCTTCAGAGGCAAATGCAAAAGAATGATACCTCAGCCATCAGAGAAACCAAGGAGTATCTCTGCAGCATGACTGCCTTTCTTTTGATCCCCAAAAAACCCACTCTCTGGATACTGTCACAGACAATTCTGTTAAGATGCAGATGCTGGATTGAATGTTAGATTTTTTGGTCGGATAATGTGGGTTTGGTCAAATAACACAGTTTCGAGAGAACTGAAAAAGCCCAGCAAAATACTGAAACAGTAAGAACAGCTTTGAAAAAGCATTTTCACTTCCTTTTTGTTTCACAAGAAATGCCCCACAGCTCTAACATGTTTTCCTGGGAACAAGGAAAGAGTCAGGTGGTTGACGAAGACTGAGGAAGTTAGCTATGAAAACAAGGCTTTCTTTCCACAAGAATGACAATTTCATGCAAACGTCGTATCAAAAATCTAGAAATCATCTGAGGATGATCTCCTCATCAGCATTGTTTCCACATGATGATATTGTAACAAAAATGCTATTCAACTATACAGTAACTTTTTATTTTGTCTCCTCGCTATTTTCTTGTCAGAGGTTTTGGGTCAGACTAAACTCTTGAGAAATGACTCGACATTCCCTTTGAAACTAATTAGACTAAGCAGCAGGTACCCACTCCAAAGTCCAAACAAGAGAATGTAGAAAGCACAGGGAATTCACTGCACCTAGGGTTAATGAACTCATTGTGTCATTTTTGCAGAGGTAAAGAAGGGGTAACGTAGCTGACCACATGCATTTAGATTTATATGGTGGGTTTTTTGGGGGGTTTTGTTTTTTACTTTTGAGTGCTGGTAGCCCTTTCACAACTGGCTTTCTCACGGAACCACTGGTAATGGAGAAAACTCTGTTTATAAACATGCACTTCTCCAGGTCCCACTAAATTAACTTCTGTTTGTAATAATTCTTATGTTTAAAACATTTCCCCAGCCCCCATAGGACAGCAAGACCCAATCAACTTAGAACAATGCAGTAAATGCTGTGCTGACAGCATTAGCCATTGATTCAAAAGCATCTGTTTTCTGAAAAACTCACCAAGGTTTGTTCTCTTTGAAAAAAATTAATACAAAATTTCTACTCTGGATTGAAACAACAGGTTAAAGATTCAGACAGTCTCTTCTTGCCTGCTTATGCTACAAAAGCAGCATAACAAATAGTCGAAAGGTAGTGACATCTAGCCATATGGATATTAAAAAGGCTTAGACAGCATTTCGTAAATTACACAAGCAAGTTGGAATCAATGTCAGAGAACAGAAGTTTGAACAGATAAAGTAGGACATTTTTAACACACACTAATATGTGTGTTTAAATTAAATTCTTGACGAATAACTAGCTACTAACTATGCTGTGAGAGTATTTTGACAAGGGTCATAATTCACGAATTATTTTCATTAAAAAGGAAGACAATATAAATGACATGGAGGATAGCAGGGCAGTCATAATGGAGTAAATTATTTTATTTTCCCAAAGAACATCAGGGCAGGAAGATGCTCAAGACTGTTCAAAAATCAACAGTAAGCACTTCCAGCAGTACGAGTCACTGCAGAACAGTCAGGTGGGCAAGGAAGACAATATGTGGCGTCAAAATATTTAACTGTTCCAGTTTTATCATCAAGAGGCTGAGTTTGTTAACTCTCGTACTATCACCCTAGTGGGTCTTGACAGACGGGTTATTTCTTTGTTGAAATAAATCAGTCGAGGACTGCACCCCACTTCTCAGTATGACCCACCATACTACTCCTCCAATTATCTAAATTTTTTTGTCTTAGAACAACTATTTCTATGCTCTCTTTACTGAAAGTCTCTTCTATCATATATCTACATTTCATTAAAATCTGTCAAACAATTCTGCATTAAATACCTGTTCAAGCAAACTTTCAGAGAAAGCTTTGTCCCTCTCCACCCCCACTCCCATTACAGGAGAGATCCAACAGCATTAAATTCTTTACTCATCAGTGAAATGAACTGTTTGCAGAATCAAGCCCAGCATATTGCAGTATGATTTTGTCTTGCTACGGAGCTGACAGTCTTTACACAAGTAGGAAAAGACATGGATAAATAAAAAATAGAGCAGCTAAGAAGTGTGGTGTAGAGTCTATGATGCTAAATTCTGGATGCTCTTTACAATCTTAAGTACTTGCTTGCTCACAGATTCAATCTGCAGTGGGAATTAATATTACCACAAGTACTAGAACTAGACAAAGTAACTCCCTTTCTCTGCAAGCATACAAACCCTTCTTTTTGTTCGCACAGAGCTGCTAACAGAAGTTGGAAGGTTTTCCCTGTTTTTTCTTGGAAAAAAACCCAACCCCAAAGCAATCCTCAAAACCCCCTGTCCTTCCTTCTTCACTCCCACCACCCTGGCAAAAAAACCTCACCTCTCTTTCAGAGAAATAAGCATGCCTTGTTACATGCTGCTCTGTAACTATAGGAGCAAATCAATAGCAGCTGAATGCCATCTGCTTCGGGCAGCAGAACAGCACCAAAAGTGTGAGCAATGCATCTTCCCTTATTGAAAGGTTATTTTATGCAAGTAAACAATTCATCGTCTTCTTGCACGCTTGATGCTCATTTACCACTTTTGATCAATAAAATATGCAAAACAACAAAAAAATTGAATCCTAAGAGTAGTTCTGATGCCAGTGTGATAGTTAATCAATATCAGGTCTCTGTTCAGTAAAGCAGGCAGTAGGGTAACTCCTTTATTGTATGAACCCAAGAAAAAGTGTGGAAATGTGTCTTGTTGCCTCTAAAATGCAGTAACAGAGTGAGAAACACAACTTTTATCCTGCAAATTAAAAAAAAAAAAAAGGAGAACGAAATAGAGAGTATTATTTTAATTGTATTTTATCCCCTCACTATACAAAGGGTCAGCTTGCCTGATCATTTCTTGCAAAGAATCTGCTGTTACACTGTTGATAGAGCTATACTATCATTAACACAGATATTTGGTTAAACTATAGCCATTATAAGATATACTTTGGAGAGCAATCCACTCTGTTTCCTGTACTGAAACTGCTCTACCTTATTAAGTCTTGGTTTTCAATGTATTTATGTTTCAGGTGGACTCAGTTTTTCTGTTAAAAACAAACTGCTATGGGAATTTCTTTTGCACAGTGTTTCTTTTAGTCAGACCACAAACTGCCTTATTACATTAAGCCTCCTGACAATTGATTCAAGTAGAATACTTCTCTCCCAACAAAGAAAACGACATCATTTTTACAGATATTGCAGAAAAAAAACCTCCAATTTAAACAGTTTCCCAAAATAACACAAAATACTTGAAATAACAGTTGGTATTCACAAAGGCTCTCTACTCTAGTGAGCTACATATCCTAATATTAAAAAAAATAAATAAATTACTGTCTCATTTGAACAGCAATTTTGCAGATTATATCACAAAGATAAAGCCACAAATTTAGTTGCACACGGTATGTTCTGATTTGCACTTAATACTGCATTTTCTTCATTGTTCTTTCCTGCTTGTATCTAGAAACACAATTATGAATGTGTGTGGCCTTTACTCACTTTTGGTTATTTGAACTGAAAAAAAGCTTGGTACACTTCTGTAAAAGAATACCTTATGCAGGGCTTCCATTTAAGACTACCAAGTACAAGGCTTAAAAAAAAATAATACTGTTTTTCTCTATATTTGCAATGCAAAGGCCCTTCCCAATGTACTGCTCATGGACTTCCAGAAAAGATTTATTAAAGTGAAACCAAACAATACTGAATAAAAAATAATTCCACGATCAGATTAGAACCAAACACTAACTTGCAGTCAAGCAGCAGCATTTATACACAGGAGAGACAGAAAATCTCTGGGTTTCTGTTCAATTCTCATAATTCTTACAAAAACAAGACAACTGGGAGAACATATCTATAAATCAACTTGTATAGGATTTTTAAGGTAATTTCTAGTAATTAACAATGCACACATTTGAACATATGAAAAAAGTTCTTCTGACCGACCAATGAAACTTACTAAATGTAAGATAGGTTTGGGGTTTATTTATATTTGTGAATTAGACACAGATTTGTATGCAACAGTTCAAAATTCTTCTTTTATAACCTTGTAAGACCCAAAACATTTGTAGTTATGACAGGCAGCTGCCCCTTCTACATAACAAAGCTTGGATCATGCTCCTTCTGCATGCCTTCTTCAAAAATGCTTATGAGGTTATAGGAACTCCAATATACGGTTGGATCACATTTCTAGAAGCCAAAACAATTTTGATCAAATTAATAATACAGAACATAGTAGTGAAAGTGCAGTAGCTTTGAGCCAATGACCCAACTAGCAGCAAGGGTATAATTTAAAGTCAGAAATTTCCAGTGCATGCACCGTTAGCCACAGTGAACCTGTTACTGCTCTAAAGGGAATTGTTTGCCTCTTATTAGATTTTCTACAGCACAGCCATAAGTGATAAATGTACTGCTGTACTCACTGTCAAGTTAATCAATGCTGCCAAAGTTTTGTTGACCTAACAGTAATCCATAAAGTGAGCGGCATTTTCTCTATCCCTATGACATCTCAGTCCTCAGTGGGGATACAAATCTTACAACAGCTTCTTAAAAAAAAAAAGAAAAAACAAAGCAAAGCAAAGCAGTGGGAAAAAGATATTTTCAAAATTCTGTCTTTAAATTAGCAGACTGTGAGAATTCCTTGCCTCTCTGACAAATTGCTTAAAAATGAAGGCCAGACAATGGATTCCGTTTGATGGTTAAAATGCTAGCAAATGGGTAACTTCCCAGCAGATGACGCTTTGCCTAGTAAAAAGCAGGTGAAAAACAGCTTCAGCAGTCTTCCAAGGAAACAGTTGTGAACACAATTTACTTGTGACTATACATTAGTGCACCGGTTCAAACAGAGCATGGTGCAGCAATTCTGAAGACAGTAATGTGAAAACAATAATAAAAAAATCACCACCAATAAAACCGGTCCATTGCTGCATCTGGCTGTGATTCACAGTCCATGAGAGCATCACCACTGAAAAGAAGAAAAAGTCAGGAAACAATCTGTGGTAGAACAAGCTACTCTATAAACAAACTGCTGCCATGCTCTTACAAGCAATTATAGACATATGAAATATGAATTGCCATTGATTTTTCTTCTAGAGGTCACTCTGCTCCATGTTTTACGCACTCTAGGCATTTATTTGGGTGGCAAACTGACAAGTTTTTACAGAATTAACAGAGCTCAATTGCAGGTACTTCATTATGGTTCTATTCCTTGACACTTGTACCTCCCAAAACTCACTAGCAAGGGAGTCCATGATAAAGGTGAGGAACAATGCAATTATGTGTGAAAAAAGACCATCCTAACTTGGTCAGTGAAGGCTTATTTACTCCTTCTGTGCTGATGACAGACAAGCAGCATCAGTCTGAGGGCTGCATTTATCACAGCATAGCAATTCTGCAGATAATGTTCTGATTTGGCTAAAACTCTCCACATGCTTACCACTGACAGAGAGATGACTTCTCCAGAAAGGAGAAACAAGACTGCAAGTTAGCTCCCTAACAGAAGTAACATAGCTATCTGGATTTCTGTTAAAAGTTATCATAACATTAAAATACTGCAAGAATGCCAAGCTGCTCTCTATTTGATGTTATCTTCACACTTAGCAGCTGCTTGATGTTCCTTACTCAGCAACTGGAGAACTACTTAATTTTGACCAGTAAAGTCCACAAATGAGGTTGAAACTGAGAATCATGAATTCATGAATCATATATTCTAGCATTTTTAGACAGCAATCTTCTTTACTTCTATTATTCATTTTTTGGCACAAACGTTTGGTCTATGGCTTTCCCATCCAAGAAGAATTTGCAAAAAGGCTGTGTTGCACCCTTCCTTCCCAGTGGTTATTCTGTCCCCAAAGGCTCTGGTTTACCCTACAAATAAGCCTTCGCATCTGAAGCTAAGGTTAAATTGTTACTTTAAGTAACAACTCTTGGTGCCTTAATGAAAGGACAGAACAGTACTGTAATACTGCGGCATTGAGAGCTTAATCAGACGCTAGACTCCATGATAAGCAAATAAAAGAGAGCATGCCATCAGTGCAGGTATGTCTGGAGAAGTGGTGTCCCGAAATCAAAGCGGATGTGGATATAGTATAAGGGTTCAGAAAGGATTTATAATAGAACTGAAGTCTACAAAAAACCTTGCATCCTCTGTTGACTGGACAAAGAGGTGACCTTCAACACACGATCATCAGAGGACAACACTAAGACTGATGAGTAGATTGAATAAACCAGTCAAGGGGATAAAACAAAATTTCAGGGAAACAAACGGGAAAAGATGGGAAGATGGGTAGTGACATATGAAGTTGAAAGAATCTGCTATAGATATAAAAACGATAACATGGTGGTTGAGATATCATATAGATACAAAAATGGTAACTTGGTGGTTATAACTGGTAAATATACTGCAGAGAAAGTAAGTTAGAAGCTTCCATCCACACATTAACAAATGCAGCTTCTCCACCTGTCCCATATCTCAGTGTCAATCAGCGATCCGATGGTGGACTTCCCCCTGACTTCTTTGGTGAACATCACCACTTTGTACAATTGGGCAAAAATAAATGACCAAAAGCCTGGCTGCTAGACCTTTTCACTGAAATGCTGCCTTTGTTTTTACATTATTATTACTGTTGCTGAATATGTGCATTGGACCACAGTTATCAACAACCTCCTGCATTATTAGAGGACAAATTTGTCACAAAACCCACAATCCTTTTTTTCCAATATTACAAAAAGACCCCAATATCCTATGGTAACTTACTCTTTGCAGTACATGTCCTCACCATTCCAGCATTTAGAGTTGGATAACTAATTAAGGTCACACAATTAAATTTGCCTGAATTTGGATAATTATTTAAAAAATCCCCTTGTAAAGCAGGTAAGTACTATTGTATGGCATATAAATATGTCATTACAAAAAAGCAAACTGCTTCCTAATCCTGAAGTTATACAACTGCTGCTGTTCAAAACTATTAGCATGTCTCGCTGCATGACCTTGACTGAGTCCAAATACACAGAGAAACATCTGATGGGATAATGTAGAGACAGCTGCTTAAACGCTGGTGGCTGCAAGATTGTGAATCCTGTGCATGGTCTTTGCTCCTCTGTAGTCTCCCGTGGCTTTATGAGTGCTTTTGAAATGTTACATTAGGAATCTTCCCCACCGAACCAGGTGTGACAGCTGGATCCCATGCTGAAAAGTGCACTTGGAGATCTGGATGCCCTGCCATCTGGAGAAACCGGGAGAGGTTTCACTCATCTAACTTCCTCGTGATTTCGTGGTGACATTCTGAACATTTTCCAGAAGCCAACATTACAGGGAAGCTGCTCAGAAAACCAGTTACTCGGAATACAGCTGTGATCTCCTAGTGACTCGCTAGCAAGTATACAAAGAAAAATACTGTAAATGACCTGTGTTCAAAGTGCTACACCTGTTGCAGCATGTCTGTTATCATCAGTTCAGGAGTTGATATGACACCATACTATCACAGTTATGAATGCTGTATTTCCCTACTGATGATGATATTCTGCAAATAAAAAATAAGACACTCAAAAAATGGAGGATGAACTCCCTCAGTCAGATACACACAACTGGAATGACATTTTCTCAGAACGTTTTATTGGGAAAGTTATCACTGACCTTTTCATTTTCCTAGAATAGACATACCCAGTGGGTTGCAACAGCATAAGAAATAAGATTTTCACCCAACCATTTTAAAACTGTAATTCTACAAAAGCAGGCTCCAGCCACGTTGCTGCTGTAAAGGCCAGCGATGCACCACACAAACTGCTGTTCTAAGAGAGCAGTTTTAAAAGCTGTGGCAGCTGGTATAGTTGTGCTGTCAGTTTACGTGAGTGATGCCAACACGCACTGCAGTGATACAACTTGCCTAGCCAAGGTATTTCTGTAAAAACTGACTTAGAAATTAGCCTGTTTAGTGTGTAACAAGTTATGTGTATCCTCCTGCCTTCTCGATGGAGCACGTTACTCCAAAGCCTTATATACCCAACAAATACCAACAACTGAACCAACGTGCAGTATTTTCTTTGAACATACTAATCCTGAAAGCCTGTAAATTTATTTCAATATCTAAGGTGACAGAGAGGCTTTCTCCTCATGCTGATGCACTCATTCTCAAAAGGCGAAAGGCTGGCACTTAAGGGGAGCATCCACATGGTTTTCCTGCGGTTTTTCATTAAGGAAAGTATTCAAAGGACCCACGTGCAGAATGATGCTTACACCATGTAAGTGGTCAAGACCACTTGGCATGCACAGACAGCTGGAAGAAAGGAACACCCGTCAAAAATGTCGAAATACATATCATTAGGGACATGCACCTGTATTAAAGAGGAATCAAAATTCAATGTGCTAGGCTTGAGTGTCTACCAAATGCAGGGGCTACTGGTTATTAACATAAGCAAATGACACTTAGAGATTACCATGTCTACTAGACAGTAACAAACACAAATGCTATAGTATAAGCAGGGCTTTCTTGAGCTTTAGGCGCAATTGGAGTAAATCTTGTGATGGGCTCTGAATTGTAGGATCTGTGATTTTCCCATGTCTGTTATTTCCTGCAGCATATTGAAGGAGAAATGTACGTAGCAAAGGTGTTAAATACAATTTGACACCCCTGTAACAGAGGTCTTTAGAAGAAACAGCTTTTAGTGCTCTTGCTGTGCGGAGAAACAAACAAGACTAATTTCTGTGCCACAGATAAAATTTTCCTTTGTGCTTAGTGGTTACTCTCAACTCTATTTTGTTGTATCAGTGCTTCTTATTGCTTTATGTAAAATTTGCATTCATTGATAACGTTGGTTTACTCTGACTGTTATACTGAGCTTTCAACTAATTGCTCTCAATTAATCTGTTCCACTCTTTGATAGCTTATTTATCAGATTGGGAAAGATAGATTTAATGGTGCTTGCTGGAAACAAGTTCTTTAATTGGAAATACCAGAGTGTTTAGCTCACTTCGTGCTCTAGCAATTAAGGACAATTTGGAAAAGTGTTTTTCCCCCTACTATTGTCTCCTTGATTAGATATCCAAAGAAGCAGACAAAACAAATGACAATACCACCTAGCAATATTGGTTCAAATAAAAGCCCAGCAGCCAAATTACTTACTATGAGAAATGTGAACCATTCCCATCAATTCCAATGCTGTGTTACATTCATTTTGCTGTATCTTTGCCTCCCAAGTAGGTAAATGGCAAAATTTCTTTCAAAATGCATAGCTCTATGCCTGCCTCTATACAATTATCCCTTTCCACAAATAAGCCAAATCAACAGAAGAAATTATTTTTCCTGATTAAGCTCCCACATTTCTCTTGGGATGAAACAAAACAAACAATTAATCTTTCCTTATTTGTTCTCAGAAGAACCTGCATCCCTTAAATGTACGATAACCAGGGTACCTGTGGCAGGCAGTCGGCAGCAATTAGGCTTGTGCTGAAAATGAATGGACTAGAGTCAGAATGCCTAATCTGCTGAGAGTTTCTACAGGAGGGCAAGGTTAGACCAGGAAAATTCCCTTGCTGTGGAAATACTGTTAAAAATTACCACTTGACTTCAGCATAATTAACAAGGTTTGGGAATTTATATGAACTGAGTAATTGAAAAGAATTAGCAAGAGATATATACATTAATCTTCACCAGTTACAACGTGCCTAATGAAATTAAAGGTTCTACTTCTACTTCACGCTTTGTTTCGGCAAACTTTTTTCATCTACAGAGAAAAAGTATATTAGATAAAGACAACGATAGTTGTGAGAAATTAAAAAGAAGAAACTGCATCACAAAACTCAATTTTTGTATCAATACTTCCTGAAAATTTTCTTATATATAATTCATAGTATTTATCATAAGAAACGCCATGAAAGTTTCTTATTTCAATGTCCATGTTTTTAAAGTCAACAGGAAACATCCATAGCAGAATTATAAATTTAGGCATCATTCAGTAATGCATATTTGTTTGTAAATATACCTGCACTTAAATTCAAGTCTGTCTCAGTCAAGACATCGTACAATCAACAGTTTCAGTAAAATGATCTTTTTTACACTTAACTAAATCCGTGTTATATTCAGATTACAGAGACAATAAGCAGGTGAAAAGAAAAATAAAGGCAAGCAATGCTGATGTGTGTGGAGGTAGACAATGTTAGCAGAAGATAACAAGCATTTGTTATTCTCCTAGGCATAAGCACAGGACCTTTTCATCTTAGTTCACTCTGAAATCGTTCAACATATCCTTCAGAAAGGAGACGTGCAAGATTGCATAAAAGCCAAGAAGAGGGAAAACACACAAGGGAATTATATCTCAAGCAGGAGAGTCCAATTTACTGCAGGACCAAAGGAGAAGGCTCCCTGACCACTTTCCCACAACCTATCTGAGAAAGACTAGTTGTCTCCTGCTCTGCTCACCTCTTTTAGCTACTGATGGACTAGCTCTTACTTCTTGCTTAAGCAGCCCTTCTTGCAAAGAATTTTTCTGTTCCTGTGTCCTTTCCTTGCAGTATGTCTAAAGCAGAAGCTTAAGAATTACTGCTTATTTAATTCAGTAACTTTCCAGTAAAACTCTGTGTTAAGTTCCACATTTTTTGTTGTTTTTGGTTTTGTTTTTCCTTCAGAATGGTCTATGCTAAATGATACACACAATGTTAGACAAAAACACTGACGTTATTACAGCACACTCCAAAGTGAAGAATTGTCAGGTTAAGCATACCAAACTCTAATTCAGCTTCCTTATGTGTAAGGATTTATTTAACGTTGCTTATATATATCCTATTATCCCATACTACTTTCCCCACCAAATCAGTTCTTCATCCAAAGCACAGAATGGATGGCATTCAGTTATTCAGCACATATTCAATATTTTGTTTCCTTCCTCTCACCTCCAAACATGGCCGGTGTCTTATGTGGAAATTCAAATCCTGCTACAAAGACAGAATTGTTCACTTCATGAACTTTTCTCCCTAACCTTCATGTGCAGTTTATAAAGTGTAAAGAATATTAATGATTGGTCTTCAGTCACACAAAGTGCATAGGCAAAAGAATATTATCAGATTGCATAAAGGCAATGATTTGGCAGACCTAGGTCCAAACTACATGCTAATTTAGTGCTATACACTACTGAACAACCCTAACAGAACATAGTGTGTTCCACTACACATGCAATAATAAAATACTCTTTCACTATAAAATAAGTTTTTCCCTTAATTGGCAATTCATTAAGTATTTTTACAGAATAATTTTGAAGAAAAAGCCCTTCAGATTTAACTTGCCTTGAGAGTCCAATTTAAAAAAGCAATAGTCATTTGTACATCAAAAATAAGAATTAGGTTATGTAAAACAACACAAAGTAGGAATTGAAAATGTGTTTAAAATGCTGTAGATTGATTAAAAAGATGGGGGAAATCGAGTCTTTCTACCATAATTCAGGTGGTGATAATAAAGACTGTCTGCAGGAATTACAGCTCTCTCCTTCCTTCCTTTACTACAATGGACAAAAATTGTTTTACTTTCCCCCCACCCCCCAAAGAAGCTCAAGCTTGATACAGATACAATTCTATTAAATATTTATTAAGGAAAAAGAAAATGAAATGCCTATCTGTCAAACGAGGAGTTGCCTTTAGGATAAGGAAGGTCACCACTTTTTCTTTCATCATGGCTAAACGAAATAAGTATCTCACACTTTGAATTGCTCTAGAAGGAATAATGGCTATTAGAACAATTGCCCATCAGCAGAGTATAATGACTATAGCAGTGCACTGGCACTCTAGTTTTAATATCCCTAGTTCTGCTTTAACAGGCTGTAACATCTTAAGCAAAGAACTTTAATTTCTTTCACCCTCCTCATAAAATATCTTACAGTTATTCTGAGCATACGCAGGTCATGATATGTACCATTTCTCACTGTATATAAATGCACAATTAGTGCAGTTTGATGTTCATCTTAACTTGGGCAAAAATATGTGATACGATAGCATTATGATACATAGTATAACGAAAAGAGAATGAGCACTTAGACATGGTTTCTAAACCTGTCATGACTTCTAATGTAAATTCTGCTTTTAACTGAGTAAAATTTATTTTGATCACCTCTAATGTGCAAGAGTGAAATGAGAAGTTCATGCAGCATAATTCTATAGAGCAAAACCAAACAGATTGTTGAAGATAAAGGAAAAAATATGAATCATAAACCACAACATAGCACCACTTGAGAAGCAAAATATGTAACTCCTAAAACATAAACCAGGCAATTTTCCTAAGCTTGCTTCAAAAATGCTTGGAATATTTCTGCAGGAAACACCTCTGCAAACAGACACTTAATAAACGGCTCTCCTCTAAATTATCTACAGAATTATTTTGCTTTCCCATTTTCTCTTGCTTTCACCTCCTCTTAACAAATATGCAATCCTGCATGTGTCAAGCACGCTTCTTTAAAATCCACAGCCATCTAAAACCAGCTATGTATCTGTACCACCAAAGAAACATGTATGCACAACAGAATCTTAAGAGAGCTGGTTGCAGCAATGATGGATTTAAGTTATTAACCGATCAAAAAAAGATGGATGGTGGTCTGCTTTTCTTAATCTACATCATCATCTAGATCTATTTAAAGATATGTGGTACACTAACAAACTTAGTTAAGGTTTCGATAAAATCAGTAGAATAATCTGCCCTGTTACATTGAGACTGTATCGATCAATAAAATCACTTGTACTAGGAAAGTACTGTTAAGTACTGACAATCCCAGCCATTAATATTATTTAACACTCTGCTCACAATCTTTAATGAGGACAAAGAACATTTTGCCTTTTTATACTTACCATACCATTGCTTTTAGAGCTTCTTACAGGTACAGTTCAACCTTGATTACTGCAGATTAAATGGAGTTAGAGAAAGGAAGACACTGAATAATTTTGGATAATGGAGAGAATTTTCAATGTGACTAATAGATGTGGGTGACTCAACACACTTTCCAGCAAAACATCAGTTAAACCTTATTTCACTGAATCCAACTTCTACTTGCAACTTTCTAACACTAGATTCATTCTTCCTAACGTATTCACCTGTATCTAAAACAAAACTGGTTTCCAGAAACAACAATCAGGAAGATAAGCATCTGTTCTGGACCTGATGGATTTTTTTTTTTTTCTGCAAATAAGACAATTTGGTCTTAAATTACTCAGAAATAGATCCCAACAGCAAATGTGTGCATAGGACAAAGGGAAGGATTGCCTCTGCAGAAGTCTTTGTGGTGGTTAATGAATGACAAAAGGAAGTCAAGGTAAATTCTATCCATCTCCTGCTCTTAGATATGGGGAATGGCTGAACAGAAGCCTAGTGGGAAGAAACCCACAGTTTTTTTCATGCACGGGATATGGTGGAGAAGAACAAAAATAGGTCCACATTTCGTGCAAAAGTTTTATAGCTTAAAATTTCTTCCTCTGAGTTCAGCTTTTATATATACAGCCAATTACCTCCCATGTGTAAAGTATTTGGTCTTAAAAGGCATTAGCCTTTACAAGTGGCTTTGCACAGTGGCATCTGACCTGTATACTTCTTCATTATATCAATATGATGCAACCATGTCATATGATTCAAACTTTTTTCTTTTAAGAGTAGTGTTTGTGATATATACAGGGCTCAGTTAATAAAAACACATTAATGTGTAATCAAATCTAGTAACAAGCTGAAACATAAGTATGTGTTTAATTACTTTAAGGACTGTATAAGTCACAATGGTTCAAACCAAAGGTCTATTTAGCACTGTATCCTATCTCCAAAAATGGCTATAAATCGGTATCAAGGAAGAGTATAAATGAGCATGACTAACATACGAGACATTTTCCTTCAATACTCTAACAGCCTCAAAAGTTATTTCCAGCCTGAAAACCTTCTGTGGTTGATATAAGCTGCTGTTCCATGAACCCTTCCAGTCTTCCCCTGAAATAATTTAAAATTTTGCATTTACAACACCTTTTGGCAAAGACACACAGGTATACAGGAATAATGAAATGCTTGATACACAATGCATTTCTGAGAAAATAAAGGAAGAACAATTGTAATGAATATTAACATTGACAGAGTGGATAAATGTGATGAATGTGAACTGCACAGAAAGAAAATTTGAATAGCTGAACGATCATTGAATAGTTCTAAGATCATTTTGCCATTACATTTCCAGAATTAAATAGTAACCAACTTGATTTATTTTTATTGGGCAAAAGCAAATGAATGTCTCTCACAGAAGTGCACATACCACACACAGAGATCTCAATATTTCTAAACAGCTCCAACAGTACTGGTTCAAAAAAGTCTACCACCAAAGACATTAATCTTTTTCTTTTCTTTAATATTGACAAATGTCAAGAAACGTTCCATTTAGAAAGCACTTATAGATTGCTTCTGATCCTAGAGAACTACGTCAGCTTCAACCATCACACAAACCAAGATCTCCCTGTCTTTATATGACATCCTAGCTTTCGTTCTGCCTAGCAGAGCTCAGGCTGACTTTTATGTACTACCATGGGACATTTTTTCCTCGACTTCACAAAGAGAAAACAGTGAAAATTCCCGTGCATCACCAAGAATTCGTTTTCCC
The DNA here is from genome assembly GCF_000708025.1 of Charadrius vociferus. Classification (NCBI taxonomy): domain Eukaryota; kingdom Metazoa; phylum Chordata; class Aves; order Charadriiformes; family Charadriidae; genus Charadrius; species Charadrius vociferus. The sequence goes on along the minus strand of NW_009661372.1, from coordinate 2,232,292 downwards.
CACTTTCTGATCGTACTCCAGCCAAGACAGCTATGAAGCAGTATTTCAGCTACAGTTACAGAGGAGGAGTATTCGGTGACTGAAAGGCAAAGCTCTAGCCAATCCACAATGTGGAGTACTTGCAGACTAGCATCAGGAGTCTAGATGGCTTTTCTTAGAGCAGAGACCTCCCCAGTCTTCTGGATGGACAAGGTTATAAATGACTGAGTTCGCATTCCTCCTTGATAGAATAGCAAGAGGCCAACAGAAATTGAATCAGCTAAGCAGTGAAGAACTAACGAAACATCCCACTAGGTGATGGAAAACTCTTTTTCTTCACAATTAGGTAAAAAACCCTGAGCAATCAGATTATCTCACTTCCCAGAATGATAGCGAAGAGGGGCAATGACTGACACTCAAAGAAAGCAGAAGATTCTTACCCTCAGCTGCAATATGAAACGCTGTATTAGCTCTGAAATGCGCTGCAGCAGAGTTTCCAAATCAACAAAAAGATCTTTTCAGTATTTTATTTTTTTAGTTGAATCTAAAACTTTTATGAAGCAACAGCACACAACTAGGTCAAGTTAGAAGAAGATAGTTCAAAAGCTTTAGAATACCATTTGGAATGATGATGAAAATCAGAGGGTTATTTTCTGGGGCTAGGGAAGGTTATTTAATCCTTCTATCCAGATTTAGTGATTTGTTCATGCCCAGTCAGAAAAGGCTATTTATTTATTTATTTATTTATTTAAACTCTACCCAAGGAATTTAGTATCAACACTTACTGAAGTAATTAAATAAAATCATCATGGCCCACAAAGAAACAACACCTTGGGCCAAATTTTCTGTAAGATAGTTTTCCTTCTGCTGTCACTAACGGCAGAAATAGCTCATAAGTCTTCTTTTTTTTGCAGTTCCTGTTGAACTGTTCCCCCAAAAAAGAGTAAAAAAATGCAATATAATAATGGGTGATTTTCTCCTTTATATTTCTGATGAACTTACTCATAAAGCAACTACAGATTACTCATCACTCCATCCACTGTTTTCCTAACTCCACCCTGCTGGAAACTAAGCTAAAGAGTACAGGATTGGATTCTACTTTCTTAAGAGCAAAATCATAACAGATATGGTTTTATTTACCTTTTTCAGGAAGGATTGGTAGTTAAAACATTTTTAAAGAGAAATGCATTTTGAAGAATACTGAAATATAGGTCAAAGTGTTGCTCAGATCTCCAGATTATTTCCTTAAATGGAAAACAAATCTCTAGTCCAGTTTCATAAACTCCATAATTCATTTTGAAGATTTGGATTCCTGAAACTGCTGGAATGTTGAAGTTCATCAAGTCTTCAAGCCTCACAGCCAAGCAGCACTTTAACCAATCTTATCTCCAGGAATCAGGACTGTTCTCTTTGTAAAAAGTTCAAGAGTAAGTAAAAGGCAAGTATGTTTTTTTGACCCCAGCCAAGAGAGAAACGTTAACTCTACATATTAACTCTGGTTAGAGACATATGTACATACAGACCCTACATACATACAGAGCAGTTCAGAAGGTTTAGAGACCTCTGTTTTATACTAGAGTCTTACCAGTCACAAGAAGAATTTCTTCAGGTCACCCAGACTACAAGAAATGAGTTAGTATCCCGAAGCTCATCAAAAATATGGGCTTCCTCCAAAATCTCTCCCCATAACCAAATCATTTTAGGGAAGACTAGCAGCAGCTACACAGTCTCATGCTGAGGTCTGGGTGCCACTTCACAGTGAATTCTGTTAACGATGCCTGTTATCTTGTTGGACTGATGATATCAGCAAACGATGAGATTTCTCCTGCCCAAGGGGGTTAGAAAATATCTATTCCATTGAACTTTAAAAGGCAGACCTGTCAAAGGGCAAGTCCCTGGGGCAGAGAGACTGGATGGCAACAACATCCAGTGTCAGCTTACTGGGACAAGGATATGACCTAACTCCAAATCACTAGAGAGCAGGTGGCTAGATCAAATTCTTCCCCATTACCAATTCTTTGGAAATAAGCTCCATAAAAACCGCTCCTCCAAGAGTACATAATTTAAAATCTATCTGTAACAAATACTGATCCAATTGACAACGCAGATGCAGCTGCTTCGATAACCAATTAGATACAGTCCCTCAGTGTTGCCCTTAGGAATCCCAACGTCTTCAATGTCCAAAATAAAACCCCAACTACCTGTTCAGTTGGTCCATCCACAAGATGACTTACTGAACTCACACACAACGATAACTGTGCAAAAAGGAGAATTTCAAGTGATCTATATCTCCTTTAAATACACTTCCAAAGCAGACCATATTTCTGTATTGCTTTGTGATAAGCAGTCAGTCCAAGATTATACAGTGGATTAAAAAAAACAACCAACCTTCACCCAGAAGCTACAATGCTAATTAACAGTCTGCCCTATCATCTTCCACAGTTACCTTTACCTTCTGGTACTTTTGAGCAAACATATTTCTCCAGGCTCACAAACATACTATCAGGAGTCACAGACTTTCAACGCAGGTCCAATTGGCAGCCCTTCTCACAGTAGAGGCTCCCTGCACAACTAGCTACCTCAAATATGTATCCTCCACCTTTTCTTAACACCAAACGCTTCAGGAAACATATCAAGAGAAGACATTTCATAACCATAAACAAATCACAGCTAAGTTCAAACCTTGGTGCAATCTAACACTACTACCAGAGAGATTTGTGTCAGCAATAGTGTAATCCTATGATTTATTTCACAAATTTTAAATCAAAACCACCTGGATTCTCACCTCTGCTGTATTACAAGCTGCAAGCTCAGATATACAAAAAAGTAACTATTAAGTCAGAATTTATATCACACACTAATTGACTTATGGTTAACTCTTAGCTGATAGCCACCACAAGGTAAGTAGAACTGGTTTAGTCCTCTTCCACTGTCAGTAACAGGCATTTTCTTATTTAGCAGAGACTAAATGAGCTCAACTTAAGTCCTGTGTGCTGTAGGTTATTATTATACTGTAGGTTAGTGTCATGCACAGAGAAAGTTACCATGGATCAGCAGAGGAGCAACAGCTTATCGCTTAATGCTAATTTGCTTGAATGCTTGGGGCCACACTCTGTCATTTGCTTATCTCTGCATCTGTTTCCTCATTAACAAATTAAACATATTCCTTCTTTCCTCTTGTCAGTCAGTTGACTGTTCTGTATTATGATGATGATGATGATGATGTCTCTGTATTATTATTATTATACATGCAGTTAAATTACTACACATACTAGTGCTTACTAGTCAATTGTTCCACAGTATTAAAAATGAAAGTTGTAAATTCCAGCCAAACTTGTATGATATGAAAATAATTTAAAAATAATATAAATTTTCCTTTCACAATTCCATGAAAATTGGTCTCATAAGAAGAAAAAATCCCCACTTAACCTTTCAAAAACAAGAGAAAAATAAGCCATCTGATGAACATTAGCTGACAGTGGATACTGATAAATTTAAGAAAATGGCTATTTCTATCTCACAATTTAGTAATACTGGGTTTATTCATAGTTTTGCTATTCTTCAGAAAGATATAATGAAATATTTCTGAGCTCCTGTCCATCCACTCAAAGAAATAACCAACCTGTGCTGAAAGTATTCAAGAGGGCAGTTTCATCATGAAAAGGTCACAAAGATGTAACAAGGTACTGGCAATTGCAGCACCTTCTAGCTCAGAGAGAGGAATTTCTTGCTTTTTTTACTACTTGATACAGACCGATTCTACTATTCTGGTTTCATATCATTATTTTTATCTGCATTTAACTATAGAAGACTATTAAAAATATACTCAGAAGCCAATATGATTAGACCTTGTCAGGTACAGGTCTGTATTTGACTGCTATCTGCATGGCATGTTACTTCTTGCCTGTACAGGTTCTCAAGATGCAAAGTGCAATAATGATAAATGAATATCTATATATTACATAAAACAAATTATTTGAATGTGACATCTAAGTAAATGCTCAATCTCTGCATAAGATTCTGGCTGATTTTGAAAAAAAACACCAAAAACAGTTAATGACTACCATGCCTCCATAATAGTTTACCAGCTGCATAAACGGCTGGCTAGTAGTACCACCACTGACTAGTGATGGCAGTAGCCAAACTGCTCTTACAGATTAACTCTTATTAGTACCACCTGAAAATACATCTGCAATGTTTTTTATACACGGTGTTAAATTAAAAACTGATCATGTCTTCTGAGATTGGAGCATGTTCCTATGCTGTGTCTTGGAAAATGCTTAGCACTATTAAAAACCTTCTGATAACTGACGTGCCTTAATATGAACTTTTAGTTGTCTAAAATCAGGCTCTTGTTACTTTAAAAGTTAAAATTTCATGTATTATCAGTTCTGCTGTCAGCAGAAACAGAAATTAATGACTTTGATAAGAGTATTCATGATTTTTGTTCTTGTTTTAATTTAATATGCACATTAGTATGGATGTAACTTAAAGGCTTGTCATGTTTTAATCATATGACGTCCAGCAGTCCTTTCCAACCTAAACCACTTCATGTTCCTGTGATAGCCAATGGTGAGAGAAGAGGGGAAAAGTTAATGAAATGTACAAGACTGTACAAGAACAAGAGTTAACTAATTCTTCCAGTAGGGGGAGATGTTCTTTTAAGTTTATCACCAATTAAAAACTGCTAATCAATTTACCCCTGTATATTTTTAACAAAATCAACCTCATATGAGAAATCAGTATGTGTGCCTTAGTAGTGATATTCTCCAAAAGACAGTTGCATGAATATCAGAAACACATACAAAATTTACAGCACATGGCCGTAAGAGAAAAACATACCACTGATGGAGCAAACTGTAGCTGATAGCCACCAAAACCTAAAAGGCCTTATTCCATTTCAAAAACAAAGTCTCTCCAACAGCAATGTTTTTTCACCCACACAATAAATGCAATTTTTAGATGTCAAAGATGCTGTAAATATCATAAAGAAGGAAAAAAGGATTAAATTTTTCAATTTAACAATAGCAAATTAATATTTTAAATAAAAAATTAACTGTTGCCTGAAATGCTCCCTGTATCTCAGAACAAAATCTGAGCTGTGTTTTTCTCCTTATTTCCAAATTTGTTTCTAAAAGTTTAATGTCAGAAGTAATACCATCTCATGACACACTGTAATTACATTCTCCTTCTTAAGCAGTTTTCTTTTAAAAAACCTTCCTGAGAATCAGGGAGGTTCCTGAGGAGTGCAGGTTACCATCCTTTTTCTATGAATGCAGCTCACTGTCCACTATGTTGCAGTTCACCATTCTTCCAGTTGTGCCACTGCCACGGTGGATGACGACATAAATCAGATGTCTGAAACTTTTACTATTTTCAATATCTGATCTGAGTAAAAATAGAATACTCTCACTCCTGCCTTCCTCCCAAAACAATGACTCAGATAATTTCTTAGATCCCCTTCAATAAAGCAGCACTTGCACCAGTACTGCTGAAGGTGCAGTGAACTGGGAACATGTCTAGAGGAACACCTTAATCTGACTTTGTCACCAGAGAAACAGCTGTGAAAGTACACCACAGGCTGTTTTTAAAGCAATCGTGGTGAGAGTGAAAATTCTGTTTATTAAAGAAGGTTGCGATTTATTACTGGTATATTTAGATGTCTATATGTCTCAGTCATTCCTGAAAACTCCTTTTACAGTCTGTAGTAAAATCAGAACCCAAATAGGTAGAATCTGGGACTTTAAATGCAAGTTTCCAAACCAACTGAGATGAATATGGGATGACAGGTACCTATTTCAACTGGATGAACAATTCAGATACAGGCAGGTACAGTAGAAGGATACGAATTTGATGAGTTGATTCTTCCCCAGTTTGTCTAAATAGAGGTGAGATACAAGCTGAGCCTCCTTGTATCTCTTCTGCAACACTTTTGATTGGTATGGTCAGAACAACTTTGGAAAGAATAACGTTATTTTCCCCATTGTAGGTGCAGGAAAATGAGGCAGTAGTAGGTTCGCCAAAGTCAGCCAGCAGCTTTTGACAGAATCAGGAAAAAAAAAAAAAGCAAAACAGTCTGGAATTCTAGTGGCTAGTCTTGCTAAGTGAACAGAAATCACCACTGCTGTTAAGTACCCAGCTCGTTTTCCCCCTCTAAAGTTGCCTATCAGTAAAACACCCCACTTTTTATGTTAAAATGCTTTGGATACTACCACTCTGAAAACTGATGCTGCTTTTACTTTCACAGTGCTGAGAGGAGACTCACCTGCAAGTACAACTCCAAGCCTTGTCGTCGCTGCTCCAGAACCTTGGGGACCCAGTTTCTCACGTGCTTTGAAGGTATCTCTGGAGTTCTTATGAACTTCTTGAGCTGCAAATGAAAAGAAATGCAGACAAAACCAAAGTATAATAGTGTCCCTTTAAAATAAACATGATTATGTTAGAGATGAGGCAGTTCAGGTAAAATAACCACGCATAAAGGACAACAGCACAGCAATGAAGTTACTCACCATAAGCTCACTCAAGTAACAGCAGACTTCATACCTACAGGTTGCACTTAAAAATCTCCATGCCTAACTGTCCCAGTACCCTACTAAAATTTGTTGTGACTAACGGCCTTAGAACAAAACAGCAACGACTGTATGAGAATACTTGAAATGAGTTCCCTGTGAGTCAACCTGGGACGATGCCTCACAACATCACCATGACATACCCAGATACTACCTTGCTACCTGTGGTGACAGAACACTGAGACAACTTCTAACTCTAGATTTAGGCAACTATGAACAGGTGGGAGAACTACAGGGAGAAGAGCTAAGCATTTCTCTGGAGAGCTGGCAATTAAGACAGCAAAACATCGGCGCTCTCAAATTGCACCAACAAATTGACGGTTATGTTTAATATCTTATACAGAGAAATAGCAAGATTGTCGCTGAATATATTTCCCAGAGAACTCCATAACTATTCCTCCAAAGACTCCCACAGGAAACCTTTTATAGATATATACAGAAATGCGTATATGTATACACACGAGTGCATACAGGTATGCACAAACACACATTCTGACAACATTAAGAATCCTCTTGCCAGAGCAACATATTTTTTCAAAACCAAAAAATATTGTTTTCCTCAAAACTACAGAGCAAAAATAATAACTGAAATAGACTCCATTGCATTTTAATAGAAGGTGACATTAGACATTCTTTCTGTTAGATATTGCCTCTGAGTAAATCCGAGACAAGGAATTCAAGGAAAGAAACTCAAAATTGACTTTGACATGCATACCCATGGGAGACTGAGAATTTACATTTCATCTTTGAGCTTGCTGAGATGTCACTATAGGAAAAAAGCAGTGCCAACATATCAACGCCTCTACAATTACAAGTAACGAAACTGCAGCAAGGAAACCTCAATTGCTCTGGGAACATTTTGCGACTTCCTTATTTCTTAACAGTGCTAAATTACAATTAAACGTGAAGTGAGCAAAACAAAACCCCAAACCCATGTACTTTTACTGACTGACCTTAAAGCCAGAATATAAACCCCCATTTTTTTCTTCTAAATTGGTTCAGAATGTTGAAGAAGCTATGGTCGCTGCTGTTGCAAACTACGACAGTACCTACAGATGAGTAACAAATGAGGAGAATGCTCCGGATGAGGGGAGACAGATCTGAAACAATACAAGCATCCACTAAGGCCTAGATGCTTACAAGATAAATACTCTGGCTGGTACCTCAGCTGATGATTAACAATCCTTTTCTGCTATGTAGCCCGGTTATATAAAGCATCCAAAAAACAATTGCATAAATGTTCACACACAGGTGCTCTGTGTAGGTACAAAGCACGTGCTATACAGATGAACAAAGAATAAATTGTAAGCCCACTTTCTTATGCTTATAATAACCCAATAATATATTGCAACAAATAATTATTACAATGTCAAAGAATATTACGCAAACCTATGTATGTATTAGCTATATTGCTTCAGACCTGTCCCTAAGCAAGAAATATTTATCTGAGCACAATTATTGGCTGTAATACCTTCCTGTCAGTAACACCAATGTAATATGTATTTGACATACTGTAGACTTTGTTCCCTACCTACAAGACTAAAAGATGGCTCAGATTATCAAGTAAAGAATTATTTGTTCAAGTTTGAAAAGTCAGTATGATTTAGAGGGTACACTAATTATTCCAAAATTATAAGTTGCAAAACAAGATGTATAGAACTCATGATTTTTGCAAATTTCACTGCAGTAGTTGCAATACTGTCACCTAGCATTCTGGTGCTTAAAAAGAACTACTGATATTTAAAAATGCAAAGGAAAAAACTATAAAAAGGAATTAAGGAATAAATACAAATAAATGATTGTATTTTTACACATTTTATACACATAGAAATAATTTAATTATTTCTAAAAAATTCCCCATATGAGAATAAAACTTTTGTTCCAACTTGAATACAATACTACAACGTGCATGGTGCATAGCCTAGAAGGCCTGGTTTGTCGTTCATAACCAGGGCAAAGTATAATGGTCTATGCAAACTATTTCAAAAAAGCCAACAGCAGTGGATGGTTTCTGTCACGGGAATAATTTGTATTCCTGATGTAGCATGGCAGTCTTGAAAAGATTTTAAACCTTTTTCACTACAGCTGGATTGCACAGGAAGTGGGGCTTTACTTTTTTACACAACTGGGTTGAACCCAGGAAAGAGACAAATTCAGCCATGTTGTTGGAAATGGTTTTGCTTAAAAAAAAATAAAATTATCAGAATTAATCAAAACATTAATGGGCATTCTGCTGAATGAATAATGTCCTATATGAGCAATGGAGTCCTCCTTCTTCTGTATGATGACAGTGGAGCACGTCCTTCTCTGGCGAAAGGCACAATCTCCCCTTCAGCCTCCATTCCCATTTTCTACCACAGTTGTTCTCTACAGAAGCTTTGTTTCTCCTGCTCACTACAGACATCTCCAGCACTAAGGGCACCTTGAATACGCATCTAAAGATACCTTTCCAATTGCCATGTACTCACAGCAATTTAGAGTGAAACTTACATTTTAAATTAAAGGGGAAGAGAGAAACAAAAAAAAAGAAATCCTATTGGCATGCTGAAAGCAAACTGGTATCTGGACCTGAGTACAAATAGTGTCATGAGATGTGAACAAATTGTTCACAAAGAACAATCGAGATACAAGTTCAAAATACTCTTCTCCAGTACAAACTGTTCAAATACACACCCTACTCTTTTAAGAGTGTTGAGATTTTCTGCTCCAACACAAAACACGGGGAAGAAAGGGTGAAACCACATGCTGTACAACCAGAGAATGCTTTCTCCAGGATTTCTGTAACACTGAAAACGCTAATAGAAGTTCAGAGCACGAGCTGTTCAACCATGTTTACTGAAATTTTACTACCACTTCAAAAAGTAAAACTTAGGAAAAGAGGTACATTGTTGCCAAAATATGTTGGGTTCTTTGCATCTGTACAGGGAACAAATAAGAAAAAGTCACTATCAAGTTTGCAAATTAATATGAACAGACAGAAAGCAGATAAGGAGTAAGATGAAACAAATTGAAGAGTGGTGCGAAGTGTCTGGTTAGAATGCCTGTTTTTCAGGTTTGTTTATTTTGCTGCTATTTCTGGACAGAGAGAAAGGAACCATCATTTATGGTTTTTCTTGTGTTCTAAGGAGAAATCTCTGGAAAGGAAGTTACTGCAGAGGAATCATTGTACAAGGTGACAAATCTGAGAGCAAGACTGCAGTCATTCTTGACTTTGGCATGGAGCAATTGTGAAACTCCAGAAATTACAGTGAAATGAGACAACAACAAAGGGAAGAAGAAAAAGCAGAGGCATTCAACACTTTTTTGCCTCAGTCTTTAATAATACTGACAGACCTTGGACTGCCCCGTGTCCTGAGATGGAGGATCACGAGTGTAGGAACAGTGGCTTTCCATTTGTGAACACTTAAATTGTAAGGGACCGGCTGTATCAGCTGAATGTTCACAAGGCCATGGGGCCTGATGGGATTCATCCCAGAGTTCTGAAGGAGCTGGCAGATGTTGCAGCTGGACCCCTCTCTATCATCTACCAAAGATCTTGGGAGTCTAGGGAGGTCCCTGCTGACTGCAAGCTAGCCAGTGTTAGTCCAGTTTACAAAAAGGGCATGAGGGAAGACCCAGGGAACTACAGACCTGTTAGTCTAACCTCAGTTCCTGGAAAAATTATGAAGAAGATTATATTGGGTACTATTGAAAGGCATTTAAAGAATAATGCAATCCTCAGGCATGGTCAACATGGGTTCACAAAGGGAACTAATTTAATATCCTTCTGTGATAAGGTCACCTGCCCAGTGGATGAAGGGAAGGCAGTGGATGTAGTTTTTCCAGATTTTAGTAACGCTTTTGATAGTGTCCCTCACAGCATTCTTCTGGACAAGATGTCCAACTGCGGGATGAGCAGGTATGTGCTGCACTGGGTGAAGAATTGGCTGAAGAGTGGAGCTCAAAGGGTTGTAGCAAATGGGGATACACCTGGTTGGTGACCTGTCACCAGTGGTGTTCCTCAGGGCTCAATAATAGGGCCAGTTCTGTTCAACACATTCATCAATGATCTGGATGCAGGAGTACAAGCACCATTAGCAAGCTTGTTGATGATCCCAAATGGGGAGGTGCTGTTGACTCTCATGAGGGACAAGATGCCTTGCAGAGGTATCTAGATAGATCAGAGCATTTGGCAATAATTAATGGGATGAAATTTAACAAGTCCAAATGCCAGATCCTGCACCTAGGACAGAGTAATGCTGGACACAAGTACACATTGGGAGACGAGTGGCTGGGACGCAGACCTGCAGAAAGGGGTCTGGGGGCACTGGTTGATAGCAGGCTCAGTATAAGTCAACAGCCAAGAGGGCAAACCGCATCCCAGGGTGCATCAAACACAGCATGGCCAGGCGGTCAAAAGAGGTAATTATCCCACTGCATTGAGCAATGGTGCAGCTTCACCTTAAGTACTGTGTGCAGTTCTGGGCCCCACAATCTAAGAAGAATGGGAAGGTCCTGGAACGCATCCAGAGGAGGGCAACAAAGCTGGTAAAAGCGCTGGGAGGCATGTCCTGTGAGGAGAGGCTAAGGACTTTGCATTTGTCTAGTTTGGAAAAAAGGAGGCTGACGGGAGATGTCATTGCTCTCTACAGCTTCCTGAGGAGGGGAAGGGGAGAGGGAGGTACTGATCTCTTCGCCCTGGGATCCAGTGATAGGACGCATGGGAATGGTTCAAAGCTGCACCAGGGGAGGTTTAGAATGGACATTACAAAGCACTTTGAGACCTTTACTGAGAGGGTGGTCAAACACTGGAACAGGGTCCCTAGAGAGGTGGTCAATGCCCCAAGCCTGCCTGTGTTTAAGAGGCATTTGGACAATACCCTTAATAACATGATTTAACTTTTGGTCAACCTTGTAGGGGTCAGGCAGTTGGACCAGGTGATTGTTGTAGGTCCCTCCCAACTGAAATATCCTATCCTATCCTATCCTATCCTATCCTATCCTATCCTATCCTATCCTATCCTATCCTATCCTATCCCATCCTATTCTATCCCGTTCTGTTTTACTCAAACTACAGGAGATGGTCTATTTGGGTAGGGTGCATTTTAAGTGTATAAATCCTCATTTTCCCCTCTTAATGTTTCCTAACTTATTTAGTTGCATAATCTTTACTCACCTGCTTTACTTTCTATTGCAGGATTATTCTCATATGTAAAATAAAGCATACAAGTATTGCAAGGCTTGACTGTGGGTGAGTGAGTTGTACTACTGATTCTGATACGGTTGCTCATGAGGTATCATATTCAATGCGATGACAAGGGGGAAAATATCTGACAGATATCTGAATTAAAACAATAACCAAGGAAATGAGTATTAAAAAGTGGCAACTGATACCACAACTCGCACAAGAAGCAAAAAGGCAAGAAATACTGGCATGTCTTAATTATGGTGCAGTAAAGCCAAATATACTCTTGTCCTTTGGACTTTGGAGGGCTAATACACAGATAGGTCAATAATTGCCTTTTGTTGACCCAAGTTTGCTTATATCCTTTCACCACATAAGGCTGGCAAAATCCATCCTCTCTGCCACCATGATAATGCTTCTTCCCTGAACGACATGATTCCTGAGCTGATTCAAGGTCACCAAACACACTGGTGTTGGTGAACTCCTCTGACACTGCAGTGGCAGGAGCTGTAAACACCCATGCTCCACTCTCCGGTTTGCAAAGAAAGCTTCTCCATATTGAAGGCAAGCAGCACCAGTCAAAGCAGTTGACTGTGCACACACTCCACTGCCACTGAAAGCTACAAACCAACAAATGTTCAGTTGACCCAGGTCCTAGGAATGAAGGACTGAAGCTCTTTATTGCAGCCCCGCTGCTGGCAATGGGCTCCAATGCTTTTCCAGAGTTCTCCTTCACAATACCTGGACTTCATAAGGCAGAAAAAATGTAAAGCTTGCCTTTCAGCTGCACAACCGTATGGCAGCATCCAGTTCAGTCTGCAGAGGAGAAATCATACTTTTCCTTTAACAGTGATCAAAACAATTAAAGAACAATTAGTGGATAACCAATGTTGAAAGTACTGAGTTCCCTTCTATATATTAGTACGATGATTCAGTAGACAACCTTAGCAGGTACTTTATATTGCATCCACTGTATAAAGAGCAGCAGAGTGAGATGGTCTACTCAGTCTTTTTCATTTCTGGTTTCCTGGTGCATACAAGTTGTTTCCTCAGCTTTACATATAGCAGGTAAGTAACATAATTTATAGAACTAACAAATGATTTGCCTAATTGGTTAAAAATAAAAACCAAAACTGTATTTATTTGCTATAGGAATGTGTCTTATTTTGTAATTTTACCACAAGAAAAAAAACAACATACTACAGACAGCATGAAAACAATAATCAAAAAGAAAAGGAGAGTTAGTAACATATAAGAAGTCATTGCCCCTTTCCACAAAATAGAGAAGAAACTGAGTTAGTTGGGAAGTGATTTCCAATGACACAAATCACAAGATGTATTTAAGATAAACCATGTACAGTAACCATTTCAAGAGAGAGGAAAACATCACAACTAAGGCAAAACAAAATGATGTCTTATAAAGAAAGAGATTGCTACCTTTTTATGAAGTGCATGGAATTCACTATACCTCTTCTCCACAAAATGTTTCCTTCCGCTCATTAGCACCTCTATTTTAAAGACCTGAAAATTATAAACAATAAAAAGGAGATTAATGTGCTTGCACAAACACTTCTGTGACATGGCTGTGACTGCACATTTTACCACAGTCATTTCAGTAGGTGGTCTCAAAAAACCCATGACGACTCACAAGGTGCAGAAGTACAACAATGATTAATGGGAAGTATGGCCGAATCTTCGTTAAAAAGTTTGTTCAACAAACATACAAAAAGACGAGTTAAGCTTGGACTGTACACTGTATACTAAAAACTAAGGATTAAAATATTCCTTTTCAGAAATATTTAGTATATTTTGAAGTAGTTTAAAAAAGATACTAAAACAAAGAATGCTAAGAAAAAGAAATACAGAAAAGAAATAAAGATTCACTCTTTTTCCCTTTTACGATACAGCATATTAACACACTCACACGCGTTCAGGAAGAACTGGATAACCAATGCAGCATGTTATGCATGGAAAAGGAGAAATAAATGCAGGCACTATATCATAGGTTAATTTCCTCCTAACCTACAAATTCATCTGTAGTGTCAATTGAGCTTGTGCTACTATCTACACCCTAGGAAAAAAAAAAAGAAACATTGCAAATGCTTGTTTTCTTTGTATGATACATGTGACAGCTTTTGTTGCTGCCTCTGAAGGTTGAAAGGCCAGGAGAAGCAGCTCTCTGGATCCACTAATTAGTAGTCACTAACATGACATTTTCTTGATTCTCAGGTCACTGGGTCAGTTCTGAGGGCAAGTGATGAGAAATACTTTGAAATACTCAGGAAAACACGGTCTATTAAATGAAGACAAGATCAGCAGAAAAGCATACAGAAAATATGCCTGATCTATCTAGGAGTTCTTTGTTTTCTGTTTTGCTCAGAAAATGCTGGAAGTAATTATTTCCAGGACAATGAGAGACGATGTTCAGGACAGATGATTACATCACAACCCGAGACAGGCCAAATAAAAAAGTTCTTTGAGACATATTTGCAAACAGTGTTTATACCTAACACAGCAAAAAAGGGGTTTCTGTCACACCATACCCAGCTAGCGTTGATCAGAGCAAACACACAGAAACCATGCTGGATAAACACTGTCTATTGTCTACCAGAACCTGCTTTTCAAACAGGTCAAAATGGTACAGTTTTCTCTGGCTAGCCAAACCACATTAGAAACAGACAGCATTTTATTTAATCCAGACTGAAATGTGTCTACCTTTGTTTGAATGCAGTATGGATGGGACTGCAGTCATTTCACACCAATGTTTACATTACCAAAATTAGTTCAGATTGTTGTAATCCATCAAAATAACTTGTGCTACATTCTACCTCTTTGAAAAGGACTATTTCTGTGTCCTAATCGCTGTGAGCATATGACCTTATTTGGATGCATTGATTCCCCACCCCCCCCATCTATTTAGACTATTTTGGGAGAACAGCTATTGGCTATTTAACAATTTTCCTCTACACGTGAAAAAACTCTAAGGCACCCTTAGGAATATGTTGTAAGTTCAGAGTTGTAAAGAGAACCACATGCAAAGAAAAATCAATGTAGGCTTTTTTCTTTAGTTGAGACTTAACATCCTAATTATATGAGAGGAAAGAATTATTTACATTATTATTCTACACACTATATGAAAGACATAGTTCTGCAAGGAACAAAATGCTTTGGATTGTACAGGAAAACCATTGCATTGAAGTAGTTTCAAGGATACCTTGGTGGAAAGAATGGATTACAGAATATGAAACTAGTTAGAAGTGACCATGAGTTAAGGTGTTGCAACAGTTCTGAATTAACTTGATATTAAATCTCCAGCAATTATGAGCAACTCATAACACGCAGTTATACCTCAGTCAGCAAAGAGCCTCTGCACAACTGTCAGTTTAGCACTTTTGTTGGCTACAGGGTTTGCCAAGCAATTTGGAGAAGTCCCAGGGGCTTCTGCCTCAGCTGTAAGCACTCCCATGACAGGTAACTTTCTTGTGAATCATGGCTTGGCTTGTGCAGTCCCATTTTGGTTTTAGTCATATATGTGCAACTTCAGAGAAACATCTTTCCCTCTGAAGTCTATAAACCTGTCATTTCATAAATGAGAATAGTTGGAATATGGGGAAGAAAGGAAATACAAATCCCTCTGTGTACCTTCTTTTCAAACCATGTGTTTATTCTGTTCTGTGTTTCATCACTGGTTAAGGAATTACGGAAATGGCTTCAGAACACCAAAAATTATGCAGCATTTATTCAGCTTGCTTTTAAATCTTAGCAAAGTTTTAATTAGTTTGCATAATTTTTGCTAACAAGAGGACACTAAAGAATATATTTGCTGGTCACTTTCACAGAAGATGTGAGAAGAGACAACCACATCTTTCTGTGCACAGTGATGTCCTTTCCAAAATCACAAACCTGCTACCTTTACACCTTCAACTCTTTGCACCAGTACAGAGGTTTTAATATTGCCTCCTACTGTCCAGACTCCTTAGATCCAGCTTTAGCAGCCATCTAAAATTTACAAAACTGGACAACAGACCTGATGTTGAAAATCACTGTTTGAAAACAAAAGGCTGCAAATGGCATTTCTGATCTACTCGCTGTGGCACCTGTATTTCAGAAATTTAAAGGAACTTGTGATAAATAAGCCAAAAATCTGTATACATTTTTGTTTAATGCAAATCTAAATATTAAATTGATTTACAAAGTAACTTACAAAGCAGAAATGCATGTAGGTGAAATAACACGTATTGTGCTTATGAACTTCATATTATTAAATGACTACTTAGACAACATAAATTCCCAGTTTGTCTCCCCCCTGTTTACCATATCACCATTCTCAAGAGCAAACTAAAAGCACAGAAGTGAGTTTCTGTGCCTCTATTTCATATAATGACATGGCTTTGTGTGAAAGACAGAAAGATACATTAGCTTACGAGAGAGATGATAGGATCTTTTCATGGATTCAAAATAGCTATAGACAAATCTCACACAAATTTAACTGAGCAATTCCAGGCCCTGACAGAAAAACAATGTAAGGAAACTGGTGAACATAGATGAAAGTGCCAAAATAAAGACGGAAGAACTAGGGGGGAAAAATGCAACACTGCAAGGAAATTACTTTTCTTGTAAAAATGTTCATGTTCTATGAACAGATAACTCTGAAAAGACATATGACTTTTTATAAGTGACAGTTAGTTAAGTGAAAAATGCAACAATTAATCACTGCATAAGACAAGTAAAATGCTTTCCCATAGTCACTGAAATACCAGAAATTACACTGCACTGAAAGATTTGCAGTTTATCCTGACTAGGACACAAGGGACCACAGATATGAAGACACCAATTAGACAACTCTTTATGAGTACTCTGAAACTAGAAATGATTCATCTTTCTTGGTTACTACCACAACAGTTATCAATGATGTTTGCACAAAGCCAGAAGATCATTATCCATTAAAAGCATTCTTCCAACAGAATTTAACCCACATAAATGGTGTAGAAGACAAGCATTCAAGAAGAATCCCTAAGGTTTTTGTTAATAAGATAGCAAAAACTTTCAGGGTTACTACAAAACAGATTTACATATGATATTAAAAACAAACAAACAAACAAACAAACAACACAACATTTTTGCCTCTCTTCTTTGCCTCCACTTTATTCCGGTGATATAGATTATATTCAGATCTTGGAAACCATTTTTTTTCATTTCTTATTGTTAGCAGGTATGCCTAATTTTACCATTTTCCTGAATTTATCAGTTTCTCACCATTAGCAAACCTCTAACTGAATGAACCTTTTTAACTATTTTCAAGAATACCACCTATATTTCTCTTCTTGCTGCAGAAACTGGACAGTACTACAGAATAACTGAATTGGTTACATATGGGCAAACAACTGGTACTCTATCACTGTGAATTTCCAAGACAGAAAGCACAAATGGAAGAAAATAGGAACAAGTAAGACATACAAGAACCACCCATGCCTTCCTGTAAGGCTACTGGAGTTTTAAGTGCACATCAAGAACTATGTGGTAAATAACACTGACACGGCCCTCCTTTAGTTCTTACCTATGTCAAATGCTGACACTGGATATAAAAGGACATCTTTTATCTGATAATTTGATGTGAAAATACACAGATCAGGTAACTGTCTCAAAAAACCCAGAATGATCGGTTTAACAAAAAACACAGACAAGAATGCCAAACATGACCAGGAGTAGGGATGATAACTAACAAGAATAGTAACTTCTCAGCTTGGTTTTCTACTACTTAAGAAATACACAGATGGTACTTTTATATTCACTCATGGAATTACATCAACTACACAGTTTATAATTATGGTAAATTAATACTATTATATTGTGTATATTCATATATGGAAAAATGAATTGCAAAGTATATAAA
Source organism: Charadrius vociferus (assembly GCF_000708025.1). NCBI lineage: Eukaryota > Metazoa > Chordata > Aves > Charadriiformes > Charadriidae > Charadrius > Charadrius vociferus. Next base: position 2,214,687 of record NW_009661372.1, on the reverse strand, counting down.
TTTTTGAAAAATTACAGATGAGAAAGAGTTTGGGCAGCCTTGTTTAGAATGAGGAGATACAAAAACCAGAAGCAGAAAAAGAGAAGTTTACAAAAAACAGATACATTTGTCTAACATTGACCAGGAAAGAAAACCCCACAAAATTCTAGTACTGTGCTTTTCTCTCTCAAGACCAAGCTCACCAACACTAATTCTATCTAAAATCTTAAAGAAATAAATACATCTCTTTAGATGCTTCAGTATGCTTGACAGACTTCTGTCTCACAAACAGCTAATGCATTCAAAGTGTCAAGAAACTTAACCTTAAACCTTTGTCATGGCCATATAGAAGGAATTCCAGAGCAAATGAAATGACAGCTACGGTCCATGAAACACTAATAGGATTTCCACGTGTTTAGTGTTTCATTATTGTGCAGACAATGGCACATTTTCTGTCTCAGTTGTGCTATGACTAGAACAAGACCACGGCATATAGGACAGATCAAAAGATGACTTTAAAACTATTTCCATCAACAGAATCAGTAAGAGCAGCTGGGTAGTGGCAGTACCCAGAGCTGCATGTAGCTGCAGCAGCAATTCGGTATCTCAGGGGTGTGAGTGCCTCATGGCAATGCTCCATACTTCTGAATGCCCTCCACAACAGAGGCGGAGACGACGGTGTTCAGAGCCAACTCAAACTTCATAGCAGCCTTGATAAAACTGAATCTTGCTATCCCCCAAATGAAAACAAATTAACTTGTTCTGACTTCATCCTTTGGAAGGGGGGGCACCAAAACTCAGTTCTGCAGCAGGCACAGGGCAGCTCAAGGGTGCAGAGACAGGCTGACACAGGCCACAGAGGCAAGAGGCGAGGCAAATCTTCCTTTTTCCCTCCTCTCCAACCACGTTCCCCTCAGTTCTAGTTCTTCCCTCTCTTGCACCGTTTACTTTGGTTTATCGCCACCACATCCATTTGCTGAGATGAGATCTTCTATGCCTTAGGTAGGTTGTTTACAGTCACATCTTTACCTCCTCCCTCTAGCAATTGTCCTCCCCACTCTACTTAAGCAGCCCCTACACAAGCTCCTGCATGGTCTTCCCAGAAGGAAAGGGCCCCCTTCCTGTTGCAGAATTGGGAAACAATTTGGGACACAGCAAAGAAAGAAGCAAAACAGCCCTAAAGTGCTCAGTTTGATCCTTTCCGTTTTGCTGAGGCCCTAAGAAAGGATGAAAGTGGCTGTAAGAGGCAGTAAAGAAGTGAAAGATTAGGTACTAGAAACTGACAGTACGCAGAATGTCGGGGGTGAGGATGAACAAGGACAGAGCTGAGAGTCATCTGTCCTTCCTAGTAGCAATCCTCACATGTGCTGAACCCTTTTTCCTGACGTCCACAACAGCAGGCAGAAAGCAGGAGCTGCAGATGGGCAGCTCCACTAGCACAGATGTTTGGAGCACCAGTCCCTACAGGCAGGCAATGGTCCCAGAACTACCTCTGCCTGTCTGCTGACCTGCGCAACTGCATGTTGTGCCTGTGCTTTGACCTCCAGCAGTACAGCCCTGCTCAACACACATGTTCACTTTTACTGAAGGGCCTCAAAGAGATTCAGATCCATTACATTATCCATCACAAGATGCACTTATCCTACCTAAAGTCAGCTCAAAAGTTGGGCTGGATCCACAAAAAGCCCCCTTCCCCTACCCCAAAGACTGTCATGTCTGTCATATGAAATCGAACTGTTTCACTTAGTTCCAGTTACAATGCACAATATTAAGTTACAGCACAAGAAAAAAAGTACATAGTCTTATTAACTACGGAAATCAAGGCTTGACATTATGCAATTATGACATTGCTTTGTCCAGAGTTCGTGAAGGAGAAAGACCACATCAGAGAAGTGAAACATTCACTAAAGGACTTCCAGAGAATATTCCCAACAGCTCCAGCCTGTATGGAGCAGTTACCCAACCTCTCCTGGCCTGGAAGCAGAAATAGATTTTCTGCTGTGACATAAACACACTGAGAGGACAAGTATATTGTTTCACTTACTCCCTCTGTTAAAATGTCATGTTACCGCAATCTAACTTGGACCTTTGTTACTAAAAAAAAGATGTGTACCTAAGAACAATCAGAAGCACATGTTCTTACAAACATGACTTCTACTTCAAATGTCTCCTCACTATTTTTATGTAACCTTCAGTGATTTATTTACTGAAAAAGCTGTCTCTTCACTAACACCAGTGTCACTGGTACCAGTACCTACATAAACCAGTCTACAGTCTCTTTGAGAACCTTTCAGCATGCCTCTCCCACCAATACTACAAAATAATTAGGGATATTCCCTCCTGTACTCCTTTTTGCAGCGTGGGCCTCCTCCACTCATAAAATGGCAGGAATGGTGTACTAAAGGCGTGCATAGGACTTGGGGGTATAATTTCTGAAGATGGACTTTGAGAAGTGTATGTCATATTTCTTAAGGTATAGTGGAAAAGGCAGTAAAACAATTTATACTGCAACCCAGTCAGACAGTTTTGTAATTCCTACAACATGGGAAGCTCGAGGGAGGCTTCTACGGAGCTGTCACTGTTGAATGAAAGAGTGGCTGACATATAAGAGTAAGTAGTTTTCTGATTTTTTCAACTCTCTTTAAACCAATCTTTTCCAAACACATGGTTCATAAAATCCCATAGGAACTTCTCTGTCATTTCCTGAAAAATAACTTACTTGGCTTTCCAAGCTAAAAAGCCTCTCCCTTGCCAGTGAAACACTGACTATGGAAATCTAATTTGTAACCAAACCAAGAAGCTACGAGATCTGACTTGCTTTTGATATTTTTTTTTATTCGTCCTGCAGAGCACAACAGTTACACAGATGACACCCTTTTAAAATCTCATTGTCACTGTGGTCACCTATTTGGCTAACCTCCTTAGAATCAAACTCAAGCAAAAATGTGTTGATCTTTTACTGAAAAAGGAAAAAGTTCGGAACACATGCTAATGCCTACAGTTAAACAGACAAAAAAATTAGCCTGCTCTGCTCTATTTGTCCATCTGGATCATCTCAATGTCTCTTTTCGGAAGAAGAATAATAGAACTAATAGAACAACCATGAGCCTTTTTATGGAAAAGATGAACTTTCCAACAGAAATAGTACATTGGGATAAAATTGAATATTGCAAGTAATAACTAATGGCAAAAGTATATTTACATGAAACAGAGGAATTCTAAGTTTTATGAAATATAAGGATTCTTCTGTTTTGTTACAAAATTCTTTGCTATTTTATCTGGAGAGTCTATAAAGGGTTCTCTCATGTCTAAAGGCAGGACGCAACTCCTAACCACAATGACAGTGTCCCCATATTGCAGCCAACTAGCTGCAATAAGGTCCTTTTTGCAAGACACTAGATGCAAGACCAGATTTTTTCTAGAAACTTTAAGTCTGTGTTACTTTGTTTGCACTTTTATTTGTTGGCTGGAGAACACCTGGGCCACCTAAGCCCTCCTAAGCACAGATGTTTTGCTTACAAACAAAAACATCAAATGGTGTCAAAGAACACATTTTAAAAGTATACATGCAGCAGGGTGATGGGCATTACACTTCAACGGAGCTGGCTTTGTACTGTCTTATATTCCATGGTAAGTTCATCATTGACGTGAATTTAGCCTTTTCCTCTGCTAGTGACTAACTAAAAATGTAGGAACATGAAACATAACAGTATTTAGTCAAGTTACAGTATTAAAAATCACCTCCACATTCTTCATGTTGATTAAATACCAGGGGAAAGAAATACTGTAAATCTACCTTGCATCTTTTCTTATTAGGGTCTCTGCAGTAATCCGTCTGAGAAGTCTCTGCTTCTCTTTACCTGTCAATGTAACTAGTTCATCCAAATCATTTTTCAAGAGCAGTAGTCAAAGGAGGTTGCTTTTCTAAACGTCTGTGCAGCTTAGCAAAGATCTTTCATATATTACATTCAAATATTGGGATTAGCCTGTCTTCAGCCCCAAAATTGAAGATTCAAATGATATTCTGTTAATAATGAAGATGAGCAGTCAGGATGCATGCAACATTTTCAGGCATTTCCTTTCATGGAATTAACTCATCCAACCTTTCACTAAATTAGCATTGGTCTGCCTTCCAAAATGGAAACCTAATTACCTCTGCTATTGCCTGCCATCTGTGTTATTCTTACATTTAACTGACAGCACTATTTCAAACATCAGCACTGGTTTCTGAAAAGAAGAGTCATTGCATCAATTTATCAAAGAATGCCATCCTGCTCACCAAAGGTTTCCCTTGCCAGGTTAATCTCTTTTGAATAGTAATTCAAAGTGGGACAAAGAAATAAGCTCAGTTATAAGGCGGTTTCATTTCTTACTGGACTTAGCCTGCTGTGACTGAGAGAAGACCCAAAACAGGTTATCAGGATGTGGTTCTCAATACATCCAACTGTAGAAAACCAGATGGTTCTTCATGTGTAAGGAATCACAGAATCACAGAAATTTTCAGAGTTGGAAGGGACCTCTAGAGATCATCCAGTCCAACTCCCCTGCTAAAGCAGGATTGCCCAGAGCACATTACTCAGGACTGCATCCAGGCGGGTTTTGAAGATCTCCAGAGAAGGGAACTCCACAACCTCCCTGGGCAGCCTGTTCCAGGGAGGAAGATGAAGAGAATGGAAGCAACAAATCAGCACAACTACTGAAGAAAAAGCAAGAGCAGCTATCACAAACAGTGCCCCCAAATAATAAAATATTGTGCCCAAATTAAGACTTCAGCTTTTAAGCTTCTGTATTTACATTGTAGTTGGCTTGGTGGTCACAGTGAACGCAGATATTCCTGAGCCAGATTTAAACTAGTTCAGGTACTGCTGGCAACTCGTGGCAAAATCTGGACACAGCTCAGTGCCAAGGGGGTCAGCCTGGCTCTGCCCCAGGTACCTCTGCAGGAGCTGCAGTCAGTGAGGTACAGGCATCCCACTAAAGGCAACAGGGTGAATGTGAAATTCAGAGGGATACAGGGTTTGGATTTAACTTGAACACAAGGGAAGAATGCAGGGAAGAGAGAAAAATGTTTCCTAATTTGCTTCCCTTAGAGTTACAATATAAAGCACAGCAAGCATGTGAATCACAGACACTTCAGGCAGGACTGTATTGGCTCTAGTGGAAGAGCTAAGGCAGCACAGAATTTGACTCAAATACCCATGTCTGAGAAAAGGCAACATCTAAATGCTTATGGAGACTACATCCACTGCAGTTATGTCAACATATTGTATAGGTTCAAAGGCAGTAGAAATACTAATACAAACTAATATCCGGGATAATCTATATAATTAAAGTATCCTATTAGCAATTTTGCAATACAAGATTGAATAACCTATCAGAGAACACTGGTTATGCAATTAAATATTTATCATTTCAAAGACAATGAAAATTGATTCAGTGAGAATTATGTTAATTTGCAACTGGCCTCTCAATCACTTGGAAGATAGTGAGGCAAACATTGAGTAATTAGATGCCTGCACATGTACTCAGCCAGATAAAGTATTATGTATCCAACACATTTCAGAAAGATTTTAAATAAGTTATAAATTGAGTCTGATGCTGGAAACATGGAAATAAAAGTGTGCATGCTGCAAACAAAATGACAGGAAACGGATGATTGAAAATTGTGCTACATGTTTAATTGCTCACTGTCACTTGAACTGAAAATTACACATGGTGCAAATCTCTTCAAATGTTAACTCGAAGCATCAAAGTCAAAAAGTGTCTTTCACAGGTCTAAAAATCTGTGACTGTCTTTTCATCAAAGAAGAAAAAAACTAAAGACACAGCCAAGCACAGACTACCAAAGAACTAACTTGGCTTGAACATTTTAGTAATAAAAGCTAGTAGATTCCTAAACACAGCACTGTGAAGAAACAATATCCATATTCTCATTTTTAGCTGAAATTTGAGAGTCACATTTCATGTCCTGGTTCTTGGGTGTAAAAGAAAATATTCATACTGTACTAGAAAAATCTGGATGTTCACCACCTGCAGATACCAACCAAGTGCCCTATTTAAATACCTATAGACTTAAACCCCTAAATTCATTCAGACAAGCTTCAAAGTACTATCAATTAAAAAATGACAGATAGCTATAAGGAGTCATTACAGATACAATGTGATACTGTCACAGATATCACTCCTTCCCTCATTCTGAGGCTTCACATTTTGTTTTTGCCTTATTATGAACTTAGTAAAAACTTCACTCCCCTATGTAAACCTCATTGAATCTTGGCATTTTCCTGGTTCTTACCTTTTGTACTGAAGAGAAAAACTTTTGCCATTTCTATTCACACAAAACACTGCCATAAATAACTTCTTAAAATATTTTTTGTTACGAAGTCTATTATTATCTTTCCAGTGCCTGCCTGCAGAAGGAATGTAAACTTTGCTTAGTTTACTTTAAGTTCTTAGTTGCAGCAAAAGTTGATTCTTCTACCTATTTACAGAAAGTGCCACTCTCTATTTACAGGGCAGAGAAAACGCAACTTACCTTATCCTATACGTGTATGAGGTGCTGTCTTAACTCCAACTGCCTCAGCGAGCAACTGCTCATCTCTCTGTACAGCCTGTGCCCCTACTTACCTTTTCTTTCATGCACATATGTTTTTCATAGGTAAGAAATCTGAAGATGTAATGAAGGGACATTCACCTTGCATCAGTTGATTCCTCACTTTCCTGTTTCATGCTGCGGCTAACACACACTACTGCTATTTCTAATTAACATCTCAATAACATTTCAAGAGGACCTGAGATGGAGCTAATTTAATAAAATGTATCATAGGAGTTAACAGCAGTGCTAGGAGTAATTAGAATAATCTAATATTTTCCATTACAAGACCGTTCTCAGTTACTTATAGTTTTGCCAACCTTTAATTTTTGGGCTTAGATTTTCCGTATCAGGTATGTGATTCAGACAGAAAATATTTTTAGAAAGTTACAGCTGAGACAGTCCAAACACATACTTAAGAAAAATATATTTTACTTTACCCATGCCAAAAAACCCCAATCAAAAACCCCAAACCAAACCCAAAATAAAACCCAAAACATTTCAAGTTCCCCCAAGATGTGGACAAAAAGACAAAGAAGAGAGCTGGGAGGCAAATTTGGCCAAACCATAACCTTCTGGAAAAAAGCCTAACTCCTAACAAAACTTTGCACAGAGTATGTGCATAATATAGGTTTTCCAACTGCATCAGCACTGCTGGTGCTCTGTTATTTTTAGAGCGTGTACATACCGCCTGAAAGTTTATAGTATCTCACAAAGTTAGAGCAAATTTCAGGCCTACAGAATACTTTCCTACAGTTCAGGATCTGATATGTTGCTAGGAAGCAGCAAAAAGACTGAAGGATGTTTTTAAGTTTTTGTAAGAAAGAGATGCTGGAGAGGAATCTACACTATGGCACAGGGGAACAATAACTGAAAAGACCTGCGTTACCATTAAAATAAGCAGGCCAAGGAAGAGCAGGAGAAAGGGCTTTTAGTCTGAAGCACTCTGGCTCCTGTAACACTGAAGGCAACGCACAATTTTGTCATGTATGAATCAGAAACGTATGTGATGTACAGAAAAATTTCTTTCTGCTTGCTGTGAAAACTCACTGGTGACACATGGTATCCCTCTCCCTCCCTCCACTGCTGGTGAGGGAGCTGGATGATAAAAACTCAGGTGCCTCTTAGTCTAGCGGTCTATACTAGGGACTCAAAGCTCCATGACTACCGGTCGTATGTCTGGGGCAGTACCTATCCAAATGTTATATTCCCTTCCCTTCATTCCTAGTCGCCTGCTCAGAGGTAAAAAGTAGAAAAAGGTGAAACTATTCATAAAAAATGGCTGTGAATTCAAGTACTTGTAGTGCCACTAAGCTTTTCACACAATGCAACCCAGCATCCCTGCGCATAGTAGTGTGTCAGTCACACAGTACTTTTCCCCACTGAGTGTCTGCTCAGCTCAGCATGTGGGATTGACAGTGTCATGGGAACAAATGAGCAAAGGATGATGTCCTTAGGGGCTCTTTCCACATAAGAACTAAAAAACATTTTAAAAGGCAGGAAAACTGCATGTACAGAAAGCATGGCCTCAAGATTATTGCAAACGGTAACATCAAAGTCACTTTGGAAACTTTAGATCTAAACTCCAAGTGCTTCCACAATGCTTAACAACTTATTTCATGCCTTTCCTAGGAAAACCTACTTAAGAGCATGCCACTTGCACACAATTCAGAGGTGCGAGGTTAAACATCCAAGCCCTCAGAGACCCAGCTGGTGCAGAGCAGAGACATACAATGTGCTTACACCCACGCAGAAAGCAAATGCATCCCACCTGCCTACTGTTGTCCCTATTTCAAGACATGAGAAACCAACCCTGGCACATACTCGCTTCTTCCTGGATTTGTCAGGAAGGCTTTTTAATAAGGATTGCATGTAAAATGTGGGGAAAAAAACCCAACAAAAAGAACGAGAAGACCTCACCACCAAACCTGGCAAGTGCACACACAAGCCCAAGTATCTCCACCACGGTCCACCACACACTGCTGGTGCTGGCATCTATCTGATTTAACATGAGAAGTGGTATTGCTGTAGGGACCACTGTTGTTCTACACATAGATCCAACATTTTTCAACTCCTCCTTCCAGGGTATATTAAAGAGGTGGAGGAGGAAATAGAAGAGCTATTCCACAAAATGCAGTATTGATTTTTCTACCTGAGGAAAGAGACTCTCTGTGAAAAATATCTCTTTGCTCCTCTACCTCATGAGAGAAGAAAAGTCTCAAAAAAGATATTAACCTGCAAAACCATGAACCACTGCAGAATTTTGCTTTAGCTGGTGTTTTTAGCATACGTTAATACTACGTAACTGAAAAATCATCAAATAGTATTCATATTTCAGGTAGTCTTGAAGTACATAAAATGAAAAAACTTATTTTTCCTCAAAGCTTCTTAATCACTGCAATTATTAACAAATGCTGAACGAAACCAGTGGAGGATTTTTAAGTAGAACAAACTCCTCCAATTATTCTTTAAGACCACAGAAAACAGAGCAAAACAGTTCATTAAAATGTGTAGGTAACAAACTGCTTGTGTTAAAAGGGTGATGTTTTCTTATTCCTGTGTTACATGTTAAATGTTAGCTTTGTAAGATCTTGACCATTAATTCTACATGAAATTGTAACATCCTACTAAAACTGAACATAACATTTCTGACAGTAAAGACTGATAGGATTTATAATGGTCTTAGAGGAAGATATGAAGTATTACTGCAGTTTACAGTGACAAGATAACAGTCATAAAAGAATTTCAGAAAAAAAAATACTAGGACTTGAATGCTTTTGGAGAGTGGTTGCTTTATGTACATAGTACCCAATATGTTGGGTTTCAGAAAAGTCTTCCCCCAAGATGTGTCACCACATCAATCGGCAAAATAAATAGCTTGTAAAATTCTACCCATCAGAAATAGAAATAAATACTGTAAAATGTGTAATCCTATCCCAGATCCTTCTTTGCAGTGAAAACAACATTTTCTATCAAATCTCCTTCTATCCAGTTTTTAAAAGGCCCAATGGAAAATTACTGCGTGCAAAGCTCACTCAATTTTTCTAGAAAAATAAGACTAACACCAGATCTACTGCCAAATCTGGCCTATTTAATAGTTTCATCAGAAAGTCTACATTAGATAAACACTGCAACAGAGGCCCAGAGAGGTAGTGGAGAAAGTCGAAACACGATAGCACAAGACCCTGCGCAATCTGATCTGTGTTGGCCTTGCTTTGAGCAGGGGTGGGGTGGGGGGCTGCCTGGACCTCCATGGGCCTCTGCCAACCCAAATGACTCTATGATCCTATGAAAGTGCCTTTCAATTTTTTCAAAAAATAATGCTTCCTTTTCTGTGCTTGTTATTTGGAAGACAGTTTGAAGATCCAGTTATACATTCACGACCTTTCCTCTGTCACAAAATTGTAGTTTTGTGTTATCAAGCAGCAATTTGTCCATCAGCTTTGCAGAGTAACTACCCTGAAAAGTTAAATTAATTCTGATTTATCAAATAATATGCTGGACCTGTTGTTTTTGTGAAGATCCTATTGCAATATTTTGAAGAAGGTGGGTGGGATGGGAGACAATTAGCTTCACACTATTTCTCTTCTTAAGAGCCTGTCATCTTTACTGCCAGGTACAAGAAAAAAAAAAAAAAAGCCAGGTCCAAAAGTCACTGTTCTAACAGTAATTTATTCATAATTGACAACATCTTTCCTAAATGACAAATAACGCTGGTTTGCTTGAACGGCAATTCCAGAGAGCCAAGAGGGAATCCCAAGCATGCCTTACCTTTGTGGTTCTCTATTTCCTCTGTGACTCCGGCAGTGCTTTCTTACACATTATTTCCATTCCAAACAAGGATAAGATTAGCTTTTACAGGTTCTACAAACAAGAGTGAAATTTCTGAGATTGCTGGTGTCTTCTTTGGTGTCTTCTTTGTTGTTACCACTGAACAGTATAGCACACTGCCTCCACAAAGGTTCAAAAGCTAACTAGCAACAACTGGCACTCTCTGTATGTCATAAAAGTTGCTGGATTAATGAAGAAGTTTATCAGATTACCAACATGTATTAATCATGGGCTTAAGATTACATACTGATTAATACGTGTATATAATACAATGAAAGTTAATATTTAAATTCTATCTTATCTTATTAGGATTTAAGGTGAAGCTTCTAGTAAGAGAAGATCAATGCTTTTCTATGTTTGGCAGCCTTTAAACCTATCTTCAATGAAACATACTGAAAATTGCAAATTCAGCAGCATTTTAAAGTAAAAATAAATTTAATATCCAATAAATAAAGTGTATACATTTACATAAGCAAAACTCTCTTTTTCCATGTTTATTGAAATTGGTCCACAGTGTCATCTTCCAGGATCTATACTCTATTGATGCACACCGATCCAAATCTCACAAAGACTCAGGCAAGAGTAACAAGCAATAGAACAAGAGGAAACGGCCTCAAGTTACACCAGTGGGGGGTGGGTAAACGGGATATTATGAAAAATTTTTTCACAGAAAGAATTCTCAAGCATTGGAACAGGCTGCCCAGGGGAGTGGTGGAATTGCCATCCCTGGAGGTATTTAAAAGACAGGTAGACATGGTGCTTAGGCACATGGTTTAGCAGTGTTTTTGGCAGTGTTAGGTTGACGGTTAGACTACATGACCTTAAAGGTCCCTTCCAACCTAGACAATTCTATGATTCTATGATTCCAAGACATGTGCCCAATTCTGTGAATATGTCCTAAAAAGCAGGAGAAGAAAGCATTATGCTATCAAAGAAAACTATTATTAAATGTGCAGGATGTAAGTGGAGCTGTATTTTTAGGTAAAAATAAGGGTGTCCAAAAATGCTGAAGATACTAAAATAAGCTTTGATAGGCACAGTGTCTATTTAGAGGATAAATGAAGCAAGGCACAATCTCAAAACACTACAGAAGACACAAAGATACTCAAATTATCTTTATCAACAAAATAGCTCAGTTAGTATGTGAAAACCAAAAGCATGTGGAGACAGAACAGTAAATAAACTAGCTTTAAAATACAAATCTTGTAAGCAGATGCTTTTATGTCCAACCAACAGTACATAACTGTGAGATGATCTATTCACACTGCAAGATCTGTAGACATTTTAAAGTTCTTTGGGTTTTTTTTTAATTTTAAGATAAACAAAGCATCTATTTATCAATGAACACACTGTGCTAAATAAATAAATACATTGCCTGCTTATAAAATGAGGCATTTAAAATATTCAACATATCAAGAATAGAAGTCTGAAGATAGTTTTCATGTTTTCACTTGTTCTTAAAATGGGAATTCAAATGCCCTAAATTTTTGGTGAAAAGTCCCAGTAATGACTAAACAATGATCCAATGCCTTCCCTCTTCTACCCCCTTCATACAAGCTAGCTCACAATGCTGTCATCTTAATCTCAACAAACATTCTTGTGCAGATTATGGTGCAGTCTAAAATAAGAATTTAAAACATGTTTCCTGTTTCCCCCACCTCCTATTTCAAGACATTTTAATCAGTGAAAAGTTGTACTTTCTAGACTTTTTGCTAATGTGAAGAAAAAAGGAGGTTCTCTGACTAAAAAAAAACCTCAAGTGACTTGCTTCCAGATCAGATTTGTACTGTCCCCTCTCAAGACACCTATTTACATGAAATCGCTTATAGTTTCTCTGCCTGTATAAAATGCAGATGCCACTGCACATCAGGCCTGTGTTTGCCTCTTTGCACAGACAGTCCAAAACAGTTTTCCTGATCTGTTTCAACTTGAAATGTTGTCAATATATGGATTGTCTTGCTTTCTAATTCAGTGAAAAATCTAGTTTTCCATTAGTCTCTGCCTTTCTAATTTTCGATACAGCTTTACTAAATGTAATTATTAAAGGCAGATTCAAGAAAGCAATTACTGAGCTACTGGTTTGTATCTCTGAAGTCTTAATAAGGAACAAGAAGTTGAAGTGACAGAAACAGTGCAAAATCTGTAAATAAATAAAAAATCCCTGGCTATGTGTTTACTTTAATATATGCAATACACAGAGAGAAAAAACAGAATGGTATGGAAAATTGCTACGATCAGTACATGTTTGGGGTGGCCGCACCACTCCTTGTTATCACAAATTAATTTTAATCTTTAAATCACTGTGAAGTGTATTTAGAATTGCAAGTGGATTTCAGAACTATTGCAGAAATAGCTCTAGAAAGAATTTTTAAAATATCATATCAAGGGTGGGATTGTGAACAATAGGAAAACAGCATTTTACCCTCTTCATTTGCGGATTTTCAATGTATTCTGGAGGTTACAATATTTGGAGAGGACTGGACTATTAGATATCTAATCCCACTTGCTGGTACTAGTGACCAAGTATTCAAAGTAAAACAAAGGTGATTTTGTAAAAAAAAATATGAATGGCTAGAAAATATGCAGTAAGTTGTTTTAAACCTGAAAAGTATCCTAAAGCACAGGAAAGCACTAAATTGCAGTAGAGCCCTCTTGCTAGCTTCTAGGGAATTTCAATAACCGTTCTCAACATATCTGAGTTCAGACACACAAGACTGCAGATAGAGTATTTTCCTCCTGCGTAATGATTTCCTCCACCCCACAGGTCAATTATCTTCCTTTCTCCCCCACAAAAAAGTGGGTAATATCCTGGCCACAATGAAGTCCGTAACAAAAGTCCCACTTAATCGCTACACCCTGACACCACTCTATTTTTGTGACAATTATGCTACACACACTAACATTGTTGTAAAATCATTTTGGTCATTTTATGTATCAGAAACAGTGACAATGTTTCTCATTTGCAAGGCAACAATATTGGCTCTGAGTGAGTTCATAAGCCAAATTAGAAATCAACTCACAATCATTTTCTGATTTAAAATAAACATCAGCTTACACAGAGCTTTCCAGAAGCCTCCCTTTCATCACAATAGTTGATAATACCCAGTGAATTAATTCAAGTATGCCAGCAAAGTAGCAATTAATGACCTGGAATCACCTACTTTACTTTCCACTGTACTCATTACAAATGTATAACGGCAGATGAGCACCTCGCCAGTCCTTGTATACAGCACATATGTAAGTCGCACCAAATAACTAACAATACAAAGGAAAGGTGGAGACAAGACCTGATGTCTGAGAAAATAGGGAATACAGTTAATTTAGAGTGGGTTTGGTTGGCTATTCTTAACCAAGATTCATGCCCCTCTTGAGAAACCTGGTCTAAGATTTCCAGCTGAGGACAACTACTGTAGAAAACCCCTTAGAGATGCAGAGTAACCTGAGAGCCCAAACCAATGACTCCGAAAGTCAATGAGACTTGTGACTCCTGCTCCGAGACCAGGCCTTCCAGCTGAGACATCCTGGTACACACGGTCAGTACGGTGAGTGATCGGTGAAGACCAAATCTCCAGTATGTAAGCACTAGCCACATGGCACACCCTCAAAGCATGCTGCAGTGGAAGCACAGTACCAGATCTGAGGGCTCTTGAGCTTTTCTTCATACAGATCATGCTTCAGCATAATGGATAAGAATATTAAAGCATGATAATATATTAAGGTAGCAAAGACTCAACTGTATATGACATTAGCTTCATTACACACCTCGTATACACATGCATGCACCTTCACACAAAGATAACACCCCTGTCTTCTCTGCAGTTTTGCCCGTGGCCAGGAGAGCAAGGTGGAGGGCAACTTGATATCAGTGAGACAGCTATTACAAGTAGGCTGGAGTACAGATCTCTTGTTAGTCCATCAGCAGGTGTTACTTTAGATTAATAAAACCACAGATTTTTTAGCAACAGATGTAATTTTACTAATGTATTTATTTTCTCTTCAAAAACATGTTTTCCTTCTTAGGCAGTAGCAAATAACGGTAAAGATAAGATGTCTATGCTACATAGGAAGGACTAAACCAACCTTCGATGAAAAGCCAAATACCATGCTCCATTCAAACAGCTTAAATGCTTATCTAGCCCCAGCTATCTATCACAGAAACTTCATTTTCTCCCAGAAAACTTTTGTCTGGAACTTGTAAATGCCTTATGGTAAAATTGGAGGAAGAGTCTGTTCCATGGTGTGAGATCCATAATACAGCAACTATAAACGAAATACTGAGTAGTACTAAGTACTGTCTTCTTTGTACTAACTCCTATGGCAGTTGATCCTCATTGGAATCACGAAGTATAATAAAAAAAATTCAAATGAGAAAAATATGGCACATTTCAGCTAAAGTTCCCCACTATGGAATATAACTGTGTTTTCTTTACTTACCTATTGTCAGTTTTGAAGGGGTTTTTTTAAGGTTCAATTGAAAAAAACCCTCAACCAACCAAAACCCTTCCATTTTTTGATTGCGTGGTGAAATATTGCAGAAGTGAATTCTCTGATGCTTTGAAAGAGTATGCTAGCATGAGTAGACATTTTACCCATTGCACAGTGCCCAGGAGAACATTTGCAATATTTAATCTCCCTTCATTTTAACAGCAAGTAGGACTGAAGACTTAGTATCAAAAGACAAGAATCAAGTAAGAGGTAACTTGTAAGTGGGCCATTTAAAACATTGTGTTCAGTGCTGTCCTGTAATATAAAAAGCCGCTTTTTTTCCTTTCAGTCTTTTTGAATTATTCGACTTGTACAAGCCACAGTCATTTTGCTGCATGCTTATGGAAAATGAAAAATCTTGTCTGTAGCAATATCAGATCATTTATACACAGCAGACATCAGCTGTCATTTCTGTCTATCCCAGCAGTACACCCTCTCCAACACTTCTCTCTTTAGTCTAGGTGAGCTGTCAAGTTTCTAGTTTCTGACGTGTATTTACATCATTCAATGACATCTGACAGTAGTGAAAGGCCACAGAAAACTGCTTATTGATCAGAGCAAAACTAGTTGACGGAACAGATGAGGTTGTATCACAGAAATGCAGCCACACTCAGGTGATGACATTTTGCTCCCTTGTATACAAGTGCTTAATGGAATACAACTTCATTATTTCATGCCACTAGTGCTTAAAGAATTGCACAGTTCTCATGAGTGTTTTGTCTATGTGGTGATGAGGACAATCTATTTGTACTGGTACCAATGTATTACTAACCTGTTTTGCTCATGAACACTTGCAAACTACCAGCCAATGTGTCCTGATGAATATACTAAGAGACACTGAAGACTCAATCTTGCCAAAATCTAATTGAGCTGACCTTTTAAAAAAAGATGGAATTACCATTTAGGCAGCTAGATCTACTCGAGATTTAGTTCTGTAGAATTCTGTGCTGCTTAGTAAAGACATTTTAAATGACCATTTTTATGCTTGGGACTGGTACCGTTTCCCAATGGAAGCAATAACTGATCATTAGTATTTCAGAGGTTATTATATCAACTTGCATGAGTCTTTCAAACTTTATTGATTTAAGTACTGAAGAAGAGTTCTTGGGCAGAGGCTCTCCATACAAACTGTCCCACAGCTAAAATATTCACTTTCTTATTTTTATTACTTTCTTCTTTTTGTTATCTTGAGTAGAAAACCACATCAATGTAAACTCATTTTCCACAGAGTAACCTGTAAGGATATAATTACAATATACAATCATTCCTTGCAGAATCTATGTTTGCATTAGCAGTCTAACTGGAAAACTTATAGCAGTTTTAGCACAAAGCAGTGATTCAAAAACACCCACACGTTACAAGTACCTGAAGAACTTGTAATCATGAAACTTCTAGGGGTACACTGATCACAGCACAGACCTCAGAAGAACTTGCTTTCCATTTCATGTATTACAGGAGACAGGAGCAAGTAGGTCTTTGTTTCAAAGAAAAAAATCCACAAGGCAAAAAGATGCGGATGGTTCACAAGCAGCTCTTCACAATGGGAAAGTGTTGCTTAGCCTTTCCAAGTTAAGCCTTACATTTAGGCTAACTGCTTAAAATTGAAAACAATTTTCAGATTCAAAATAAAACTACTGTCCACCTCAGACACTCAGAAAATTCTTTCCATTTCAAGAGGAAAGAGATAAAAGTCACAGTTCTCAGAGAAGGCATCTCCTATCCCTTGACTTAGACATGCAGCATGAGACCAGAGGTTGACTAAATCCAAGTCCTACATAACTAGAGAAAACCAAGCTTTAAAAATAACAGAGGAATGCAAGTCAATAATGTCTTAAAAAAGCAGAGTACATCTTCTGCTATTTCTCAGTAGAAACAACATGGACTATCCTATACACGACTTATTAATGAAGCAAACAGATGACAGCGGTCATGCTATTTTCAGTTCAGTTGTATCACTGAAACTTCTTTCAGACAAAAAGAATAACTGTTACCAGTGTCTTGTTCTTTTCTTAGTGTTCTTGTAACGCACTTGCTGCAAAAAATCTAGAAGAATTTTTGTTTCAGACTGTAAAAAACCTTGGGGTAAACTGAGATTTTCAGAGATCATCTGGCTACGTTTGGATCGAGTTTCAAGCACAGAGCAATTACTTTTCTCACTCTAATAAAACTTTCCAATTTCTACTCCAAAGGAAAAAAAAGAAGCAGCACAACAGTTACAAGGCTTAATTTATTTTATTAACCCCAGCAAAACACTTTTTCCCCCTTTGTTTTTTTCTCAGAAGCAGATGAATTGATCTCACTGAAACTTCAGAAGAATTTTAACGTGTACTAATTATTTGTGATGGAAAATTTCATCCCAGAAAGCATTATTTACAATGATTCAGAAAAATGAAGCCAAGGACTTAATCTTACCAAATGGCTTTCAAATACATCTGCAACATTTTTCCACTGTTAGCCTGGTATACATCTAACAGAAACTGTGTCATCTCAGATACTATGGTTAGTTGTCAGCATTTGTTTGCACATACACAAACCCACGCATATTTAATATGTACAGATCTAAGGGGAAAACGGAAAATAAAAAACTGGTCACAGATTCAATGTATGAGATGCCAAATGTCTGAAAAGCAAACTCTGTAATCTTCTTGAAGTCAGTGGGAAGAGAAGAGGAAGTACTCCAGACAATGGACAGTATAGATAGGATGCTATTTTATGTATATTTAAGGAACTTATTTTAGTGCCGACTTTTTTTTTTAAACAAAGAAAACAAAGACAAAAAAGTCTTCTGCGTTTCTGCCATAAAATCCTTTACTACATAAGCTTTTATTCATAAGAACTCAAAATTATCAAGAATAATATCTTTAGACAAGAAGTTGAAGACAAATTATGTTTTGTCCTTTCCAAGTCTGGTTCTTGTACTTCGTGCTTATACAGAAAACAGGAAATTCTCTACATCTCAGTTGTCTGATATGCATAAATATCTGGGCTCAAAGCCTTGACACTGATACTGATGATGGCAGCAATTCATAACCAATTATGAAAAAAACAAAAAACCCAAGCGAACCTACTTTTAAATTAACCCCAGATCTAGAACTCTTTGCTTTATTTGAAGTGCAAAGTATCTACCCAAAGCACAAGAAACATGTTTCTTCATTCAATGAAGTCGACTCTATTTTGAGTCACCCTGAAAATCAAGGATACACTACTCAGTATTAATCATTCCCAAATTTTGCTGGACATACCTTGGAGTGAGTTCTCTCAGGAAAAGAAGCCATACGTTTCCACTGTAATAGAGTAGGAGCTAAGAGGACTGGAAACAAGAGGTTGTATGACAGGCTGCTGACATATGGATAGATACAGGACATGCAGAATTTGAAAGTGAATTATAATAAACACACTTCGCTCTTTCAATCTTTAGATAACATAAAATGACTTTCACATCTGTAATGTTACTACCTAAATCCTTTTAGACTCAGCTTTTATTTTCCAAAAGCAGATCCTAACTGCAGCATGCAATAATCTAAATTACTTGCTCATATTTAAGGCATTATTTTAATATTTCTTTATTTCCTTACAGGAAAACATACATCACAGGCATTTCTTTCCATTTTAGAAGAGACAGAAGACTTTTTCTTCCATGTGAATAATTCACAGAAAGCCTACATCACTGCATCTGACTTCAAAAGAACAGAAACTGACTCTTTTTGACAGGGATATATGAACTGGGTAAATGCCCAAGCCACTGCTCAAAGCATGCCTGTAGCAGTATCATCCCTTCTTTCTAGACAGGCACACTAAGCTGAAGCAATGACTTTTCCGTTTTCCTAGTTAAACTCACTGGAGTTAAAGTCAAAGTCCAAAGAAAAAGTAATATTTGGATTCATTATGCATCAGAGGCATATTTCTTTGTTAGTGAAGAAGTTTAGATTATAGTGCCATAGGCTGTTGTCTTATAAAGGATTTACAATAATCCAAGAAGTGAACATTTTTAAAAGGAATCCTGAAAGCCTAAGAAAAACAAATGCATGTAGTCACACACACTTACAATGTTTACTAAATTGCAGTCATTTACAGTTCTCTCTCTGCTATCTTGAATCCCAAAGCATGAGACACTACAACCTGTATCACATAACCAGATCTTTCCACTGGAAAAAACATCACTTAAGAGGGCTCCTTTGAGCAGGGGCTCATCTTTGCACCGAAGGCACATCATTCAAAAGGGTCCCACACCAAGGATCTATGACAACTTCTGCAGTGCATTTCCATGTCACTTTTTGCTCTCTTCTCCAGCTTCAGCCTTCTAATTCTGCTCCTTGGCAAAATGACCAATTTGTGTTCTGTACTAAGTTCAGTGTACAAGCAGTAACTTCCAAAACTTGTATGAACTTTACTTGTATGTTGTAACAAGTCTTTTCACCCTGCCTAGGTGGTTCGACTGTTATCAACTCTCAGTTGTATTACTAACTGTCTGGGTCTGTGAACTGTTTTTCTTTTTTTTTTAAAACTAATTTTTACAATTTTTATGTTTTAAGATTTTTATGTTAAGTACAAGTATACCTGAAAATCACACTGAGTTAAAAAAAGATAAATCGCTACATCTGTGATTTAAGAAAAAAAAAAAAGCTTAAATAGAATAAAAATTGATAATTTATGTACAGAAAAGCAGTACATAAAGAAAAAAAGAATCACACATTCATTTAAAACCACAGAAACATTGTTTCAGTCAATAAAGTGATAAAATATTTTTATCTTCTCAGATTCTGGAACCTGTTCACTTTATCTGGTCTGAACACACAAATTTGGTGATCTTGTCAACACACTTCAGAAACCATTCTTTGGATATATCTTGAAGAGAGATGAGAGTATGTTTCCCCTATGGATGAAGAAGCAAAAGGATTTCAGGTTTTTTTTCTGGTATCTCGTTCATAAAGTTGCTGTTTGGAAGTATAGTTCGGTATGCTGACATTTTGTCATATTCCTAATTCATATCAAAACCTTGAACTCTTCTGGAAAGTCTTATTTCCATCTACTTCAGAACGGATAGGTTTTTTTAAGAAAAAATTGCAAGAAGTAATACTTCTGATCACTGAGTAATGCCACAATCATTTGCCCTAAATAAATAGTCCCTTTTAAAAAACATACCATAACCTCCCAGTTATCACTATTCATTTACCATTAGCCATCAGAATAAGTCATACCATTAACTTGAGCCACAGCAGAATTTTGCTACATACTTATGAACTGAAGAGGTAGAAATATTCACGTTTAATTTCTTTAAGTTGGATAAGCATAATAAAAAATAATGTATTTGAAATGAAAAGGAGAGCAAGTTTTTGTTTCAAAGATCAGTTTTGAAGAAATAAAGGCTACACATAAAGGTGTTAAAATATTTTAGGCTTAGATGACCAGATCAACCAGTAAACTGGGGGCAGAGCGAATCAAGAAAAGCTGTGATTCACTTAAGCTACAATGACATTACCAGAGATGCAGTGAACAAACACTAGAAGAAGGAAAAACAAGTAGTCTTACGCTATCCTAAAAAATACTTACACTGAAGCTGAAGAAATTTCATTAATTCAAGAAACATTCGCTAAGAAGACGCTCATAGCTTCTTGTTACAGGATTACCAAATTTTTTATTCTATTCCAATAAAAAATAAATCATAGACTTTTAAAGACACTTCTCTGCCTGTAAGATATCACTTTTTAGAATACCTAACAAAGCAAAATATCAATTTTATAAAATAAGAATACAAGGAAAAGAGTGATACTCTTCCACCACTTTTTTCTCCACCATTTCCTCTTGCCCATGCTACACAACTCCTAGTAAAGAGATGACAGTTACGGAAAGGAAGAAATAAATATATTCTTTATTATAATGCATAAATTACTAATATAACTAGAATTTCAAACAATTAATTGAAAAAAAGGAGAAAGACAGACACTTGTGTTTCGTTCTCTTGTCAGGGTGGAATGTGTACAAAAGTGATCAGCCCAAGTTTTCAGATACTCCTCATCAATCAAATTAAGCAAATCTCAACAGGCACAGAAAAACAAGCAATGCTGCTGCCTGCTATCTTGCTATTACCTCTTTCTGCTCCCATCAGCTGTTGTACTAGTATTACAGAAATTAATCACTTTATCCTTACAGGCAGCCTCTGAAGCAAAGTCTTTCAGTATTACAAATACGCTCTTACTCTATCTCAGTTTCACCTGACTCCACATGGTCCTCCCTGCTTTTCTGAAGCAAACTACCGGACCAGTGTGACTTGCCTGAATCAGAAAGTGAACTCTCAGGTCCTGGATCTCAGCTAGGGCACCAGGCTAGGGTAGTTTTTCTTGGAAAACGGGGCTTTCTCCACAGACTGCTTACACTGAAGACTCTCAATGGCTTCAAAATATTTTGAAACAAGGCTCAAGATCCATATGTGAGCTCCTGAAGGCACAACTGCAGTATCGAATAACATATGTATAGAAACTGTGGCAGTAAGCGTGGAAGAGGAGATCATGGGAAGAACATGAAAATAAACAGCATAGCTAATTCAGTCTAATTATGTGCAATGCATTCCTCATTGAGAAACTGCAGTAATGAAATTATTGCAAAGAACAAATCTCAGTCTTCATCTTTAATTTAAAACCAGATAAATGCCCCATTTAAGAAAGGATTAAGATGCTTATGTCCTTCCACCTTTCTTCAACCTTGCACAGAAAACTTTTCAAATCCTAAGATGTAGATTTTAGGGGAGGGCAGGAGAGAAAGAGATATTTCATAACATTGCCACTATAGAAAAACTGGAAACAGGTAGATCTCACATATGGGTTCGAAGTGACCACATTGATTATCAACTAGTTGCACGATTAACTGCCTGACTTCGAAGAGCAGGATATTATCAGTCACCTATTTAATTTAATAGACGCACATTTCAGAAGGAAAAACATGCTTGGTGTCTTTCCACTAGACCTGTCAAAATGCCTTTAAAGTTTGGGTTTTGAGTGATATGGACGAAAACATTACTGAAGCATTTACATGGCCCATCAACCAGCCTCACCACACTTTCCAGCCTCTTTTATTGTGTTAGGGCATGGAAGTACATCAGCTTCAACAAGAATCACTTTCTTTTCAGCACACACTGTTTTTCAGAAAACTGTGAAGACTCTCTCAAAGTCAGAACCTGTTGACACTGTATCATTACACATCCAGCCTCTGACATACCCACACTTTGCAGTTAGCTTATAAAATGTTAACTATTATATGTTTTCTACAGACAGTCCCAACTCAAAGACAGTAGAATAATATAATAACTAATGAGCATAATTCTTTTCTAGGAATTATTATTTTCAAGGATGCTAGCATACGCAATTAAAAAAAGTAATTAAAATTACTTACACATTTCCTAAATTCAATGCATAGAGTGACCCCTACTGGTCTGCTAGGCACCCCAGCAAAGATACAAACGGACAAAAAGCATCACTCCAAGGAGTGAACCTGAGCTAACTTACATGGACATTCTTCAGATAAACAGCATACCTTATTCAAGTTACAGAATGACAAATACTAATAACTCAGTAGAGGCAAAAATACTCCAGTGCTCTCTATGGACTTTTAAACACCCAATCTTTTTGTTATTACAAATAACAAAATAATCAAGTGCATGGTTTGTAAAGAATGCTTACCATATACCAGTATCTATAGCTGAGAGCCACATTATTACAAGGAATTTCATTTTTTTCCAATAAATTTCTTAAAAAACATCCAAGAGAAACGAACTTCAGTCTACTAGACATTTTGAATGAGAAAAATGTATACTTTCTGTATTTTCCCAATTAAACATGAATAGCAATTATAACAATAAGCCCACATTAATCCAACTGTGCTTGACACTCTTATTTTGCACATAAAAATCAGTCACAGAAGCATCTAATTATCTGTCTAAATACTGTCTGCTTTAATACATAACTAATAAGCCAGATAACCATTAATGTGCTCTCTAACACACCTAATACACTATTTTATTAATTTAAACAATTAATGTTTTAGGAGAATCAGTTCAAGATCTTAACACTAATACGAGTACACTCATAGATTCATAAAAGAAGAGTATGGCTGTTTATTTGAAGTGCTGAATGTTTTCTTATTTTTTATAAATATATATATTAGACACACATACACACACTTCTATGTGAAATCAAGATCAGGATCAACAACTAAAAAACTGCAAAGCTTGCGCTAAGTCTGAATTTTAAGTGCATTTCTTTGACCATTGGGCTTTTTAATAGCACATATGATTACAACATCAAGTATGCAGGAGATTGACCAAACAAAACAAACATTTGCCTCTGATTTCATTTCAGCCAGGATTAATTCCAAGAATCTAGTAAGAGAACGCAGTGCTAATTCCCACTCCTGAAGGAAACTCTTGCTTAGAAAGCTTAAGCAATAGATACAGAAATCCACGCTCTGCTTCAAAATCCCTGCAAATTAAAAGGAATATTCTGTAGTGACTGCAAGTTTCCATTGCGTCTAAACCAAGTCAGTCCAGTATTGCTCAACAGGTGCTAATACTGGGAGCTTACAAAAGACATTCCTCATCCCAGCTGTTCAGGAGTAGCTGGAACCTAGAGGCAGAACCTGGACCTCAGAGCTTCTCAGTGGTCACCAGAAGGCTGGCCTGCACCCTGCCTCTTACTTCTGACAAGTAGTTGAAGTTGTTGAAGCGAACAATTACAGCTAAAAGTTATTTTTAAAATGCATTCAACCAGTTCTAACTTAGCACACCAAATCCCTAGAGTCTTCAACAGGAGCTCAACATTTTATAGAGATTTTATTTTTGGGAGCCATATTTAAATATTTACAATGTTACACAAAGTAGAATAAAAAAAAAAAAAAACAGTGACATGCTATAAAACATTTAAGAAGCCTGTAACTCAGCTTTTTGTTTCCTTTTTTCAAAACTATACAGTGAACTTTGCTGTTGTTTTCACTGAAATACCGAGTACTACAACATTCACTGTAAAAGTGTAAATTTAGACATTATTGCATGAAAAAAACCCAAACAAAACTATACTGAGGTTAAAAGTCAAGCACTCCAAACTCAGGGAATTCAAGAAGTAATGCTGTCCATGTACAAATTAATCAGTCCCTTCAGGCTTAATGCTTCAAGAGATAATTAGAAACTTATTTCTCAAAGTCTTGACACTATTCAGTGAGCAAGCTTTCCAGAACTGTTGTGGTTGGTATGGCTCGTGTTTAATCCCAGGTCTTGTAAATGCCATCTAAACACAGAACTGAACCAAACACCAAGTTGAGTGGTGTAGTTGATTTGCTTGAGGGACAGGATACCATCGAGAGTGACCTTGACAGTCTTGAGGAGTTGGTGCATGTGAACCTTATTAAGTTCAACCAGGCCGAGTGCAAGGTCCTGCACGTGGGTTGGGTCAAGGGAGGGGATTCTGCCCCTCTACTCTGCTCTGGTGAGACCCCACCAGTACTGCATCCAGCTCTGGGGCTCCGAACATAAGAAGGACATGGACCTGTTGGAGCAGGTCCAGAGGAGAGCCACAAAGATGACCAGAGGGATGGAACACCTCTCTTAAAAGGTCAGGCTAAGACAGTTGGGATTGCTTAG
This sequence comes from Charadrius vociferus, assembly GCF_000708025.1. Classification (NCBI taxonomy): domain Eukaryota; kingdom Metazoa; phylum Chordata; class Aves; order Charadriiformes; family Charadriidae; genus Charadrius; species Charadrius vociferus. Next base: position 2,190,175 of record NW_009661372.1, on the reverse strand, counting down.
CCTGGAGAAGAGAAGGCTCTGGACAAACCTTATTGCAGCCTTTCAATACTTAAATGGGGCTTATAAGAAAGATGGGGACAGACTTTTTAGTATGGCCTGTTGCAACAGGACAAGGGGTAATGGTTTTCAACTAAAAGTGGGTAGATTCAGACCTGATATAAGGAAGAAATTTTTTACGATGAGGGTGGTAAAACACTGGAAGGTTGCCCAGGGAAGTTGTGGATATCCTATTACTGGAAGTGCTAAAGGTCAGGTTGGACTTAATCAGCCACCCTGTCTGGTGAAAGATGCCCCTGCCCATGGCAGGGGGTTGGACTAGATGACTTTGAAAGGTCCCTTCCAACCCAAACCATTCTATGATTGTGTGAAATGGGATTTTTTACATTTCCAAGCTGTCTACACCAAGAGAAGCACCCTAAGCCTATTAGAAACCTTGATTCCCTCTCTGTGGTAGCAGAAACTAACACAAATGTCAAAGCTATTGCCAAGCCAGCTTCAGTACCAGACGTACTACTACATCAATAGGCTGCTCTGATCAAACTACAGCTTTTTATCTGTATTAGTTTCAAAGCCCTGATCTCTGTACAGCAGTGCAAAGCCACACTGTAACTGCATGGGTGTAAGAGCGTATTTGGCTGACCTGGGGACTTCCACACTCACCTCTTTCTCCGAGTATGGTCTCATGGCACCTTGTCTCTTCTGCCACCCTGCTAGCATCTGGGCAGCCCGTGCACGCACTGAGCTCTCAGGTTAAAACCACCCATGAGGACATTAGTCAGTAATCAAAGTTAAATCTTTAATATTTAGGACAGGGGCACATAACCATACTGCTGTACACCCAGCATTTTGTACCAAGCCTTCTGCTTCAAGGTATCACTTGTGCAGGAGCTGCAGAAGATTCTTTGGTTTTTTGCAGCTTCTTGACTAGCTTACAGAGGGAGATGTTGTCGCTAATGTTCTGCCCCTCCCTTCATTGCTATGTACATTTACAGTTATGGAAACAGATCAGGGGGTCCAATTCTGAAGTACTAAACAAGATACATACCGAACATAAATGCCCTATTGAATAACATTAGCAGTGTTTAAAAAAGAAAAAAAAAAGAACAAACTGATGTGACAAGTTCGCTCCAAGCACTGCCGTGACCTCAAAATTTAATGCTGGGAGCAGAAAAGAACAATTACCCCCCAGGAAGACCTTGCAAAAGGCTCTCTTGAGCAAAGTGACAAATGATCTTTCTTCTCCTGCATGCAGAGACAGAGATGGAAAAGATCATGATTGCTTTGGCAACTGTTCCACTATGAGATGCTCCTACACTTCCCAGTAGAAGAGAACAGAGCTACATTTGGTGATGTCTCAAGAGTTTTAGAAAGCCACAGAACTGATATGTGATCAGAGATTAGGGGATAGATATAGGTAACATTTTTGAAATAATGCAAAGGATGACTGCCAAATGTCAAGGGAGGCTCACAAAAAGACTTTGCTGGAAGACAGACAGCTGGGCTTCAGAACTTCCACACAATTTGTTTACATGGGTTTTCTGTTTATTATATCCCAATACTGAAAAACCTCAGGTCTATTCTGGCTCTGTATTCCTGGGAGTTACAACACTTAGACATACACAAGTCTATGGGGCCAGATGGGGTCCACCCAAGCGTACTGAGGGAGCCAGTGGAGTTGCTCAGCGAGCCACCTTCCATCATTTACCAGCAGTCCTGGCTAACCAGGGAGGTCCCAGCTGACTGGAAGTTAGCAAATGTGAAGCCCATCCACAAGGGGAGCCAGAAGGAGGATCTGGGGAACTGCAGGCCTGTCAGTCTGTCCTCCGTGCCTGGAAAGGTTACGGAACAGATCATCCTGAGTGCCATTATGTGGCACCTGAAGGACAACCAGGTGATCAGGCACAGTCAGCATGAGTTTATGAAGGGCAGGTCCTGCTTGACTAACCTGATCTCTTTCTATGACAAGGTGACCTGCCTAGCAGATGAGGGAGAAGCTGTGGATTTTGTTTACCTGGACTTTAGTGAAGCCTTTGGCATCATTTCCCACAGCATTCTCCTAGAGAAACTGGCTGCTTATGGCTTGGACAGGTGTACTCTTTGCTGGGCAATGGTATGAGGTTCAACAAGGCCAAGTGCCGGGTCCTGCTCTTGGGTCACAACAACCCCATGCAGCGCTACAGGCTTGGGGAGGAGTGGCTGGAAAGCTGCCCGGCAGAGAAGGACCTGGGGGTGTTGGTCGACAGCTGGCTGAATATGAGCCAGCAGTGTGCCCAGGTGGCCAAGAAGGCCAACGGCATCCTGGCCTGTATCAGGAATAGTGTGGTCAGCAGGACTAGGGAAGTGACCCTGTACCCAGCACTGGTGAGACCCCACCTGGAATACTGTGTTCAGTTTTGGTCCCCTCACTACAAGACAGACATTGAGGTGCTGGAATGTGTCTAGAGAAGGGCAATGAAGCTGGTGAGGGGTCTGGAGAACAAGTCTTATGAGGCGTGGCTGAGGGAACTGGGGTTGTGTAGCCTGGAGAAAAGAAGGCTGAGGGGAGACCTTATCACTCTCTACAACTACCTGAAAGGAGGTTGTAGCGAGGTGGGGGTCGGTCTCTTCTCCCAAGTAACAAGCGATAGGACAAGGGGAAATGGCGTCAAGTCACACCAGGGCAGGTTTAGGATGGATATTAGGAAAAATTTCTTCACAGAAAGGGTTCTCAAGCACTTGAACAGGCTGCCCAGGGAAGTGGCTGAATCACCATCCCTGGAAGGGTTTAAAAGATGTGTAGATGTGGTGCTTAGGGACATGGTTTAGTGGTGGTTTTGGTAGTGTTGGGTTGATGGTTGGACTCAATGATCATAAAGGTCCCTTCCAACCTAGATAATTCTATGATTCCAATCTGTTGGATCTTACTCCGTGCTACTGATTATTTTTGATAAAACACAGCACTTGGCACCAGTTCCTATTGAATTAGCACCCGATTTTCCTTTCTTCAATAATCTTTCCAATTCACCAAAATGACTTTTAATTCTATTCTTGTTCTCCAGCACGTTCACAATCACGTCCACCTTGGTGTTGATGGCAATTTAATCAAGGACACTCTCATTCTATCATCCAGGTTATTAAAACATCAACTCATACAGGACCTCAGACAGATCCCTCTACAATACAACCCAATAAATTGTTCCATTATTGATATATGCATGGGCTTGTGTGTACCTGCACCAACATTTGTACAAACACATGTGCGTGCATGCATGTCTATGTTCTGCCCCTATCTGAATATAAGGAGATGACACTGACCACAGTACTTGGTTGGTTTTGATGTTTGTTTAGTGGCAACTGATTTAGATCGCCTTCAGTAGAAACAAAACATGTTAACAGCATGCTCACCGGATTCAACTAACTTGTACTTTCCACAACAAACCACACTTTTTAACTAGGAAATAAGGCAGAGCTGTTTTACCGATTCACAAATAACATACACATAAGCTAGCACATTACAAAAATCTACATTGTTTTAAGAAGTCATCCTACAAAAAACTCCACCAAGAAATAAAGGCAAAATGCTTCAAAAGTTGGTCTACGTCAAAGTTAAAAAGAAACTTTCCTTCTTTCTTTTTATGAACAATATTGAACATTGAGTTCTGATCCTAATCCAGAATTTCTCTAAGGAACTGTATAACACAACAGTATTTTTCTGAATATATTTACAACAGAAAAGGAAAAAATGCAGGCTCATTTTAAAATTTTGCTTAGCTATGCAAAACTGCTAAGCAAATGTGGAAGCTATAGTTGGAAAGGAAGTAGCAGACTCGCAGACTTGCTAGCGGGGTGCTCAGAGTTACATTGCTGTCAGAAATTCCCTAGGTAAAACTAAAAAGAAATAGTTTGTGCTCAAGCATTTTTATAAATTCCTTAGAGATACCATAAATATTAATAAGAACATATTTTAAAACAGTCTGTTAAATATTAAGGCATGTGCATGTATGCTATACTAATGTACAACAACTGAATAAAAAAAAAAA
>NW_009661372.1:2184832-2186123 GCF_000708025.1 Charadrius vociferus | reverse complement strand
AAGTGGTTTTTTTTTTTTTGGCTCTCCAGAGAAATCCTTATTAACCCAAACTAACATGTTCAAAATAACAAGAGTCAATGATCTGGCAGTTTTTAAGAACTGATTACTGACATGGTTTTGAATGTTTCTCAGATGAAATCACTAACATTAACACTTTCACATTAATCGATTTGTGTCAGCAGAATTCTGGAGAGCTATGCTGCAGGCTCCAACACCGAAGTAGTAATCAATTAAGGAAGTCAGCTGAAAAAAATGATGCAAAGATCAGAGTTGTCAATGGCAAAAATAATCTCATCTCAGTGGTGTCAAAGGAAGAGTAAGAAAATGCTACATAATTACTTCATAATGCAAGAAAACTATTCCAAACAAAGATTTAGTAATCCAATAATTGTCAAATAACTATTGCAATTAAAGTCTATGAAGAAATTCTTCAGGAATCTGTATTCTAGACCATATTTATGTAATTTTATACAAGATACATTTCAGTACAAATTGTACAAATTTTTTTTTTTTTTTTTTTTTACAGTATTAAAGAACATACTTGCTAAAAAATCCATTGATTTTATTTGGAGAGTACTAAAACTCCAAACAATTAAATCAGAGTTAAACACCAAGAAAAAAAAAAAAATACAGTTTACTCCCTGTAAATTAACATTTATACACGTCTTACATACTTTTCTTTTTGAATAGGGCAAAACAAAGCCACTGATTTTTGGCTATATGTTCTATTTGTAAATAACTCTTCTGCACAAATAACACTGCTTTGTTAAGCTGCTAAGTTTTTGAACTTGCTGAGTTAGTAAGGATGCCCACAGCAGGGTGTTGAGAAGGGGAGCATTAAATACTACTCAAAATAGGGTTCTCATTTCTCCATAGTCTTTGTTTGGCTATCACCATCATGAGGGCCTCTACCATGCTACAAGCCACAGAAAGCTACCTGACACAATCTGTAGTGCATTCCTTACCTTCCACAAGCAAACCATCAGAATCTATTAAAATTACTTTACGCTGATAGCACTAGAGACATGACAAATCACAGGCCAAGAGTCAGATACCAAAGAATGTGTCTCAGGGCGTTGGGGCCAGGCCCATTTGCAAGCAAATGATATTGTGTGAAGCTGGCATGCTCAGTGCATGACAAACTGATGCAATTTCAGTACTGTCGGAGAAGCTGGGTGAGATTTCTCTGATGCTGGCTACAGTTAGTGTACAGAATTGTGCAGAGTTCCCAGATTTGAATCACTTGGGGCCTGAGAGGGCTTCACTTGACAAGCCACAAATAATTACACTA
>NW_009661372.1:2174570-2184802 GCF_000708025.1 Charadrius vociferus | reverse complement strand
ATTTCTAGGCTTTGAGCACTCATGAACAAGCAAGGTCGCTTCTATTTTGACCATGATGCAACAAAACATTGTTCTTTTGTGATATGATAAATAAAACACAGCCCTGCAGACTAAACATTTTTATCAGGTCCATTTTCCACTTTTATAAGCAGCAACAACTTTGGGAGCTTGTTAGAAGAGTAGAGGTTGGAAATAACCATGCAGGCAAGTTCATGAGCTTTTCACTTAGGAGTGTGATACAGCTATCTCGTTATTGTAAAAACTCATTTGAGAAATGGGGCATTAAGCTCTTAGCCTGTAACAGATAACAGTTATATCTGTGATTACTTTAAGCAGGTTTTTACCCCCTTTCAAATCAGCAATTTTTGACAATTTAGTTGGCGAGTAGCAAAAAATAGTTTTGAATGTGCAGCATGTTGCCAGTTCTTTCCCAGATACCAAATACACTTCAAAACTAAAGTAACTGCATTTTCTGTATCAGTTCACAAAATATGTCCTTTAAACACCTAGGCAATTAGGAAAGTTTTGTGCTGGTGGTATTATCCTGGCCAATGAATTTAAAGCGTAATGACATTCATCACATTCACACTTTAAAAAAAAAAAAAAAAGGCACAAGAGAAAGCAGTGGCTTTCGTGGTTTCAGGAAGTAACTTCTAGTCATCTTTTCTTAGTTTAAAAAACAATTTCTTCTTTCAGAAGAAATTCCCTTCTTTCTCCCATGGTCTAGGCAAATATTTTAATTTAGAGTTCCATATTACAAACCAGATGGCACCATTTTTTTTCAGCCTTAAAACTATGTTTAGAGGTTTTCTGAAGCTGCAATTACATACAAACCATCTAACAGTAAAGCAAAAATTCAAATATGAAGACTAAATGCACACAAAGAAAAAACATTATTCTACCAGGTACCTTAAAACTGTTCCTGATTCCCATTAATGTATCCTTCTAATTTTCATTTTCCAGACAAATATATAGTAGCAAGTAGGGACCAAAAGGTAAAGAGAAAATGTTAACGGAGTTCTTAGCTGCAAGTGCTGAACTTAAGAGTATATTCTCCTACTTTGCCTGTAACTCAGGCCAACATAAGTATTGGCTTATTTGAGAGGAGACAATTACTATCCTCAGTAACACTCCTAACAAGCTCTTACCAGGTTGTTTTAAAACAACACATCTAAAAACATTCTTTCCCTCTCCCCACCTGGCACTAAGAATTTATGGCAGCACCTGGAAGTCTGACATCACAACATTTCTGCCAAGGGAAGGTAAAACCAAAATGACCAAAGGAACAGATTTTGATACAGAGGAGAAATATGGAAAGGAAATAAAAAAAAAAAAGCATCCTCAGCTCTACTTCAGAATCTACTTGAGCTTAGTAATGTCTGTGTCAAGCAGGAATTTTTAAAACATGCAGATGAAATAGTGCAAAGATTATACTCCTACCAATCACACAACCACATCCACATACTGAGTGCTCAGCAAAAGGAAAGGCCTCTGACATTTTCTATTCAATACCAAAAATACAATTTTTCAGTTTTTACTGACTTTTTATGCTCCCTCACTACAACAGAAAAACAGAAGCTAGGTCTTTGGCTTTTAGAGGGAGAATGGATCTTTAGTTAAAACCTAGCTTGATTTTAAGAATGGAGTGTTTTGGAGTTTCTTGTAGTGGATGTCATTGCGGGACACATTTTTTCTTAGAATTTGGAAGAAAGCAGAAAAGCAAAAGGCTAATATATGTCCTCATTCTATAATGTCATAGCATTCAACTCCAAATTTCGTTTTCATTTTCTTTCCTGAATATCCATTTCTTCACATCTATCAAGCAAAGTACATATTTTTATAACATTCCCTGACATTACTATAAATCTATTAACCCATTAATTTATGATTAAACTGAAGACACGTTCCTTATGTTTCCAAATCTCAAAAGAACAAGAACATCAAATTGTAATTACCATCACAGCTTAACTGCAAGGAAGACTCATGACCAGGGAGTCCTATTCCTGGAAAGAGCTTGATTACTCAGTAAAGAATACAGAAGGGAATCTCTATGCAAAGAACCAAAATCCTGTGCAAGACCAGAAGTAAAGGCAGTTAGCTGAAGTACCTACGGTCACTTTTCATAAAACCAGTTCGTTGTAATCAATACAAACTTGCTGCTGAACAATTGATTGTTTCACCACATAATCAAGATTGTTTGTTTGTCCTTATGTAAAAGATGATAGGAAAGCTTTAGATTTCATTATTTTCCAATTTGGAGACACTGCATCACATGAATACTTTCTGCCCTGGTATAAAAAGGAAATCCATTTTTAAAAAGTGAATCAATTACAGGAGGAGACAAGGAATATTAAAAAAAAAAAAAAAAAGATTGGTAATTCTTATCTCAGTTTTCAAGGTAAACTAGTTGGAGAAAAGACTTTCACAGAAGCTTTCACCATTTTCACTATATTAAAGAATTAAGTAGTCAAACAATAATAATACTGTTTTGGATCGACATTACTTTTCACGGCATCTCATCAGGCAAACAATTATTAACAAATGTAGACAACGCCTTTCAAGAGTGATTTTTGACACTCTTGAATTTTTTACCCTGTACAAAATACAGCAACTATCACCTAGATGTCCTGCTCTTAATGGGGACCCACACTGTGACACAAATACATAATATACTAAATGGAAGATGCACTGGAGATTTGGCTGTCATTTCTTAAAAATTACTTACTCTGGCTACACTGGTGGCAGCCTCAATATCCAAAAGCATCTTCTCAGATTTCCTATTTATATGATTTTAGAACTGAAGGTTGTTTTGAACAGGAGGTGGAGCTGTCACTGCACCAGCAGTGAAGGAATGAGACAAAACATAGTTTGTTTAGAACCTGGAATGGAGATGGTGCTTTCTGTCCCCTCTTATTTCAATGCCTACAAGTATCCAAGCATTACTCTTGTGTCCCAAAGAAAACCAACAACCACACAATGTTTATTGGTTTATGAAATGTTTATAACAGGATATATAAGGTTGAAATAATAATTAAAAAGAAATACTGTTCCCAGAAAGAGAGTATCCGTGTTCTAGCTACAAGATCTTTATCATCAGGACATCTAAGAATAAATGGACTACATAGTCTTTCATTTCACATTAAAAATACAATGCCACGTTCAAAGGGAATGATGACACTTCTGCTTTGTCATCAAAATCCCCTTCCAGAATGCTCTACGAAATGCCTACCCCAAGCCACAGAAAAGCCAGGCTTATAGAAAATTGAAAATGAAAATTTGATACAAGTCCTCATAGATTTCTTGCAAAAAGGAGAAATAATGGTTGCTTACAATAAGAGTATTCAAAATGCAGTATCCGGAAAGCTTCCATGAGCATACTTCCACTAACGTAAGTACTTCTACTGTACCCAAATGCAGCACTGAAGTTTTGCCACACAAACCTGCCTTCTCAATGTTCTCCTCACTGCCAGGGTGCCAGGAAGACCTCTCTCCACCTCAGCAGAGCTGGGTAGAGACTGACTGAACTTTGTCCTCAGTGGCCTGTTGCGTAAGAAACACAATCAGCTCACTAAGCTGCAGTACAATCAATTTATTTCCTATTTCTTCTGAACTCAAAGATAATAATTACAAGAACCACTATGATTTACATATATTCAGCCTCAATACAAGCAATCCTCCACATAAAAAATTCAAGGAGGAACTTAAAAAGAGAGACAGTTAAGGCCAAGAAGAATGCGTTCATGTAAATTAGCAGAACAGACAACATTCTTCACAAAGACTGCAAAAATTAAAATCTATAAATGGGTGGATATCTGGTGGTATTTTCCAAATGGATAATTTTGAATTGTAATGGTTTGAAGGATTGTCATTTAAAGTTTCCAGTTATTCTAAAAATAAATACCTATCATTAAAAAGACAGCTTTCTAAAACTGTTCCTGCAATATTAACTTAATTAATTTAATAACGTAGTCACTGCTGTAGATGAAAAATTCATCCTCAGCTTTTTCAGAACTCACCAGTCACCTACCATAAAAATGGTAACATACAGTGAAATTTCAAAGTAACTTCATAAATGCCATGACAATGATGACTAATTATCAATTAAACCTGGAATGAATTACATTAGGCATTAAAAAGTTCAAAAATCAATTAAAAGATGCTTTACAGTAATAAAAAAAGGGAGAGCTCTATTACATGTTCCCTCATATTGTGTTTTAAAGACTGGTGTGTTTTCACTCCTGGGAAGGAAGGAATGTACATATGCTTAACACTATCTTTGTTGACAAGATTTTACAAGTATCATGACTTCATACTATATGGACAGAAAACACCAGCAGGAGCAGTTAAGCGTGAATCCCTCTGATGAGATAATTCCATTGGTAGTGTTATGTTAGTAAAAAAAGTTTTGCCACTACTACCTCTCAAAGATTCAATGGAATTCAAATACATCTTTATTGTGATGCATGTTTGAACGCTCTGCTACCCCCTACCTTTCTGAAAATGTAACTTCCTCATCAAAACCACAAATCAGTAGATCTTCAGAGAGAATTGGGTAATGGATGTTTTGCAATTACAGTTTACTGACAGAATGTGTCAACTTTCAGTCTTTCAAATGGTAAATTGATATAGGTAATCATGCTGCTGCTTCTTTATCCTACTGCTGAATGCCCCTCAGGAATACATCGAAACAGATTTCTTGCTCAGAGAAATCTTACATAGCCCTTTCCAGTAGGATTTCGTGACCGTGAATCAGGGGCTTTTGAGCAATTGCACAACAATTTGAGATCGCTGGAACTATCTCTGTCTAATCTGTCCACACCCTGAAGCAGATTAAATATACAAAAAACGAAACAGCCTTAGCTGATTGTTACTTATACATTAAGTCAGTTTTTTACTTTGGTTTTATCTTTTTCCAGTTTCTGCCTTAGCTGCCTTCATGTGCACACTGCAAAATTCTGCGTCTTATTTACACTCTTCAAGTTCCCATTGCATACCAAGTGGTCAGTTTCATACCACTGACTTAAAGTCTGTCAACAGGGAAGCTGATTGGAGGAAAAATGTTTAATCACCACTGCTGACAAATGCACAAGTTAACAAAAACAAACAAACCAACCAACCCAAACCAGTATTTCCAATAACAGCAATCTTTGGACTAAATTATCAGGTCTATTTCTTCCACTAATACATGCTCCTTCATTGGAACTGAAAAAAAAATAAATTGTCAAAATAGCATTTTTCTGACTTTACAGAATCATTGGCATCTGTCAAATTATCTTTATCTTCTTCATCTTCCCATGCAGGAGAAAGAAGTATCTGTACAGACCTACTATGACTCCCTTATGGAGTAACCAGGACAATTAAAAACTCTCTATGAAGACACCAAGACAATAAAAAGTCTGATTGATCTAACATCTAGTATTTCTGTTTAACTTCCTTGAATTTGGAGTAACTGGTCTGTCACTGATTTCAATCGGACTTGTGACACAAGGTAACATGTGGTGATCTTGTACAAGCCAGACTGGTAAGCAAGAAGTCTTCAGACTGGCAGACTTAATACTCAAGACACACAGAGTCTGTTCAGATATTTTAAAACTACCATGTTTACACAGTCCAGAGACTCAGTGAAATGGTTAGAATAGTAATACTTAACAGTGTTTTTTACATAAACCCATTCACATAATTACTCCCTCCATGCTTTATAACTACAATATTTACAAATATTTCCCCTTTATCTTTCACATTTATCACTTGCCACTGTGGCTTAGTCTTAGGCTTCATATGGAAGAACATCTAACAACTTCCCTTTTTGACTCTATGTACACTTACTCTAACAGTAAAGAATGCGGAAATATGTAAGCTATACCAAACTTTAAGTCCTTGTACTTTTATATTTCCATAAACAAGCGTATTGCCTCATAATTAAATGGCATCTTTTATGGAGGTAAAGTATAAGGACTGTCAAAAAAGCCACAGTACTTTAGTATCTTACATGTTATACCTTACTTCCACAACATTTGCACCTCCAGAAGCAATTAGGGGAGTAGTACTGGAAGTGTTAATTAAAAACGTAGTAAGCACATGTGTCAGTCAAGTATGCCCTCTGCTCTACAACACATTTAAATGTATGTCACCTTGACCTGCAATATACCACTGTAAAATTTTTTTGGTCAATATAAGTCAAATGTGCACTAATTTATTCAGTAAGTTCCCTACCATCTGAATCAACATTAGAAATCTAACTAGTATTTATTATTCTGTTATTGACAAAGGGAGCATATTTAAATGATAACAAGAACACATGGGTGTCATTTCGAAGTTGAATTGTTCCCTAGGGACATCCTTAGTAAGCGTCTACATTTAAAGGTCATTCACTGCCAAATTATGAACAACTGTTGCATTCATTAGCACAGGCTCAATAGTTTGGAAGCCAGTGTCATCAATTTAAACTGACAATGAAATTTAATTGTCCACAAACAAAACAGACATTTTCCTTATTCTATATTTCATCATTTCATGTATACCCCAAGCAAGGGGTATACATAAATGGAATAAGTGCAATGTTACTTTTTTTTTTTTTTTTTTTTTTGCAGGGGGTGGTGGTGCTGGAAAAAAGGCTTTCGAGGTTTTATATGAGAGGAAGAGTGGTTTAGTAAAGCTGAGCTCCTGAAACAAAGACTGAAAGGAGTGTGTTTCCCATTTACTTTGTTGACAGAGCCCTATCTCAAGTGTTGCATTACAGACTTTTCCCTCATTTTTCTTTCTAATCTTTTCTTTCCCTTCCCTAAACCGATCTTTCACTGGTCAAGTCCCCACCCTCTCTTTTTCTTAATTTCTCTGTAGCTTTTTCCCTTTGAAGCTAGGGAGAAGTTTCCAGTTTCTGTGGCGAGTCACTTCCACCCTCTCCTCAGAACTGCATTCTGCTTCTACAGCTCACTGGTGGTTGATGGGTCTGTGCCCATTCCACTTTCCCAGTGCTGCTTAGCTGTTCCAAGGCAAAAAAAGAAAATAATCTGAAACTCCAGGTTTCAGGGAAAGCTAGCTGAAAACACAGTGTTAGTAATGAGCTTCCTTAAAGAAAAGGAGAAACACTCTTTGAGTCTTTCCTTGCCAAGCAGTGAGAATACACAGTGGCAGGCTGAATCCAAGAGGAACTGGATTCTGTTCTGCTAAAGATAAGGAACCAGAAACCCAGAGACGTCAGGAAAGCGTGTTTTGGTAGCCATGCAGAGCCACTGTAGAGAAGAAGGAGTCTCCTTCCAGTCTCTCATTTTATGCAGAAGGTCACCACCACCACTGTTTCTAGCAAAGAAACTAGGATGACCACCACCACACTTCTTAAAAACCCCTTCTTCAGCCCTGCTTTTCTGCAATGTATTGCCCCTGACAGTCACAGTGCAGAAGACACTCTCTGTAACCGCCAGCACATTACTGGGCTGGTGAACAATCTTCTATCTGTCTCAGGCTCCATCATCCTTTTCTGCTGTTAATCACATCATCTCTGATAGTTCCTCGTTTCAGCTACTCTAAGAAAACATTTTAATTCTGAGGAAGGTATCACTTGTGGGAAAGGGAACAGTAAAACCTCAACTGTGTAAAAAAGTACTCCTGTGATCACAGAATCATAGAATGGTTTGGGTTGGAAGGGAGTTTTACAGGTCATGTAGTCCACCTCCCCTGCAATACGCAGGCACATCGTCAACTAGACCAGGTTGTTGGTCAGAGCCCCACCCAACCTGACCTTGCATGTTTCCAGCAATGGGTCATCTAAACCTCTCTTAAAAAAATTTTTAAGTACCTCAGCTTTCTCCTCGCCTGTTGTTACCATTTTGGCAGTCACCTTCATCATGGGGAGTGCGCTTTCTTTCACCTTTATCACCATACTGGTTTAAACATTAATACTATACATAAGCCTGATGATGCAGAATAACTTGAATTACCTATATAATTTCACAGAAAAAAAACATACTTCACTCAGATACGCTGCACTACTTCAGGACTGCACCATCCCCTTTAATTTGAAGGTTACATTTCAAAGAGATTCAATACTTCACAGTGTCACTTCCTCCGCTTATCTCGACTTTTCTAATGCATCAGATTCAGGTAGCACAGAACTGGTGAAACATCTACTTAATCACAAAGTCTTCAACACCCTGCAAGACGCATCTTTTATATCAGTATCTACCAAACCCACAGCTTCTGACTGTTAACCCCCACATAATGAGGTCCAAAAGAACAAGAGCTGATGTGGTTTGGACATGGCAACATTCAAAAACACCAACCATCCAAGCGAAATCACCTTTTGCTCAATGCAAAATAATTCCTATGGCACTGTTTTTTCTTAGGTAAAGAACTCTGCCTACACAGTATCTTCCTAGGCAGTACAGAGCAATTGCAAGCTCTCATTAACCTTAATTTTGCTGGAGGGAGGGCTTATAGTGTACTCATTTGTATCGGCCATGAATTTCTATGCTTGGAACAACACTTATGCAAATTATTTAGCAACGTAACAAATTGACAATTACATTACAATAAGCCTTGCTCATACATAGTCCATAAGCTCCTTAAAACATAAAGGAAATAAACCCTGTTATTATCAGAACAGACTTCCATATTCTCTTCCTCAAGCATGCCTGACCCAGAGGAACACTAGCTATGACTTCTAGTGCAGTTTCATGGCCAGGAAAATCCGTGAACTGATGCATCTAATAGTGTGAAGCATGATAATTTTTTATGGGATGTGGTATAGAACCCCACTCATCTGATTGAAGAGGCAAAGTATTCATGCAGGATCAATTACTAAACTCCTTTGACCTTGAGCAACTTTCAGATGCATGAGTTTGACTCATCACCAGTGACCTGAGGAACAGTGCTGTAATAATCAACAGTGCCGTACTAATGAAATATTTTCACTTTCAAAATCATTTTCTTGAAAGAATTCTAGAAAGATAGTTTCATTTCTGATTTCTCTGAAGCTTACAGAGATCAACATTGACAAAATTTAAAATACCAAATTGTCTAGATAGCAGGATTCACTGACAGAATTACTATTACAGAAATAAAAAACACACTAAAAATACTAAAAATATATATTGCTATGCAAAAATCCTATTTGTGTGATATGCACATCTTAGAAACTACTTTGTCACTTCAGCTAACTTGCCCAACTGGGACATGCTGGGATCAGTCTGTGCTGTTGTAACCACACTCAATCAGGATGTTTTAAAAGCTGGTTTCATTCCCTAAAATCACACAGACATGTTGTAGGGGACCACTTGCACTTAAGTTCAACTAAGAGGCTGCAACATTAATGCAGTCACACTCCCACATTAACACATCTGAAGTGGTTTACAAGGCTTGTAATTACTTGCCAGCACTGAGGACCAAAGAATATACAGCATTAGCATCAGGTGGATGCACTTGCTTCATGCAACTATGTTTACGTGGATCAACCTTCTAGGAATTCTACAGGATTAGGCTTTTTTCTTTCCTGGTATTTCTTAACAGCTCAGAACAACCAAATGACTAGATATAGTAAAAGAACCTAGCTTTGAATATCTACCTTCAGTCAAATGCCTTGGGCTTTGGTCCAGAGCATCCCCTGTCTCCACCCAACAACATGTGGAAAACTGTTACAGCCCAACAGTTCCACAGGATAAGAAAACCACCAAGGTCAAAAAGGACCTCTGAAAATTGTGTAGAGTCAGCTAGAACAAGTTGCCCAGGACCTTGTCCAGTCAGGTTTTGAGAATCTCCAAGAACAGAGACTTCACCGTCCTCTGGGCAACTTGTGCCAGTGCTTGACCACCCTCATGGTATCAAAACAGTTTTGTCCTATGTTTAAATGGTATTCCCTGTATTTTGATGTGCACCTATTGCCACTTATTGTGCCACTGGGCACCAACGACAAGAGTCTGGCTCCCTCTTCTTCATTCCCTCTATTCAGAGTATTTGTACAGAGTGCTGAGATCCCCTGGAGCCTTCCCCGGGCTGAATGGTCTCAGCTCTCAGCTCTTCCTCACGCAACAGATGCCCCAGTCCCTTCATCGCATTTGGCCCTGCACTGGGCTTGCTCCAACCTCTGTGCTGGAGACCCCAGACCTGGACCCAGTGCCCAGAGGTGCGTCCCTCACCAGGGCCCAGCGGCAAGGAGGCGCTACCTCTCCCCACCCACTGGTCACGCCACATCAACCGCTGCCGCCACTGCCATCGCTTGCAAATGATGCTACCTGACT
>NW_009661372.1:2131615-2174049 GCF_000708025.1 Charadrius vociferus | reverse complement strand
GGCAGAGCGGCCGTGCCACCGTCCTCAGGTTACCCAGCTCGGGGCGGGGGGGGGAGGGAGAGGAGGTGAGGTGAGAAGAGCGCGGGTTCTTTTGAAAACACTGTATTTTTAAAAACAAAGTTTGAGAGCACCTGCTTCGAGATGCCAGGGCAGCAGCGTTGCTTTGGAGCACAGGAAAACGGGGAGAAAAGAAATTAACTTCCAAAGGGATGAATTTATCCAGTCCTAAATTTAGAGCGCGGCTCAGGCCACTTCCTATGCCTGCTTGGTCAACAAACTCCCGGTCGCTGTGCAAATATGGTACCTTTCATAATGCCTGTAGGGAACTGATACATGAAATTAAGGGGGAGGGGGAAGTTCAGCACTGAGGAAAGTTGCCCGTCGCGTGGCTATTCCTGAGAAGCTGCCTCTTTACTTCATTATTTAGCAGGACAAACCCAAACCGTTTCAGGGAAGTGTGGATGATTTCTAGTCATTGGCAAAATTAAATAAAACTTCTTATTCCCCAAAATAAGCAGCTGTGTTGATGACTTCAAAAGTAACGGAGGCAGAAACAGAGGGTGGAATACTAGATGCGTTGGGTAGGCAATGCAGTTGCACAGGGTAGTATTCCCACCTTACACAAATTTGCTAGCCTTAAGCTTCACAGTATTTGGAAGCACTGCAAAATGACAACAAACCGCAGCTGTATTAGATGGCAGTGCCTTAAAACTCACCTAGTAAGGTTTTATGAATGACAGAGAGTCTCAGAAGCTAAATGGTTAAGGTGTGCAACTTTACCATCTGTCACTGATCTTTTAAAGAGTAGCTACCGTTATAAATTCATATGTATGCAGGGCTTGATTTTGCATAAACAGAGTCAATATCAAAACATACCTCAAAAATGGACATAAAACAAGTGATTCCTTTTATCTGACCTCTGTGGTTATGCTATCTCAGTGCTTCTAAGATCAGCTTTTTGAAATGCCTTTTGAAAACTAATTTGCTTCCTTCTAGACTAGTAACATCAGGGAAAAAAAAAACGTTACAAGTTCTTTTTCCTTCTATTTCTCTTCATTGTACTGCCAGCTAAATGTAATTCTATTTTGCTTTAAGCAAAGACCTGTGATCTGAGCAATTCAATGCAAAATAGAAGGCTTTTGACTAAAACCAAGAGGACTACAGCAGACCAACACTAGTTCACTTTGCTAAACTAAAGCAAAGTAACAAGCATGTGTAACAAAAAAAAAAAGACGTGAAATCAAAGCAAGATAGTCCTTAGGCATCTGTTTCTGCAAATGCTGCTCCTGTGGTGGCGTCCTCAACTGCAGATGACCGGCAGGACAGTCCCAGCAATACTCTGTGGTAGTAGTGACAAGAGCAAACAGGTTTCCAGTCCCTGCGTGCTCTCACTGTAGGGACCATGTCCTTGGAACACAGTGATGACTGAAGGGAGTGAATAAGGAATCCCATTTTCCCCCAAAGCATACTTTGATAAATACAGTATAATCATCCCAAGGAAAGACAGGCCATATAATAGTTGTCTAATCAGTCTGGTAAATGTGGGCATGCTATAGAGAGTAATTATCATGCTATCATTATTGTTAGTTTCTGGTTAAGACTCCAGTCTTTAAGCTTAGTTTCTGTCCTTCCCCAAATACAAAATGGTTGGACACCATTTATGCCTTAATGCATTTATGCTGATGAGAAGCCAGTAGAAGAATTTCATAGGAGCACTATTTGTGGTTGTTTGCAATCTAATAACCAATTACTTCAAAAAGCTACTTTTCTCCCTAATAGCATATAACTTATTAACAAAGAAAAGTTTGAGACATTAATCTGGTTTCAAATTCAATAGTACATAATGGAACTTTTGACTGTGCATCAGCCAAGAGGAACAAGGAAGATTACATGGTGAGCTGAATTCAAATACGTCAATATGTTTTGGAATGTTAAATACTTAATTTACACACTATATCATCATTAGTCGGCTAATCTTTAAAGTTACATCTAAAGAAAAAATAGGATTTCTCCACATGGCTGACTGGCCAAGGATTGTTTTTCTGTCTCACACATTGAGGAGAAAAAATTTAAGAAACGTTAATTCATAAAATGCTATCAACTTCTGTTGAAAACCATCCAGGATTCTTGTTTTTGAAAGCTAATTGCACAAATGATACAATGATTCCCACAAGCAACAAAGCAAGAAGAATACATTTTAAATGTAGCCTGAGTTGACCTGGTGTAACATGTATTAATACAATGTTAGTAATCTTAAAAGCCAAACTGTAGAAGCGTTGCGCTCTACTGGTAACAATTACATAGGCTGCCTTCAAATTCATCTCTGGAGCAGGCCCCAGAATGTCCTCTAGGAACTGTAGGTGTTGGTCTTCAAAGCTGGTTTTTGTTACCGTATCAGTATCTTGAGTTATAGTCTTAAATTAACTTGATCCAGAATGTAAAATAAATTAATAAATGTACTCCAGTTTCAACTGCTACCTGTCATTAGACCTTCCATGAATACAGAAGCTATGAATCATCACTGTTTAGAATCAGGTCAAATCAGTGAAGTATGCCACTTAAATAATTGAGTAAGAATGTGGCATTTTCACAATCAAACTTTCAGACCATCTAAAAATGAAATATATTTTTGAAAACAAAAGAAAAACACCCCTTTGTTCGCCACTTCTGTTTTTCTTTTTTCCAAAGCTGTCACTGTGCATTTTCTCCTACAGCGGGGGATTCAGCATTCATCATGCTAGAATGATTCATGGGAGAGAAAAAGGAACAAACGTAGGCAATTCAGAAAGATCAGTTTCCAATAATCCCCACGATTCAAGGACTTTCTGAATGGCTACTTTCCAGAACAGAAGTAGGCAAAGAAATGCATATAAAAATTCTAATCAAAGTGATAAGTAAAGTACACATCAAAACAAGAGGCCAGATTAAAGAAAGAGATAGTCTTTTGTAAGATCTCAGCCTCAGTTTGCTGATTTTTCAGTTGCTACCAGAAAGACTGGTTTTAAGTAAACTTGCACCTCCCTGTATTCCTACAGACACTAGTCTTTTAAGAAAAAATAGTAGCAAAATTCAACATACTTGATAAAACTTTGAGTAAAACAGCATTTGCTTTTTAAGGGGCTCATGTCTTCCTCACTCCTCTAAAGATTTAGTTGCATTTTTTTTTTAAATAGTGTTGTTGTTTCTAAGACATCACAAAGCACTTTCATCAGCCAGTGAGTACAAACAAGACCACAGGGAAAAAAGACAGGCAGAATCATAACTCCAGAAAGGTCAGTCAGTTTTCTACATGAGTTCACAGAATCAAATAAAAACCTCAGTTGCTTCTTCTAACAGCCACAGTATCTGGAGCTGGTAAGGAGGTAGTTTTCTGAACACCTGGGGGGCGCGCACACTTGTGTGAGCAAGTGGGTGGGTGGGTCAAGGGGGGAGGGGGGAAATCAATGTAAGATAACTGCAGGTTTTCATATGGCGCAGGGCTCCTCTACCCTACTGAGACCTCCCCTCTAAGTTCCTCATCAGATGTGAGGCTAAGATAAAGCATTTTCTTATGATTTGTGCTATCTTCCTTCCTTATGCTCTTCTTATCTTAATCTCTCTAAACCACAGATACAAGGTTTATCTCGAGGCTTCTCTTGCCCCTCCATTTTCATTGCATATTTCTTTTACTTTAGTTTTCATACAAATATCCTGCTAGAAGGATTCTGCCTAAGCTGCCTTGCATACTCTTCTGAGACCCTCTTTATGACAGATTTTCTTAATGACAGAAAACAGATTTGGGTTATTTTATATCCCTTCCCTATGTTAGTTCTTTCCTCACTAATCTGGAAAAAAAAAAAAAAAAGAAAAAAAGGTAGTGTTTCAGCAGTAAAGTCAAAAGTAATTTTACTTATTAGCAAGCTCACCCCCCATTCAATTATGGAAGACAAGAATTTAAAAAAAAAAAAAAAGAAGAATCCTCTTAGCAGATAACAAGTAACATTTTGAACCACCTGAAACTTCAGCTCCTTACATGTTTTAGTACTTAACTTTTTTTTTTTTTTCCACATGGTTGTAATGGACTCCTATTTTGCCACAAATTTGGATTATTACACAGCCTGTTGTACTCTAAAGTGGAAGGACAGAAAAAAAAAGTTTTCTTTTGGTTTTTCTTTAAGATAATCATTTCACACATAATTTTAGTGGATGTTGGCTGTTCACTTAAATGCACAGGACATACTAGCCAGCAGCTCATCTCCATCAGACTTTGAAAGAAACTGACATATTTGGGGTATGAACTCTAGAGATGCTGAAACACAAGCTCCCAACAATTGGGGCCTTCAGAGGGAAATAAATTTGGATAGGTAAAAGAAGAATAAGTGATAGGGAAGCAGAATATTCCATTTTAAAAGAGACAGTGACTAAAGAATCAGACACTTATTGTGGACTGAATGTCAGTTTAAGAAAGAGGTAACAGTGTCTTAAATTTGTGCCACATCATGCCATGTATTTTTAATTCAAAAAGCATCACGGACGTGATGGATACAAAAATGGAGATAATTTAAAATTTTTTGTAAACATCTACAAAGTTTATCTTAATCTAAAACATAAACTAGACTTCAGTAGCACCTTGTCTTTTATACAGTATTCCAAAAGTAGTTCACCATTTTGCAAACATCAGTTTTGTTCATGCTAGTGATTCTTCAGTGGTATACTGGCTTGGAGTTTCAGGGGAACACCACTTGAATTTACTGCAAGATCCTGTAGTGAGCTCCACAGAGAAAATAGTTCAGCAACACCTCCATTCCCTTGGTTTGAGAAACATCTGCTAATATGGATGTTTATTGTACTAGGAAAGACGATAAGCAAACCTTCACTCTTCATAATGTAGGGGAATATATGCAAAATGAATTAACAGATTATTGAAACAAGAAGTTTTAGGCTAGCCTATTGTGACAGCTGATCTGGGTCTTCTGTTCAAATTACCCTTGTGATGCAAAAACAGACTACAAATTTTTTGTATTAGCAACCATCTGTGACACTGAACTCCAGAAATGCTATTATCCTTTTGTTCTCCAGCAGGCTTCTGGCTTTAAGAAAAAAACCAACACAACTCATTCTCATTTTCAGTTGTCTAGTATAGATAAAGAAAGTCATACCAACCCCTGCTAGGAGACTAATGTGCAAGCTATGTCTCATTCTCTCATCACAAAGAAATCTGACCCATAATCAAAAGCTACGAAAGTTGGATAAAACACTTAAAGAAAAAAGATCATGAAAGTGTATGTTTACCCATTTTGAGCTCTGCTTGTCCAAATTGAGTCTTTAATTCTGGAAGTACCCACTTTCACTCTCACTGGAACAAATCTGAAGTTTAATGTTGAGCTGTTGGTCAATTTTCATTAGCACCAAGCAAGCCAAAGTCAAGTATATCATAGCACTTAGCAGAGTTACACCTAGATCCAATTTCTTCATCTGAAACCTGTTGCATGCTTAAGCTTTTCCAAAAGCAGTTACAAGCTAAATGCCTTAACAAGCACTGATGCACAACGTATAATAAGCTTAAGGTTTTAGCATTTCACCATTTAAAAACATGCTTGATAAAGTACAGAAATACTGTACTAATTTCAATACATACACTAATTTCATTGCATAAATCAGTGTATGATCTTCCAGCTAAAGTTAGGTTTCCATTCTGTTCAGAAATAGTATTGGGTCTTTCTTTAAGCTTCACCAAAACCAAGAAAAATTCATGGGCTTATCCTGCAGTCTTATGATTAGCTGAAAGCAACAGCTTCTCTTGTATTTTGTCTGATTAATATTTGTCTAAAATTTTTAATATTAATACATGCCACTGACAAGCTCAGTATGTCATGAGAATGACAGGGCAGCACATCCTATGTTAATGTTGTGTATTTCAGAAAAATGTTTAGCTGCTCTGATTTCTTACACAAGATATAACCAGTCCCTGCAAATGTATTTTCTACTCAAGAAAATCCAAGTAGAATGCTAGCCCTTACAACTAGCTTGCACTCAGCTGAATTACCTACTTTTCTTCCTCCCCAATTACCAGAATTATTGCAAGATATTTTTTTTGTACGCTGAGACCACTGACGACAATTGATGAAATTTAGCAGTCCAGTGGGACATCAGTATTTGACCATGCCAGTGATCTTAACCCTTCAGAAGCTTTCTAAAGAAGATTTCGGGTTTTGCCTGTCTGTTGCTCAAGCACCAGCCTTTTGACCCTATCAGTATTAACGCATTACAGTTTACCAAGACAGTGATAACTTTAAGTGAAAAGAATACCTGTAACCAAGAGATTCAGAATTAAAAAACAGAATAGTTTACCAGAAATACTTGTTTGTGTATCTTTAATACCATCTCTAGCATTCTTTACTAAATGTTGTTTCTGCCTGTGATATAATCTCAATTTGTTCTAAATGCTACTTCTAAGAACACAGACACAAAACCAGAGTGTTTAATGTTTCACAAGGTACATCCCTTTATTATTGTAATCACAAAAACATGATTTTGTACAGGAATGTTTAAGTGAACATTAATCGATGCAATTAAATTTGTTTCATAAAGATCAGGTAAACGTACTACAGATCATTGTATTGTAAAGAACAAAAATATCAGCTTTCTGGCCTTGCAGTGCACGTTTTAGTGCAAGTATTAAGACACAATAGTGTTCAATTCAGCAATGTATTGCAGAACATCATGCCACAGTCCACTTCAAAGAGGGTCAGGACATGCAGCTTGTTAATAAAATGCTGTAGTATATAAAAAAAGCCACATGTTAATTCATAAAATATATAGTGGTTTATTTGGATGATTTTAAGTGATTTCACTGTGGAATTTAGCTTTATCCAGGACAAACATCCAGAGTGTCTTGTCATTTGGAATATTCTTCTTTTAGGCAATGGCTTTGGCTTCAGGTAGGAATGCCTCCCAGTATTTTATTAGCTTGAAGAGAAGGGAAAAACACTCATTATTAAGTACTAAATGTTGGAAAAGAGAACACATATACCTTCCTTCCTCTAGTGGTAAACTTGTCTCCACTGGACAAAGTAAGAACGTAGGTGCTTCATATTATCCATTCACATTATTACACAATGCAAGTAAAAAATACAAGTAATAAATATACAACTCTGCTCACAGCAACAGAGTTGTTACCACACATTGAACACAATGCTATAGAATACAGTTACACAGAATTTGTTTGCAAGCTCAGTTTGCTATTCTTACTTCTAAGGCTACAACTTTTTTTTTTTTTTAACTAAAAAAAGCCAGAGGTTTATATTCCTGGAATGAACAAAGGAAAGAGTCTAGACACTCTTTTAGGAGCACGGTTACTTCTGAGTCACTGGAAACTGTTTTACTGCTTTACAAGATTTAGAAATATTTTATACTTTTTAAAAAGAGTAATAAACATTTAAGTATTAAAGTGTCTTCAGTAAGTCTAAGTACATATTCATTACAATTTACCCCAATCTATAAGTGAAAGTATTAGTTCAGCTTCTGAAGAAAAGACCTTCCTCTTGTGCAAATAGCCCTAAGGGAGCTTCTCCCTTGCTTCCCTGAATTAGAGCTGTGCAAGGAAGCATAGCAATCCTTGGGAAACTGCAATCGCTATGTTATTCTCCAATATAGTACAGACTCGTAGTTCTTTATGTTTTAGAAACTGTTATACTTAAAGCCTGTCTTTTTTTAACTAACCTAAGATGGAATGTATTACATATTAACTTGTACAAAACTTAAATTTTATCTTACCTGCTGTTGTGTTTGCACTAACGACTCTAAGTACTTGATAATAACAGTTTTAAAGTCTTTCACTCGTTCCTTCTGTTAATAAATAAATTATGGCATATTAACCTCTTAACCGATTTTACTTGGAATGTCAATATTATCTAAAATAAAACTGTCATTTACTTGGACAAAATTATACGTGCCTCAAATCTTCCCACTTCCTTGCGAATGGTTTTGGAGATCTGTTCAAAATCTTTTTCCCCTTGCTGAACTTTTGTCTCCCACTGGCAAAGGAAAGACATGCAGAGATAAGACTTTGTGTTGTCCATTCAGTCTATCAGTATCTGAAGTTTTTTTAGTATATTAGAGATAGTCACTCAAAAGCTGAAAGGGACCTGTTTGGTTTTTTGGCACACTTAAGACGAAGTCTTAAAATAACATTTTGAAAGTAACAATTTGTATAATAGGATGTCATCAGATCAGTTACAACAATGGTATCTCTAAGGTAATGCTATCTGTAGATAAAATGTGAAAATATCTTAGTATTGCCATTAAGGAACACTTAGGAACATTTTTTTAAAGATACTTTAGAAAAGAAAAAGGATCTCTAAAGTTCTATCTGCTATTCCATTTATGAACACTGCTGTAAAAGGAATCTAAACCTGTAAGCTTTCTGTGACTACCTGTCCAATCAAGTGTGGAAGAGTCTCAAAAGTTAATTCCCTATACTTTCCCAATCCCAGAAGAGATGATTAAACCTTCATCTCTGCCTATGGTCAAGTGTATGATTATCGTATTTCCGTTGCAGATGACAAGCTATTAAGGACGTGTTTAAGCAACCCACAGCATGTGCTTTCTTACTCCGTGGGAACTGTTTTCAGAGAAAGCAGGAGCAGAAAATTTATTACAGGTAAGAAGAGCACAAAAGGAAAATTCTGAGAAAGTGATGTTGCCTATGGGGTTTTTCCATATTGGGAGTGTAGTGTTCATGTAACAATACATGACAGTAGGTTATGTTTCTCCTTAGTTTATGGGTAAAGACATCCCACTACACAATAAGAGATCATCATCAACTACATTACCTTATAACTGCTTTTACACACCTCTTAAATTGTAAAATTTAAGCTAGCTGTGTATATATACTCTAAAAAAAAGCTATCAGCCTCACACTTACAGAATCACAGAATGGTTAGGGTTGGAAGGGACCTCTGGAGATCATCTAGTCCAACCCCCAACTTCATAGCATGCAAGCTATCAGATATTTAAAATGCAACTGTATCTGTTCATCTCAACATATTAATTGAGTCACGGGAGCCAATACATCCAGTAACACTTATCTTCCTCAGAAAAAGGCAGTAGGGAGGCAACATACTTCAATATAGGATATTCCTGTTAGCAATCCAGTCGTGCTATTTATTCACAAAAGCATTTTGTGGTGCAGTGTCAAGTTACTATTGTGATATGAGATGAACATCATGTATGTTCCAATAAATATTTATATTTTTAGTTTATAATTATTCAGAATCCTCTTATTGCCTTTTCAGATATACATTGTGAAGCTATGGAATAAGTTATAATAGGATATCCTTCACTGAAGAACAGCCTGAAGAGTTATCTAATAACTGAAACATTACAAAACTCAGCCAAGGAAAAGGTAGGTTAATACTGCCTGTGCCTTCCTACCACAGCAAACAGGCTTCAGTGAAAGCCTCTGTAGGCCTAATGGATCCAACATCCCAGTTTCACCATCCCCAAATGCCAGGTCCTATATGAGTTACCACTGGATAATAGACTGCCATCTTATAGCTTCTGACAAGGAGAAGTTTCTCCTTATTCAATAAGGTATTTCTAGGACCATTCTTTGGCCTTTTATCTGCAAAAAGCAACTGAGCCATAGATGAAGCTTAAGCTATGTAGGCTTCCACTTTGCTATTTCTCTGCCAGAAAGACTACTATTACAGAATTCAGCAACTCTGAACATATTTCAATGGCAGCACTTTGATCAGCACATTCAAATTGTGGGTTTACTAACAACCTTCTCTAATCAACCAACAAAGGAGGAAAAATAAATCCTTCAGGAACAACGTAATTAATTCTTTTAATACTGGGACTGAGAAAAGATCACTGAGTATTTCCTACTACTTCCAATACTCAGGAATTATTTTTGACAAGGAGTTCCAGCTCACTTGTATTGTGGACGGATGGGTGACATCAAGAGAGGCAACCAGCAAGAGTGTGGTCACACAAGAGTGACACTAAGTTTTCCCAGTAAACAAAGGCCTTTTTAAGAAAAAGAAAGCCAAGTTGATGAGTAACTTCAACACCAGATGCAAAATGTATCGAAGGGCAGAAATAACAAAGCAGCATGAGGTTAGTGACCAATGAGGAAGCCAAACAAAGTGCGTAAGACAGCTTGAAATCTGCAATGATGTTCTCCCATTATTTAATGGGAGAATAGTGGTGCATAATTAGAATGCAGTAATGTTAAATAATTAAGTTGTCCTACCTCTTCAATTTCCTTAGTGAAGCATGACAGAAAAAGTGTATAAATTATGACACTTCAACATGTTAGATTTATTTTTACTGAAATTACACCATATATACATAAATATATATATGGGTAGATATACCGCATAATTAAGCAAAACATGGGAACAGTTCTCCATTAGTTGTCTTAGTTGGATTTTAGCTTTAGAAGCCAAGAGATGCTCCTCTGCCTACTCAAGTGATCTGTTAACAGTTAAAAGCATTATTTAACTTGTCCATGTTCCCCTCCTCCCATCTCCCAGACTCTGTAGAGACAGTATTAACTGCCTTACAGATCTTACAATGAGTAACAATTGCACACAGTTAATATTTTAAATAATTCTTTTAACAATTTCAGTAAATATGGAAAACAGAAAAATGAAAAAGTGATTTGTAAATAAAAATGGTATAAAGTAGTGCATTAATGCAGAATGAATGAGTTACTGCAGAAAGACTGACGTCCAAAATAATGTTTGATAACATTACCTCTTTTATCTCATCTTTAGCTTGCTGCAATTTATCAGGTTTGTTGGCAAGTTGGAGCTTTGCTTCAGCTTCACGTTTTTTTTGTAAAGTGACCTGAGCATCTTGCCACTTCTGCCAGCATTTCATTCGATGATCAAACACACCCTGTAAGGACAGACAAATTTATTTAACAACTGGAATTGTTAGAGCTACCTAAATTCCTAGCAGGAAAAGGTAATTCTGTATAAAATTGGAGTAAGTATACTCAAGTCACTCATTGTGACTACCACATCTTCTTGCATTTCATGTAACAGCATGCTTGCACAGCTCAATACCTTCCACAAATAACAGGATATTCAAAAAGCCTTTTCAAAGCAGACACCTTAGTGCCCCAAATCATTTTACATTCCTCATTCCATCCAAAAACTACCAAAAGAACCACTACAAAGTGCTCTATTATGCAAATACCTCTCTAAATGCAGATTCTAGCGAACTTTTCATGCATATGGATTACCTGCTTATCCAGCAATACATTTTTGTCAGCAATGGACTAAGGTAGCAGAATCAAAGTACACATATTAAAAAAAAAGAAAGAAAATAAAAAGAAAAATATGTACTCCCAACAACCTGGCAAGTTCAAAGATATTTCTGGAAAAAATTTGTAGACAACCTACCCATAGCAAAACCTAATTATGCTGTAGAGCATGACTTACACCAAAAATGAATATTTTCTTTAATGAGATGTAGATCCACGAACTGTATTTGTTTCTTATTTACAGAAACTATTGGCTATCTACCAAATATTGCTAAATTATGTCCTCAAAAATTTACGAGCATACTGTAAAAAGTAGTAACGTGAAAGAAACAAGTACAGTATTCTTAGACACAGTAGTGCATGGTGTCCCCAAATACTGTGCGCAACTAGTACTGCTTAAAGTAGATGATATTCACCATTTACATTTTTTCTGGATCTTATTAATCCATTCCCATTTTTTATCACAACCATTTTTATCATTGGAATAACTGATAGATGCATGCATTTTACTTAGCTAGAACTTCAAGCAGAAACTTAGTCTTAACTGTGTTACGATGTGTGCAAATGCACGCATTCAGTTACCCTAAATCTACAAGTTGAGTAATGTGACTTTAAACACAAAAATCAGTGGTTTTCCTAGTAGTACTTACTTTTACTGCAGCAATGAGACGAATGTAATCACCAAGCAGTTCTGAGAACACATAGAAATCAGCAAAAGCTTGTTCTTGATGCAATTGATCTATCTTCTCCTCAACTTCTGCAAGCTGAGACAAAGCTCTAGACAGAGCTGTGTGGTCCTCAGAGTTACCTAACATGGCAGCACTTTTAGCAAAGGCAGCTGTGTTAGCTGAAAGCTCTGAAATACAGAAGTAACGTTCAGTACAATGTAATTGATTTGCTATATTACTCTGCAGCATACATCAGTGGAGCAGAGACCTCTGCTCTATTTCAAACCTAACTTCACCAACTGAAAAACATAAGCTGTATTTCCTAAAGCTCATGATAAAATACACAAGGAGATCACAATGAAACCACATTTAGGAGAAAAACTTCTGCACACAAAAACAACCCTCTCAATCAGTAAGTATTTTGTTGAGCCTGTTAATGTCATGCCTACTCTGTCTGGCAAAATACGTGGAAAAAAATGTCACTTTGGTATTATCTAATTGCCTAGTTCAGAGAAAATGCAAGCCCACAAAACAAAAGCCAAGTCACCTACAGAGCATATTCAAAACAATTTTAACAGGTCTATAGCACAGTTGTTCCATGCAGTTGAGAATGGGAAAACAACCCAACTGTTTCACAAAACCACCACCCTTATAAGTGGAATTTATTTCTGTTGGACTAGTTTATTGACTAAAATACCTTTAATTGTGCATAGTGTAATGTATTGCCATATTCTGACAAGCCTTAAAATGAAAAAAAAAAAAACAACAACCACCAAACCCATATACCAGCATGGCTAGCATCTACGAAGGTAAAGTTTTAAGCTTACTTATTAACAAATACTAGGACAATTGACTAATCAAATCCCATGTAAGTCATCCTGTATGATGTTAAGTCCCGTGAAGAACCTTTGAACAAATGTTAATCCAAATTACTTCAGGATTAAAAGAGCACGTTTGTTTGCAACTCTGCTGCTTCTGAGCACCAGAAATATTTGTAGAAGCAAAATGTCTTCAGATATTTAAAACCATTAAAATTTAAGAACAACTTTTCAAAAAAATAAACACTTCTTCAAATCTATGAGCAGGTGTCAAATCAACAGTAAACAAACACTTTGATTTTCTATTACTTCTTAAAATACTCTTTAGTCTTGAAGACATCTGGCCAAAGATTTTTTTTTTTTACTACAAAGAGTTATTCCTGATAGAGTTATGAGAAAGCAACTTAGGACATTTTCACGTACTTTTGAAAGTGTAGAGCTGAAAGGTGACCTCATGTTTTAACATAACACAGTAATGTCAGAAGGCACATTTATGGTCTTCCTTGAACTACAAATCAAAGTTTGGTGTATTGTTTTTTTAAAATAATCTGATGGAAAGCAATCTTTGACAAAACAGTAGCACAGGTGATGAAAATTTAAACTTACAGGCTTTGCTTCTCTCTAAATAAGTAAACCAAAATCTGATATTCTGAAACTACTTATCTTTCCAGAAGAGTTTACCTTAACAGTAGCTTGGTGATGTATCATTATGTGGACAAAATTAAGAATAGTAAATTCCTGTTTAAGAGCTTAAACTCAGTTAACAGAGCAATACTGAACCAAAAGATGTTTAAATGGATTTATGCAGTCACTTTTTGTTCAGAAGGAAATGACTCTTGCCATGAGACCTAGAGATACATTTATGGATGTCTACTGTAGTAGAATCACTTGCTAAGTATGGTACTGAATCTCTGCAAGAAAAAAAATTATGCTAAATCAATATTGTAACTTCAGGAATGATAGATATTTTGGTTAAAATTAAGATTAAAAAAGGTATACAAAAATGCTACAGCAGTTTAAAGGGTACAATTAGAAGATTTCTGCATTGAGATGTACTGTATAACTCAATTAGTTAATTAGCTAAGACCTCTGACATACTAAGCTCTTGTTTCATCACCATTTCCTAAAGTTCTAAGCACTTCAGTTCATGGACCCGCATAAAAGTAAAGTTACCTTTTCTGTGGCAGACTAGTGCTTCAACACTGGCATGAAGTTTCCTAAGTTGCTGATCCAGATTCTCAAATTGCTGCTGTTTTTCTTCAAACCACTGACAAAAGATGAAAGAGTCAAGCATTACAAATTAGATTACCAACAACATTTCTGGTTTTAAAGAAGCAAATTATCCACATACTGCCAGGGTGGTCAACTAATACAGCTAAGAATTCAAGCCAATAACCAAATTAATAACCCATTTTCTACTTCTACAGCTTTAAAATGCAATTGTTGAGGCTCATTAATTCGTCTCATTATTCAAGCCGAAAAATCAGCTCTTACTGCATCCGATTCATTCATCTTGATTGTCATTTTGTTGACAGCGTCGGCAGCCTTGTTCACCATCCTCAATATTCCTGCTCCACTCAGAGCCTGGGTGTTAACCGCTCTAGGCAGCTGGAATTGAATGACAAATAAGGGCAAACAGACTGGTTAAAAGGATGGAGGTTTAACTGGGCACAAGGGGGAAAGAAAAGGATATAGTGTTTTCTTTACTCCTTTGTGTTTCAATATAGTGGAATCTAATTCCTCAGATTTACTACTTTTACATTCTCAAGAGGAAAACTTAAAAATATAGACTATTTACTTTTCTTCTACATCTTTACATTTAAATGGAACAAACAACCCACTTGTCCAAAGTTATTATGAACTAGCCAAAGGTCCTAACTAGCCACCCATACACACTACAGAGAACAAACTGCCACTACAGGAACAGAAAAGCTTGGACTTACAACAAATTAGACGAAAGAAATTCTGTAAAACACGTGATTGTAATGCAAGACTTTCACTGTGTGCTGATCATAAAAAGGTTGATGTCTTTTTGCTTTTCAATATAGGACAGATTTCAAAACCTACCTCAAGCATATCAACAGAACTGTGTATTTGCTTACTTCCTCAGGGGTAAGTTAACAAACTTCCAATTTAATTGATATTATTATTCAGGCTAGTCTGAATATGTCATACAAGGTGGCCCCTATGTCAGACAATTTACCCTTCATGTGATGTTTTGTCTGTCAGCAGCATTGACAAATCCACTGTAAGTTATCTGTCAATGATGCTTTTGTCAGTAGTGAGTTCTCTGTGACTTATTAGTATAACTAAGATATTGACACTGACCAAAAGACAGTTCAGTATTACAGGGTATCCACAATGCACATTTATAAAGGTGTATTATGTATCTTTAACAATATATTTAATAATGTGAAAGGTGCTAGATTGATAGCACGGGTGACTGAAGTCCTCTATTCATGAAACATCTAGCCTGGCCAGCAGCACTACTAGCATTTTAACATTATCCTACCAATACACCTCAAGCTGGACTGCAAGAGGCAAGAGAGCTGCTTACAAGACAGTTTAATTCTTGATCTCATGTAACAATCAGTAATATTAATTATGAAATTTCACCATTTATGACAAGTTTCACTCAGAACTTGACAGACCAACATGCTTAAGAAGTCACTGAACAGCAAACAGCTTTTGGTCACTACCACTCTTAAGTTGTATCAGAGGAAGAGGCACACCATTACCTAAGTAGCCTCTGCCATTCTGTCCCATGAAGGGTACAATCCAAAGTGATTTCATATGAATTTAGGGGATTAGGTCTCAACACAAAGAGTATATATTGCTTTGTAGGTTACCATATCTAGAAACAAATAGGAGAACTTGAAAGAACTTAAATACCTCAGAACTTTCCAAGAACTGTCTTAAATCTGGATCCTGTAACAAGGTTGGGTGTTTTACTGTTCGTTGTAGATACCTATGATTTTAAAAATTAAAATATTAGATAACAAAACAGATTTAATGTGCCTGACAGCATTGAAAAGTGTCCTTCATCTAAAGAATACATACAATGCAGCACATAACCTCCCTCATTATCTAATGGGGCTTGAACACTCTTCAAAAGTCACCTCTAAAGGGTCAGACAATAGTTCAGTCTCCATGCCCCTTCAATCCTTTGCCTCTCTGGTTCAAACCAACTGGGATTGTTTAGCCGGGAGAAAAAGAGGCTGAGGGGAGACCTTATCACTCTCTACAACTACGTGAAAGGAGGTTGTAGTGAGGTGGGGGTCACTCTCTTCTCCCAAGGAACAAGTGATAGAACAAGAGGAAATGGCCTCAAGTTGCGCCAGGGGAGGTTTAAATTGGATATTAGGAAAAATTTCTCCACAGAAGAAGTTGTCAAGCATTGGAACAGGCTGCCCAGGGCAGTGGTTGAGTTGCCATCCCTAGAGCTATTTAAAAGACGGGTAGACGTGGTGCTTAGAGACATGGTTTAGTGGTGGTTTTTGGCAGTGTTGGGTTGATGGTTGGACTTGATGATCTTAAAGATCCCTTCCAACCAAGGCAATTCTGTATTTATCCATTCTGTCACCCTCCTCCAACAAACTCTTTGGCTAAGTCCTATGCAGAGTTACAAGCTAGGACAACTAAGCTGTTGAAACTTTCACGAAGACTTACTCCAGTAAGGCTGCCACAAAACCTGGAACTTCTGACCAAAAGTAACTGCAACCCCATGCACTCCATACCACAACATAACACACCAAAGGTGTGGGGAGTGGTTTCTAACATACTTGTTTACACCAGAAACTCCTTAGGGTGGTACCTGCCATAACTATATGTTAGAGTGGTAAAATATTATGCTTCGTATTTTCAACTGCTGAGTGAAGTCCTCCTCCTCTAATAACAGCCAATTTATGCCAGAAAAAAAAAGAGGAGCTCGTTTCAACATTCTTGTACAGTGCAGTGAACGGGCTTTTTGTTACAGACAATTCTAGCTGACTTATTTTAGAATTACAGGAAATCTGGGAAAGCAAGCTGATTATGTTCTAGGTATGAATTATTTATTTGCTAGCTAGACTAAAGCCTGCAACCCATATTAGTTTTAAAGGACTCATCCACCCAACCCACCCCCCCAAAAAAAACCCAAACAAACCAACTCAATGCGACTCCTTCCCTTTGCATTTTTTCGTGTTTCTGCTTAGATCTAAAAACTGTTAATTTAACAAATATGGGTTGAAGAGAGACATTTCAACAGTATTCTTCCCCTAAAAACAGCTGCAAGTTTGTATTCTGCTAAAGAATGCCACAAGATTGTAATAACTGATTTTAACATTACATATTAATAGAAAATGTGATGTTTAAATGAACGGTTTATAGAAATCTAGTACCTCAAAAGATCACGGGAATATACGAAAGTATGTGATATTGCCAGTTAAGATGCAGTGACAGAATACTGTCAACAGCACAAGCTACTTTTTGCGAAGTTTTAGTTTTGCTCAAGCCTCAGTTGCGAAGTACTGGTCCAGGCCCGGTTACATTCATGAATTGCTTAGAAACTGTCCTAGAAAGTGATGTGAGCTGGGACTTTTAACTGAAAGTCTGAGTATGTTGATATTTTAAATGTAATTTATTTTTTCCACCCTCTATGGCCACCAGATCCTTATTTTCCTTCCTAAAGAAGCAAAGGGTTGCAGTGAAACTATTTTATACATTAGATTGCTCAACTTTTCCTTGCTTGTTCTACACTCAGTAGCACGTACAATCTGAATTTAATGTGGCAAGCTGCCAAAGATATTTTCCTTTAGAAACTTGCTGCTAGAGAATAGCCTTTACTCCAAGGGAGACTTCTAACATTTTCACTGGAGACAACTGGCAATGTGCTCGAGGACACTTGGCAGGCAGACTTGTAGTAAGCAAGTTCAGTATTCTGTATTTCAGTGATATTTCAGTGAACTCAACTAACAAAGTATATTGCTTTTCTGTCCACTTTCCCTATAGTTCTCAGTTCAAAAACACAGATTTCTCTGGTCTGACTTTCTGGGCAACATTAATATTTTTTCGACAGGTTTAGGCAAGAGCAAATATCTATGCCTCTAAATATCATTTGAACACCTTGGTAGGTAGATAACTTTTTGATTCTGAAAGGCAAAGACAGCTAAAGCTGGCATGATGAAAATGTTGCCCCTTGCCAGATAAGATATTTGTAGTCTTTCTGAAAAAAAACAAATGAAATATACTGTGAAGTCTTCCCAAAGTTGTCAAAAGTGCCAAGGAGTGCATTCCCCAGTATGGGAGGAGTGCTCAACATCCACTGGAAGTGGTACACTAGAGTAACTCCTTTAACAAATAAATGAAAAAGCAGCCCTTAAAGCATGCACACAAGCTTGTGAATTGAACCTTTTCTAATCCTACTTCCGTTGTTCAAGTAAACAACCAAAAGGGAAACTAGTCATCTCGATTACAGATACCTAAAGTTGTGTGGAAGCATCTGTTCATTTATCTAAGCCCAATTACTCTAATCCCAGCTGTTATTCTAAGTCTTCATATCTCACCACAACCTTTAGTATTAGACTTCTTGTATAACTAGAACACGTTTCACAGTTCCAGTCCAAGTGACAGAAGAACTTCAGTCATTTCTGGGTGCAATTTTAAGTGGCAAAATGTTAAGCTATATGCCAATTTTCAGTAA
Source organism: Charadrius vociferus (assembly GCF_000708025.1). Classification (NCBI taxonomy): domain Eukaryota; kingdom Metazoa; phylum Chordata; class Aves; order Charadriiformes; family Charadriidae; genus Charadrius; species Charadrius vociferus. The sequence continues at coordinate 2,155,626 of NW_009661372.1, read as the reverse complement.
CAGATAACTGAGACAGAACACCCTACCAGTATTTTGAGGTTCAAGTGTCATTTCAGATGTTCTTCTGTTACTTAGAAAATGGAAAGATATTAGCAATGGGATTCTGAAGGGATTTTTTTTTTTTGTTTAAGATTGGCTCTGGAGATCCAGAAGTTCAAAAGCTTCCTACGTTATCTGTTAGATAGGTCTTTCAACAAACAACCCCAAACCTTTGACTTTTGGTAATTTTCTAGTTTAACTGAAACTGTTATATGGTGTAGTATTCTCATATCATGCAATTGCATCACAGCAATGGGCATATTATAAAATGACACCAAAATTAAGGCTGTATACTTGTGTAAGTTCTACTAGTTACTTTCTAAAGGCTTTATTAGCCATGTCAAGAGGGGGAAATGATGTAGTGTATCAGTGACAGTACCCTTCCGCAGCAAAGATACTTGAACAATTTTAGTTGTATACCAGTGCTGGGTGACAGAGATCTGATATCTCTTATGCCAAAATTCATCTAGCCACATCAACGTACTGTAAGTCATCACAAGACTATTTTACTTTCAAGTGACTGAAGGTCTCTTTCACCCATCTCCCTGCCCAAGAGGTGTTTTTCTATGTAACAGATACACTGCTGCAGTGCCTTAATTCCTTAAGCCCAAAATGCCTAAGTAAACTGATAAAGTTTTACTTACTCAATTTCTGCAATCTCAATTTTAAGCACCAACCAGTTTGAAAAGATCTAGCTATAATCCTCCTATAAATAAGGCTACATTTCCTATTATTAATGGGAATTATTCCATTTCTACACAAAAATTTGGCTGCTGCATACAGCCTCCAGAATCCATCTAAGTATAAATGGCCTAGACACCAGTTAGAGCCCACGTAGTATATTACAAGTAATTCTGAGGCTAAACAAGTTTTAGTTAGATACATACATTACCTTTCTAGAGCTGCTCTTCTTTTCTCTACAAATTCAGTAGATGAAGAATCTTCCTTGCCTACTTTAACCTTGGTCATGCCTTTAAAGAAAATGGCATCATATTGATTTTATTTTATCATAAATCATTAACATAACCATGTGATTAGAAGATAAAGCTCACCTAGGTTTATGTATTTAAGTCAAATTACAATGAAAAACGCTACACAGGAACAGAAAACAACCCACATCAATACTCCATGCTGCATGGTTTTGTGGGAGCAGCTCCATGAAGTATGTAATTTCCTGTAATATATTGTGACTAAAGTTATACAAAACTCATTTAATTTGCATATATGAAGACAATATAAATGAAGGTCAGAGTCTTACTGGTCACTCACGTTCAGAAGAAGAAAACGGTTACCCAAATAAAGCAGAAAAGGAAAATAAATCTCAGGTTATAAGTCTATTAATTCGTAAGCTTATTACCAATAGTTTCATTCTATTATTTTTTTAAGCTCTAAAACTAAGAGGTTTTTAGTCAACTAAGGTAAACTAACCAGCTTTGAAAATTCTGAAGCATATGAACAGCTACAAACTGAATGGAGGATAAAATTAGCAGAATAAAATGTATGTAGCTTTACATCACTTCCTCTGCCCAAGTCATAAGTGGACAAAAAAATGGGAGAGGGGAGCCAGTTATTAATGTATCATGGTATGGGAAATATATCCCACCTCAGCAACAGAAGAACTCTAAAACTTTCAGACTGAGGTCAGTATTTTTCATGGTAAAGACCCAAACTCAGACAGTTTAGGAACCTGAGTCCTATCCAAAACACCATGAAACACTGAACTTTCATAATTATTCTTACTTCCTAAAACACAGGCAAGGTATATTATGATACAGTCCAAACATCTTATTTCTACCTGTAGTGTATTGCTGCTCTGTTAGTTCTATGCTTCTCCAGCTAAAAGTTCTGAGATTCTGAATATGTACTCTGTGACCTGCTGCATCAACAGTTCCCAAAGTTGTTCCTCACCCCACCTCCCTTCTGGCTTTAGAAGTTTCACACAGTAACCCATGGAGGATACAAGCAGCATCCTAACAGGAACAAGGAGGGACCCTTAACCTCTCAGTGAAGTCTTAGTTTTTCCCTTCTCTGTAACACGATGAAAATAAATCCAATCGGCATTTTATTCAAAGGTATACTACATAGCGTAACATAACTGTTAATCCACAAATTTATCTGCAAAATCGAATAGGTCTTTAAGTACAAGGATTAAAGTATTCAAACGAAGGTGAGGTAATTCACATGCCCCATCTTTTTGCATTAGAGTATTACTATTCATTAACATTTCACTGCAGAAAGCACAAAATGATGCAGTTTAACACAGAAGATCCTGCACATTTGATAACAACAGAAGTTCATAGGGAAAAAACTGAATATGTAATCAAATGACCAATATGAGGAATTCCTAACTTGTGATATTCACAGTTAGTTCTAGATATCATGACAGGTTTCTTTCTCTGCTAATATAAACCTACTTAAATGCAAGGGCAAAGGCAGTCTCTGTAGCCCAAGCACTCTAATCCTTCACAGGAAAGGATCCATGACTTAATAAGATTATTTTCTTAAGTAGAGAGGCAGTTTGGATGAATGACCAACTCTAGCTCACTACTGACTCAGTTTCATCCTGTTGTTCCACAGCCAGTAATTGACCACTTGAATTTGTGGCTAAGGTCTGAAATGCCAGCCCCTCCCACCCGTCACCAAAATAAAGTTGGAGCTTATAAATCCAGGCATTATCAACAGTGTAACACAATGAACAGACTAAGGAGTTTTCTACAATACACACTGCATATATGATATTTTGTATTAAGACTAAAAATAAACACGTGTGATGCAAACATAGTACGTCATCTTATTTTCAGCTGTTTTGCCAGTTCTCTGCTTTGAGATGCCTCATTTTGAATCAGTCTAGTATCCCTTCTTTTCTCCAGAATTAGAAATGTATGGACTGCATATTTTTGGACAGAACTAAATACGACCTGTGCACCGAAGTTCAAGTCTAAAGTGGGAATTTCATGCTTTTTGGAAAATGTCCTACAGAGTCTATGAGTTTTCCCAGCTTATCTGTAGCTTAACAAATTCTCTAGACAAGAATCTGAAGTGACAGCCAGTGCTTGCTTACACTGTGGTTAGTCCCAACATTTTACACACTTCCTGGTGTATCAGTATTTATGCTGGTTTTGTTCAAGTTGTACCTCAAATCCAGTCCAACCTTTGTCTTACAGATGAATTTGACTGTGATGCAAGCGATACATTTCCATGTAATTACACACTGTCATAAATGCCTTAAATGTTTTATCACCCAAAGGATGTGACTAGAAGCCTCATTCCACCTTTATAAGCCCTATTAGAATTTGTAATAAAACTTATTTTTGTTACTTGAAAAATTGGTTATTACAGAATTACAAAATTACAGAAGTATGCATTACTTTCAAGAACTACGAAAAATTCAGATCAAATTTTCAATCCTAGACTGAAAAATGCAGTGCTTTAGCACAGAATTAAAAGCATGATTTTCCCAAGCTTTCTGCTGCCTAGACCTACTCAGTCTGCCTATTTCTACTTCTAAGAAAAGTTGCTGCTCTGATTAACTTTACAGACTAACCTACCGAAAAAAACCCAGTCCTACCTACATATCAAAGAGCATTCTACAGTCCAGTCAACTTATTTATATAGGTAAGCCAAAAGACTTCAACAAGTTTCACTGCTTTAAATGTTTAGTTAATTTGAAAGAACCTCTACTACTCATAGTTCACAAAACTGAAGGTGCTTCAATGCATCAGGCATGCTTCTTTGTTTATGGAGAAAGGATCTGACCCTTCAAGGCATTCATGAAGACTAGCATCACTTGAAAGTGCTTTCTTAAATAGAACTTCGAAGAATTAACTAGAGGTTTTAGCATTCACCATGACCAAAAGAAACAAACTGAAGTATTAGAGAGGTGGAGTACATATGAAGCTCTGTATATTGCAGGCAACTGATAACAGCACAAGTTAAAAATAAACTTGCATTTAACATCTTTGTTTTGATAGACTAATCAGCTCTTGAAGAGCAACAGTGAAGAAAGAATGATAGTGAAGAAAGAATGGTCACATATTCAGACAAATGTCCTTCTTATTATCAATGTTGGCCTGAGTTAGGAAGAGACCAGTATATATCTTGCCAATTTCACCTGAACTTTTTAAAAATACAGAACAGGAAGAATATTTCATAGTTTGGACCACCTGATAAGCAGAAAAGTATTTATTTTACAAGCCCAATAGGTATTAAAATACTTTATTTGTATTACAGTACTTAAATGACACTTAAATTCAACCTTACAGGAATTATACTTACCTACGATACTTTTTTCTGGAGCTGGAGGCACAATGTAACCAATATGCATGTACTTTGTTGCTAATTTGCTGTGCAAGCCAAGGAAATCGCTGAATCTTCTTTTAACAGAGAATTCATTTTTGTGGAACATGGAAAGTGATGTCTTAAAAAAAAATAAATTGTTATGAATTACTGATCCATCTACTCCGATATGATACAAAGTTATCTGCAAATATTTGTTGCACCAGTTACCTTTGTTGTTACTCTGTATGCCATATAAGCATTCATGCCATCTCCTGTAAGAAAATTAAGATACTTATCCTAGGGCAAGTTATTTTAATCCCTCCACACACTTTTTGTTCCAAAATATACATTGAATAGCTTTCCACATAAATGCTAAAAACTTCCAAAAGATAACTGAATAAGAAATCATGCTAAAAGCTCAGAATAGTCTTCAAAGGATAAGACAGTCTACACTTACTAGGCTCAAGGAACTTACCAACTTTCTCCGGATCTGATACATTGATTTCTATATCAAACAAATCTCCATTTGCTTCCTCTTCAATCTAGGAAAAAGATATGCCATATTTAACAAGGTAATTTGCATTCATATTATGTACGGTTACAAGGATAAGGGTACAGAGGAAGGAGTAGGAAAAGGCAGTATGTTTGTATAATTAAAAATCCCTTCCAGACCCACCATCCAACGTTAAGCGAACATAATTTCTAACATTGATTGTCACTGCAACAAAGTTCATGTGGTTGATTTGGCAGTGTTACATTTACAGTTGGATTTGATGATCTTAAAGGTCTTTTCCAACCTAAATGATTCTATACTTTTATCATTTTACATTTAAGCCTTCCTGCAAAAGGTTTTATTATGGCAGCCTTTTCTCAGGACTTGTTGGCCTCAAAACTGTTAATAAATATTTATCTCAGGGATGTGTTCATTGTATCTCCTACAATGCTAGCAGATACTATGGTTCAAAAACCACTTTCATTTGCGATGTTTCTAAATGCTGCTAATCAAAGGACAGATATTCATTTTTATTAATGGCATCTGTGGCAGAAGAGCTTGGGAAGGGAAAAGTAACAGAGAAATTTCTGATACTTGCCTGAGCTCTAATCATGCAGAATTTTGTAATCTTTCATGAAATATACATAAGTTTGATAAAAACAGAGATCTTAAGAAACACCATGGCAGAAGGGACCGTGTACCATGGCTGAAGGGGGGGAAAATCAGACTAAAATGCTATCTTGTGGCATCTGGGGAAGCAGCTATCATCGAGTCACAGGCAAGTCTTGCTTGCAAATGCATTTAGCAAAGGCACTGTCTAGTAAGAGAACACTCCAGAACGAACAGCATTTTGCAAGGCCCAGGCTTTGAATGGAACAACAAATGTAAAGAGCAATGTTAAAAGTACCATTACCCTCAGCTGTTTGTTAGCATGCAGGATAACGCTAACAATTGCTTCCTCCATTTCCCCATTAACAGGTTCAGAAATCCAAGTTGAAACCTGTAACATCCTACTGAGAGGTATTATATGTCATTAACATTTCTCCTGTACCAAGCTCAGGGTTTGCTCCTACATACACTTTTATAACAGCTATTCTGAAGGAATGGAGCTTCTTACTCCTCACACTACAGCTGTCCAATATAATCACCTAAGTAATGAATTTTCACGGTATTTTCATAAGTCAAATTCACACTAAACTTTACATGCAAAATAAAAAGAGTAGGTTTTCTTTTCTTTTACATACTTCCCCTTAGCAAAGGATGATCCCGTGAGTCAATGCTTAGGAACTGTCATTTTCAAAGAAGAAAAAACTTCAAAAAACAAACAAGACATTTCCATAATTTAGAATTTTACTGTGTACCTCTTCTCTGGATTTGTCAAAAATCACAGGGGCTGTTATGCTTTTTGTTTCCATTCTGGGAGCTACTAATGTAGTAGGTGTTACAGGAGTGATTGCAGGAGTAGGTTCTGGTGAAAGTATTGGATCCCTCTCTGGACTGTCCAATGAAACTTCTTCTGTTGCTTCTAGACAAACAGTTTGAGTTAGCAAAGAAGTTTTTGTGCACTAGAGACAGATATGCATCACAAAGATAACAAACAAACACACTGAAAAATGACAATATACAAGTTTAATAAGATCATCTGTAAATAGCATCCATTTAAGTCAGATAATTTATTTCAATACATTGCTAAAACTAGATGTGATACTTGAGTTTGTAGTGCATAATGGGTTAAAATAAGATTAATATTGCAATTACTTTTTTTTTAACATACTGTTAGGTAAAGAGTGTTTTAAATTAGTCACAAGTGATAAGTTTTTGTAACCTTATCACAAGTGATAAGATTTATTTCTGCATGAGATATTGTGAAAACTAATTAAGTTTTTTTTACCACACAAGAAGCTCTTTTTCAGCACCTGTACCAATTTTAATTTTTGCTCTCTGAACAACAGCTGATTTAGTCATATAGGCTGATAACTGAGCAGACCAAGCCATGTGATAAATGAAGTTACCCAACCATAATACACCCCCGCCCCTGCCAAAAGCCCACAACCTGTAAAATAGAAATATTAGCAGGTGAGACATTCTGACTAGTAAAACTATCTTTAGTCTCTATTTATCTATCTTCAGTCTCTTTGGGGCTTAAAACAGTTCACTAGAAACTGAATACTTTCTTCAGACTGTAGACAGTTCATCTGTCTTTAAAGGGGATGCAAATCTCTGCTCTACAAATCCCACATGGTTTCCTCTACTAATTGGTTTTGACCACTGGCAAACTACACACTTCCTGGCTATAGAGAAGTTCCTGTTCTAGTTCAAATAATGAATGATGTGGTTCTTGCTAAATGTACATTTTCAAGAATTCTAGTTCCTTAAAAGATAACATTGACCACAAAATAGTCATTTGATACCAAAATTGACTTCCCAACTGATCTTGTCTTGTTACCAACTAGACTTCCTGTGCCAAGTACTTTACCAAGCAGGTAAAAAGACACTAAAACAGATCCACTCTGAGTTATACAAAGTTACCAAAAAGGTTTACTATGCAATTTGGAAAAAAAATGTGCTTCCAACTTCTGTCTATATGGACCCCTGAATTTTCAAAAGAAAATACGCCATCTCTCTTCCAAACTTTTTAATGCCTGGTGCATATGATGAATATTACTAGTCCTTACTCAATGGTTAACAAAAGAGGAGTTTTAAAGATCAGCTCTACTTTGAAATTTGAGAAAGTTATATTGTGTGTAAAAAAAGTCTCATTTTTGTCCCGCGTAGAATTGTTTGCATCTCTAGAAGAGCCTGTAATCTGCTATCAATGTAAAATAGAACTGGAAATAGCATCCAATGAACCATATTATTTATTGCTGCAAAAAGTAATATGATGATCTTTCATAATCAGTATATCAAAGCCACTCAGCTTTATCCCTGCTGCCACTTAGAGATATTCTGTTAGTCGAAAGTTTCCCATTCTTCTGTAACCCCTTTTTTGCCAATCCTTGATGTTTTGCCTACATGAACAAAACCATACTTTCTTATTTCAGAGACAAAAATTACAGTGTCCCTAAATTTTGTTTTATACTGAAGCTGAAAATATATTGAAAAACAAACTTCAAGGTCACTATGGCTTAACCTGGTTTGAGGCAGATGCCCATTCTGGCTTCAGGTTGACAAAGTTTGCTGTCATCACTTTGTTTTGCAGTACATCACTTAATTACCGAGCTTGGAAAGGACCTCTGCAGATCATCTAGTCTAACCCCTCTGCTCAAGCAGGGTCAGCTACAGCAGGCTGCTCTGGACCACGTCCAGATGGGTTTTGAACCTCTCCAGGGATGTAATCCACCTCCTCCTTGTAATCCACCTCCTCCTTGGACAACCTGTGCCAGTGCTTGACCACCCTCACTACTGAAAAAACAAACAAACAAACAAACAAACCCCAAAAGCCCCCCAAAAAAACCCAAACACAAAGTTTTTTTCTTATGTATTATCTGTATTTCAATTTGTGTCCACTGCTTTTTGTCCTGTCAGTGGGCAGCACTGAAGTCTGGCTCCCTCTTCTCCATCCCTCCCACCAGGTATTTATACACATAGTAGGACTCCTTCCAAGCCTCCTTCTCCACGGTGAACAGCCCCATCTCTCTGAGTCTCTACTCATATGTCGTACACATTATGCCCTTAATCATCTTCATGGCCCTGCACTGGACTCATTCCAGTCTGTCCATATGTCTTCTGTATTGGGTAGCTCAGACCTGGACTCAGCACTCCAGGTGTGGCTTCAGCAGGGCTGAGCAGAGGGGAATGATCACTTCCCTCAACTTGCTGGCAATGCTCTACCTAATTTCAAATTACATATTTACATAGTATTTTCAAACTAAACTTAAAAGCAAGCACCTTTTTATGTCCTTCATTTTTAATATTGTCATGGTTTTGGGCCAGATTTGCCACTCAGATGGAACAACAGATGCTCTCCCCTACCTCTCTTCAGAGAGAAGCAAGAGAGAGACGCTTACGAGTTCGGAATAACTGAAGTACTTTAATGAAATATTATGACAGTCACGTCACCAGCTGACACGGGGGCAGTCCCAGGCTGGACTCAGTGACAGAGGGGAACTGGATTCCAGATCTGGAATCAGGATCAGGATCAGAGGCAGAGTCCTCCTCAGACGCCGGCCACTGAAGAAAGAGGGCTGACCCTTTGATCCCTCAGCTTTTATACTGAGCATGAGGCAGATGGGATGGAATACCCTGTGGGTCAGTTTTGGGTCACCTCTCCTGTCCGCTCCTCCCCACGGATGCGACCCCGCTACGTTTTTCTGCTTCCAACCCTCCAATGGGGCAAATAACGAAGTTAGCTGCCCTTGGCTGTTATAGCAATAAGTATAAACAAGAGCCTCTCTGCATACCATGCCTGGGCATCAACTATAAATGTAGGTCTTATCACCCTGAGAGCAAACATTGTCTGCACTATATGCTGTTAATTTCAGTAGTTAGAATGGGCCCAGCTAAGAAGCAAAGTTACTGAACAAAATTGGTCCTGTTTTACCTCAAACCAGGACAAATATGAAAAAAGATTATGTAAAAGCTTTATTTGAAAATATTTATTTTCCTACCATTGTTTTATGCTTACTGCTAAATCTTTCCAAAGAATCCTGCTGATGCTTCCTGCCCTCAAATGCCACAGGAAGGGTACTGCATCTTAATCCAATAAAGAACTTTAATTCAAAACCTCACATCAGGTGGGAAGTCTTGCTGAGGCAATTACAAAAAAAAAAGCTTTTAGATTGGTAGAACAACAACATTTAAACATGGAAAAGAGGTAGTTCTCTCCTTTGGTGGCTAACAGCCTTCAACATATATGTTATACAGATGACTATTTCACAGAAACATTTCTAAGAAAAAATTTTATGTACCCATGTAACATAATATGATATATATATATTAGGATATAATATAAATATATATTAAAAAAAAATAAAGCCATTCCACTTCAATTCTTCCCTTTCCTACCACCAGCTATAGTCCAGCACGTGTGTTTGGGAAACAAACCATTAATCACAACTAAGTTCTTCCCTGTACCTTCAAATTTTAGACAGGCTTATAAAACAAGTCATGAAACAATTCAAAGCACACAGATTTCTCACTTTCATCAGATGAGAAAACATTCTTGTTACTGTAAAAGTATGACTAAATGAAAAAAGCGTGAATTCAATGTAACAAACCAGCGCTGCTATCAGATGCAACAGAAGCACACTCCTTCCCAGCACTTTTTTTTTTCAGACTTTTATCCACACATCCATTAGTATAATGAATGACCTAGCTTTGTGTATCACATGAACTCCAACCAGGATTAGCCCCCTGCTACTGTTCAGCAGATAGCTGAAGATACTGCTAAGCTGGTGCATTATTTCTGTAAAAGAGAAAGCAGCAAGAACAAGCAGCTGGAAAGGCAAGGTTTCCTTTCAGCAAGACCAACGACATCAGACTTCATTCACACCAGTATTTCTAAAGCTGTGTAACCCTAAGTTGGTTGGGCATGAGCAGATTTTCAGAGGTGCTGCTTACTAGCCCTTCTTTGCTATTTTCCTGGAGGAACTTACCCAGCGAAAATAGTATTTGTTTGTCTGACAGCTGCAGGTCAGTTCTTTTAGGAAGAAAAAAGGAGAATTTATGCCATCCTCCCTCCCGTTACCTCTCATTCCCAAGTCTGCATGCATCCTGGACATTATGTAAATCTACAAGAGTGAAACGGAAAAGATAGTGGAAAGGGATGATGGTACAGAGCAGGACAGAGACAAGGATGTTGTACTTTTTGTTTCAAACAAAAGGATTGAGAGATTCTGAAGGGGAAAAGTATTAAGTTCATAGAGAAACAGCAGGCTATCACACTTCCCAGCTATTTTTTCCCCTCAGAAAAGCAGTCTTTGAGTGGAACATCAGCTAAAGATCTACTTCCCAAGAAATAGATTTATTCTGATGAACTCTGGCACTTAATGCTTCTTACATACATTGAAAGAATGTACAAGCAATCAGATGACATGGTCTAAATTAAAAAGTTTCATTGGCAATTCTTCTCTTTGTGGGTTGCTTTTTTTCATGGAAAGATGAATTTGGTAGGTCTCAGAGTAGAAACTACGGCACTTTCAGAAACATTTGCTTGAGTTATTAATTTTAGGTTTTCCCCTGAAAACTTAGGAATTGGGTTGTGGTTTGGGGTGGTAGTGTTTTGGTTTTTTAAATATTCTGTATTAGTATTTGCATGAAAAATGGAATCTGGATGTCCTGCTTTCCTGGGAAGTTCTCAAAAGCATAAGCTCTTCTTGCATAAAAAGAGGCAACTGCTCTGCCCAACTTTTAGGAGGAAAATAACAAGATCCGATGTTCACATCAGCTATGGTAGTTATCAGCACATATTAAGCACTTCTACGCATAAATACTTGCTTTACAATCCATTAACAGTCTTTGTTATGGATCACTGTCAAGATGATTACCTCCACAAGAACATGAAAGTATCTCATCCTGCTGCAGAAGACAAATATTTATGCTTAATTAACATTCTACAACCAACTACACCAAGTTTCTACCCGCACTGAAGCATGGGGCTCAATCTTAGCATTAGACAGCTCTTGTTTCTTTACTTTTCACCACCAGCATTTGTCAAACACCAGCTTAGAAACTGCAAATTTGCAATTCCTCACTAGCAGCTCACTTCAGCTGAGTAATTTATTTTTACTGGTCACACTTCTAAATGTCAGACCTCTAACATTCTGACGTGGCTTGAGTGTTTAAATTGGCCTATTATCTTTGAAAGTTTACTCAGGTGATTACATAAATATGGAAGCAAACTGAATGAGAAACTGTTGTCCAGAACCGAGGACAAGTTATTGAAAAAAAGGCTTCTCCAGGTATAGCAATATTTATTTCAGAGACAGATATCCTAACAAAACTGAGTGTGAGAACTATGACACCTAAGTCATGGCCCATGACTCTTACTGTTATATCAGGAGTACTAAAATAATCTTAATGAGAACAGAAATAGTTTTAACAGAACAGTCATCCACTAATAAGGCCGCCTTCTGACTTCAAAACTATAGGTTCACATGTTTTCATGCGTTTGTTTCTTGCAGAAAAGACCTAGAACTGAACAACCACCTTCTCCAAAGCAACAAGGCATCCACACTGAACTCTTCTGATCAGACACACCGCATGACAACAGCCTGACAGGCAACATCAGCTAGAAGCTTTTGCTGTTCACCTGGGCCTAAAGCACGTCTTCTCTGGTCTGCAGAACTAGCATCTCCTTTTCTGCATCAGCTCCCAGGAAAAAAGCCTAAGACAAACCTATCACAACCTGAAGAAAACCAAAATAAAAACCCAATAAAAACAAATATCAGACCCCTCCCCAAAGCATTGACTTTCCCTCAGGACACAGTAGCTAGATACTTGCATAAAATGATCTATTCCCAAACACTTTTCAGAGCTGAAAAAAAACTTATACAAACCCAAATGAAAATAAAAAGTAATCTTTTACCAGACTGGGGAGAGGAAAATTTATAACTTTTCATTTTTGCGAAAATGGTGACAGAATACTGATACAACTTCACAGACCTACTCATCATCTATGACTACTAGAGGCAGAAGGCACAGACAGCTAAGTCCTGGCACAGGCAGTCCACAGCATGTTTCTGCAGCTATACACAGATCTTTAGGCCTACATTTTGGAAGACTAATTCATTATCTAGTTCTTCACTCTACAGCAGAAGCTTATGGACAGCCAGGTTTTAAGACGCACCCCAAAGTCCCTCAAGATACTCTCAATACTACCCAATTTGGAGCACTGATCATTATGGTCTCCACACGCAAAAGCTCTACAAGGTAAGATAAAGTAATTCTGTTTTGGCCAAATAATCAGCACACTGACTTTTATTCTAAGGGTGAAAGTGCTTAAGTGGGTTTAGCAAGACAGTTTGCTTTTTTACAGAACCAAGAACCACAATGCTAATGAATGCAGCAGCAAAATTTACGGCTCTCCAATGACAGCTGGAAAACTCATTTTCTTCCACCTTTGAAACCCAGTTTTAATAGTTCAGCCAAAGCACTTATGACTCACCAGAGACAAGGTAATGAATATCTAAAACATTTTATTGCACATACTATCCTGTAGCTGCTGCAGAAACACAATAGCAAAGAGGTTCTAAGTATTGCCAAAAAAAGCCTAAAAAATTCCCAGGTTCTGAACTGCATTAAAACAGTACTGGAAATCATATAATTTGTTCTTCCTCACCTCCTTTTTTATTAGGATGCATTATTAGATGGAATAATGAAAAAGATTTATCAAGCCTACAACAGCTAGAGAGGCATACCATCACTTTTTTTTTTTTTTATAAATAAGTTTGCAAAACTAGAATTGTTTATGCCCCTGAAGTGTCAAAGTCCCTCCTTTCAGGAGCCACCCATAGGATTTAGTTTACATGGATTTTATAGTGTCTAATAATTCAATATGAAGGAACAACACAAGTTATAAAGCTGTGAAACTTCATACTCTTTCTCTCCAGTTATGTATTCCTATAAGCTGTGCCATGATAGGTTTCTTTGGAATTCAACATGTTGAAGAAGAAAACCCAGTCACACTTACTTGTAAATTAGGTCCTGCTTTCATAGAAAGCCAGGCTTAGGCAATCATGCTGAAAGTAAGAAAACTGGTATCTGGTGGACTTCTCACATTGTTTCTATTCATTGCAAATCAGTATCAGAAAGTTAATCAGATGGATTAACATCATTGTCTAGCAAAACAGTCCTAAGAAAGAAACAGTTATACTTCTGAGTGCACAGCACTGGAATGCAAATTACAGGTCGTTTTTGAGAACGCCTATGCTGACAGTGATACAAAGACAGAAGTTCATCACTAGAGCAGAACTGTATTACACAAAGTTCCTGCTTAGAACAGGATACTGTGAAAGATATATTCTGTCTTAAGTTCCATAAATCACTTTTGTTTTTTTCCCCTGTTTGAAAGTTTGTACTAGCCTTACTCTGTACATAAATCGACCTTTTAAAGACCAGTCTTAGTTGTATTAGACATGCAGTATGTCAGATGCTTTCAGTTCAGTGCTGCATGCATTCAAGAGAACGTATTCTGTAGCAAAACTCAAACTCATTAAATCAGTTCTGTATGTTTTCCTCACAGCATTCATTTCAGTTGAAACAATCTGGCTGCTAACATTTGTTCCTTCTGTCTGGTTCTCCTCAATATTTACTCCAGCCACCTTTTTTCTTAATATCATCCAAAGGAGAATTGGCTTTCCTAAAATATCCATTCCAGATGGCTCTACGGTTATAAAAAGCTGGCTTTATATACTGAAGCTAAATAACTAAAGTACTAGTACTAGAAAGCTTAATTGCTAAAGCACTACTGGTCTTTATAAGTCATAAGATCAGGTAATATAAATACAAAAGAAGTAAGATTACCCCTCTATTCTTTATTCTCTTTTTCTCTTAAAACACTTTCAGAGAGTTAGTAAACTAGTCAATACATTCTAACAGTGTAATGAGCAAATATAAGTTCAAATATATGCAACTACAAATTGAGTAAGTTCAGAAAAAAATGTAACAGGCATGTGTATGCATGTGTCTATATAAAACAGCCTAGAACTAAAGGCTATAAAGTTTCTTTGTGAATGATTACATCAGAGAATCAATGAAGATGAGATGAGGACTGTTTTCAAAGCAGCCAACTAACTCGCTCAACATGTAGTAATAGGAAGATTGTAGTAGTTTGTATTGAGAAGCAGTATTCAGAGTCATCTTCGATGACATAATATATATATAACATACATAATACATACATAATATACTCCACATACTCGTACATAATATACTCCAAATATTACATCTCCTTTCTTGAAAAGTTAATGCTCCTACACCTGTAATTGACAGCAACCACAACCCAGGCTAGGACAGTCGAAAACCAACACCAATGCAACCAATTAGTAAAACATTAGAAATGTGTTGTCTATGAACTGATTACTTATCAGAACTTTCACACATCTTTCTCCAAAACTTGCAGTACTGTCAGCTATCAGAGACAGAATCATGTGCTAGTGAAATGACAAGACTGGTCCCATATGCCAGTTTGTTACCTTTTCATTATAACAAAAGAAGAGTCTTAACAAAAAAGGAAATCCCTCCAGCTTGATACAATCTGAATTATCTTTCTTTATAATTGGAAAAAAGACTGGGACAGCTTATGTATGCTTATTAAGTAGAAAACAAGGACACAACTTAAGTCATGTTTTTACAGACAAACAGATGTGAATATTGTCAATTACATAATGATAAATACTATTATTATGGTCAGGAGAACACATTACTAACCAGCTAACACTGCCACACTATGCACTGACAGTACACACCACTGAGAAACTCAGATTTAGTAAACAAACTTAACTAACGTTACAAAGTACCACAAGAAAAAACATGGACATGATTGTCAAACTGCTTAAAAGGTTTTAACCCTCCTTTCCAGAAAAGCAAGTTTCTTTCAGTCCAAGAAGAGCAAAAGAGTTTATGCAGACACATCAGGAGAAAAGAGCAATTACCAGCAAAAAGGTCTTCTCTGTCATCATCTAGCATGATTTCTGCCGGCTTTGGACCATTGGAGTTTGTGCTGAGGTCTTCTGCAGGAAGACTTGCTGGCTCTGGAGATGAAGGACTTGACTGTTTAAAAAAAATTTTTTAAAAAAGTAGTTAAATAATTAGCAGAGAACCAGTTGCCATGTGTCAGTATGTAAGAATTATTGCAACAAACATTCTTTCATTGCAAAGAAACAAGGCGAGATGTACAAAAAGGAAACCCTGTCAGCTATTTCCATTTCCTACTCCGAGCATGGTAACAATAAACAAAGGATATGAGCTAGTCAACAGCTCTTTTCATTTCTTTGTCAGAGAGAAAAACAGTCACCCATTTCCTCAGGTTTAATTAACATGAAACAAAAGCTGCTACAGAAATATCTAGAATAAGATTTAGTATTGCTGAATGTAATTTGATTATGATATTCCTTTTGGAAAGGCTTAGATTTAAATTTGGAGTTGTACAGAGAAAAAAATTAATAAAGAATTCTCTAAGTGCTCTGTACCAGTTTTTCAGAGACTAAAAGAATGCGTTAACACCATCCAAACGATTCAAGGCTGCTTGCGGCCACAAGAAATTTTGATACCTTTGCAACAGGTTTAATTTGGGAATTATTACCACAGAAAGTCACATTGTACTGTACATGGAAGCTAGGCTTGCCAATAGATATAGTTCTTTTAATTCACTGAAGACTAGAACTTGCCCTGTGAAAAAGAGAAATACTTGAAGACACTCAGAAAAATTAAAGCAATACTGAAGCTGGGCTACCAAACATATAGCTTACTCACAAAATAAATACACACCTAACTGAAGACCAGTGCTTCAGTTAGAAAATACTTGTTGAATAAGTATCAACTTGGTTTACTGCCACAGTACTAGGAACTTTGCAAGACTCACTTCTCACAACTTCATCCAAGATAGCTAGCTAAGGAGTTTTCAACAACGACATATTTACTTATGAATGCATGTACTTTAAAAGGAGCACCTGTAAATTGTGTCACTACGTGCTTCCTAGTTTTTGCACAGAGTTGTCGTAATTTAAGTTCCGAACCAGAATTCAAAACAGAAAGTAAACGTTTCAGGCTACACTTCAACAAATGCCACAGGCTGCAAAAGATTAGAAAAGCCCGAAAAATACTGAAAACCTCTGAAAAAGTCTGTTCAAATTGTATTTTCACATTCACAAATGTAGCAGAGGCAACAGTTTTAAGGGAGAGGGCTCTCCAAGAACAGCGTACGTCCTGACTTGGAGTATGGCACTGCTGCTTTACTTTAAGCAGCACAGAGCAAGATCCCGGCCCCCCACCTCTATCCAGTTCTCAGCCACCTGAAATTCTGGTACAGAAGAAGTAAGCAAGAAATGTTTTCCTCAATGTTTTCCCTGCTGAAGGCAAAAGGAAGATGAAAGCAAATACAAGCGTAGCAGAAAATTTATATTCCTCTAAACCAGATTACAGTTGCAACAAGGAACTGCTCCTTTCATACGACATAAGAGGTTATATCCCCTTCTCTTTGGCAAAGGCTGCCACTCCCTGAAAAGCCCATATATAATGTGGGGGGAAACCAATAAACAAAACAAAACGATGAGCAATGAAAGGAGCAGCCTCTCAAACTGTTTGATTTTACCCTACAGCCTGCAAAGAAAGCCAAAGCAGAAACACTCAGGAACTGTATGTAGGTAGTAGAGTTTATAACCCTACCAGAAACCAATCAATTAATCACATGTCACTTCTCATCCCTAAACCAATGCCAAAATGATCCCACAGCAGAGTGCTCTGGGGTAATAAAGGTGCATTTGTTCACTCTGTGAAGCATGATTCTTAAGATGTATCACAAGACTTGCAACTAATTTAGACAAAATTAACTAGGAAATTTAAGAAAACCTCACCTCTTGCCATGCTTCATTATTCTACAAATGATAGTATAGATAGTATGTGTCACATGCAATAGTCAACAGTTTTAAGTGATTTCAAAACACAGAAGTAGCGTATTTCAGAAAAAACAGTCTGTCTCTCCAGGCAGCGCTGTGTAGAGCTGCAAGTTCAAGATCTCATACTTCAGCTAGAACAGCAAAGCACAGAAGTGCTTGATGTCCCTGTGAGGTTCAAGCAGTTGAGAGTTTTATCAGCAAAAGCAATTCTCCACAAAAACATTATAGATACTCATTCCAAACCAGTTTTGCTGCTACTCAACTCTGAAGAGCAACCCACTTACATTTTGATAGATCTGAGGTTCAGGATGTAGTGGGGACCCCACACTACCACAGATGCAGAACGGCATGTACGTCACGCTTGACAGTTCACCTCCATGAAAAACAGCTGTAATACAGCCAGGCACAGGGAACACAAGCCTTCCTGAACACTGGCTGGACATAGCAGAGGGCTTTCTGCTTTATCCTTTAATTGTGCTCTTGATTAATCAATGGTGGAAAAGAGCCCTTGGAGAATACTCACATATTCAAACTATTCCCTTAGCCTATTTTTCAGTTATATCTGAAGCAGCTATTTTGGTTACTGATGGTCACTTTTGACTATACCTGGCTTCTAATCTCAAAAACCCTCTATCACACACAAAATTCACCTTGAACACTTACACAGGATCAACGTATGGCATAATACAAAACCCAAATATTTACATGCCTAAAGCAACAAGCTAACCAGAAGCCAACACAAAACTATTCCCAGTTTGAAAAAAAGGAACAGATTCTTCCAAGGAACAGCTGTAAATACATGTCACCAAGTCCTGGTATGATTATGGATCTCTTTCTATTACTGAGCTGGAAAAGATCCTGTCCATCGGCACTGCTAAACAAACCCAATAATTCTATACTGGATACCAGGCTTCACAGCTATAGTTAGCGTACCAGTTACAGATGGCTTTCTCCATACTTCTCCAATATACCTTGTTTTCCACAAACCACAACTGAAGAATAACTGCAAAAGGAGAGGACTCAAACAGACCTTAGAGGCAGCTCAGAAAGCACAAGAAGGAAAGCTTATTCGTGCAGCTGGTATAATTTGTCTACAAGACACAAAGTCTAGAAGTGACTCTTACAGGAAGATTTCCAGTGAAACAGAAGTTCTGCCTGTGTATTATTTGTTTTATAAAGATATAATAAATTTGTATTTGTCACAAATCTCAAATTCCATTTTTAAGAACAGCAGATATTAAAGTTTAGTTTTGTGGATAAAAATTAAATTAGGTAAAATTACTTTCCTTTAAAATACCCTTTCAGCTGTGTACTGGTTTTGGATAGAATAATTTTCTTCATAGTGGCTTGTATGGTTCCATGGTTTGGATTTGTGACTAAAACAGTGTTGACAACACAGGGACATTTCACTTATTGCTGAACAGTGCTTACACAGTGTGAAGACCTTCTCTGTTTCTCACACCATGTAACACCATGATAAGCAATAAAAGCTGAAGGAAGAAGGAGGATAGAGAGGATGATTGGAGTTAGGCATTTGTCTTTCCAAGTAACAGTTACTTGTGATGAAGCCCTGCTTTCCTGGAGATGGCTGAACACCTGCCTGCTGATGGAAAGGAATGAATAAATTAATTATATTTTGCTTGCGCGCACAGCTTTTGCTTTACCTATTAAATTGTCTTTATCTTGATCCACAACTTTTCTCACTTTTACCCTTCTAATTTTCTCCCGCATCCTGCTGGGGAAAGTAAGCGAGAGGCTCTGCGGGGCTCAGCTGCCAGCTGGAGTTAAACCACAACAAGCTGACAGCTGAATAAGGTTATTTCCTGGTCTATTAATCTTTCAGTGGCTCTTTGGTATTTTTAAACAGCTGTCATTCTCAGACAAGATAAATTAAGGATGGGGTTAAATATCTTCACAAACAGTTGGGACTTTATATGAAAAAGACAATGTGTAGAAACTTCTTAAAAATGATTCATGGTCAGAACATAGCATTGGCTCTTTTTAAAGAGTTTTGCAACAAACTTTAGTTCGTTATCTTCAAAAGTTATCTTCAAAACAGACATAGTCCTCAAGGAACTATGAAAACTCAGAAAGCCACAGCCCTGAATATATCAGAAACTAGTCAATAATTCCTAATAATCTGGTTATTTTACACAGTCAGTGGGTCAGCAAGTGCTATTCAGCCTCTCAAAAAAGTACCCATGCACCCAAAGAACTATTAACATATGACGCTATTCCAGTTACACCCTACTACAGGTGCAAGCTAAAAGACAGGACCCCAACTTTGCTTTTTTATCTCTATGAAGTACAGCTAAAATGGTGATTAAAATGGCTGTCAGAGGAGTTAGTAGTTAGCGCAGTAAAAATCTGAGTATCAGACAAGAAATGGAAGATGAAACTAACAAAAAAATCCATGGCCCAGAAACACAGGGACAGCACAGCTGTTTAGAAATTTTAAACTTGATGCCAACGATTGACAAAATGTCACAAACATGCCATTTCCTGAAAGGTACATGCCTGTGAAATTTCTTGCTTTACAAATT
This sequence comes from Charadrius vociferus, assembly GCF_000708025.1. NCBI lineage: Eukaryota > Metazoa > Chordata > Aves > Charadriiformes > Charadriidae > Charadrius > Charadrius vociferus. The sequence goes on along the minus strand of NW_009661372.1, from coordinate 2,135,719 downwards.
TCTGCTAAGTGGCCTATGGACCCATTCCAATTTGCAATGGCAATAACAAGCTCAATTTTATCCTCTTTTATTGTGCATTACGTTCGGTAGCAATAACTACGTATTTCATAGCTTTGATTTATGAAGAAACAAGAAGTTGACACTTTTTCCATTGGCTGAAATTATAGGTGTTTGGACATCCTCCCTTCTCTTAATAGTAGGGTCACCCCCAAACCAGTTCAACTACTTGTCTGAACCCCTCCTAGCCTCCTTCAATCAGAGCACATCAGGCTGACAAAAGCTGACCATTATACTGTTCTGGTTGTTCAAGTTAACCTGGCCCATTGTCTGAAACAGGGTTACAAAAGCTCAGAAATCACAGCATGGGCAGAGAGAATAGACTCAACAGAAGGACAGTAACATTTTCAGCAGAAACTAAGAGGACACAAGCAATCACACTAGAATGAACGCATACATGCTTCCATTACAGCCTGGATTTAACACCAAGGAACAAGACACACATTTCCAGTAGAATTACACCAACTAATCTTGGATACAGACTTATTTTGCTGTAGAGGTATAGTACAGTATTGAAGGACTTAATATTTTCCTTTCGGATATTCCTATGGGGTCTTTACTGCTTCCTCTATAATCATCACTCTTAAATTCAATGGATACCATTAAAGACATCTGGACTTCTGTGCTTATCTAATGTTTTGCCTTCTGTGCAAAAACCAAATGCATATTGCAGATCTTTGACATTAACTGATAAATGGGCAATGAGATTATACACACACCCTGCCCCAAATGACAGTCGTTAACAGATTAACACATCTACTGCTTACTCATTGTTTTCAAGTGCCTCTACGTATTCTTCCATTTCAAAAAAAACCACCAGGAATATAAATACCCGTTGAAATGAGTAGGTGGCAGCTTAGCTACACGTTCACATGGCACCTGCTTTACAAAAGACAGAGACAGGCAATACAGAAATGAGTGAGAAGTTTAAGGGAAATTAAGTAAGAAGTGGTGCAACAGATAAACAAGGGAGGTGGCAGAGAAACAGAGTAGGGCAAGGAGGAAGGAGGAAATGATGAAATCAGAGTAACACTAAACATACAATTTTTCAGAAAATCTAACATAAGCTTTTTCATACATTCATGTTGCCAAAAGTGACTTTCATGCTGTCGTTTGCAGTCTCTCCTAGTAGTGACAGAGGACACAGACTGCAAATCAGCAACTTGTTGATGACAAACTTATAATGGGGGATGATTCTTCTCATAATGCATAGTTAATTTCCAAAACCTCTTGTTGTGTGACAACTTTTGACATGGACAACTTTTTTTTTTTAAAAAAAAAAAACCAAACCACCAAACAAAAAAAAAACCACATGCACTTGAAAATTTAGCAAACAGGTAAGTCCATGGAAGGTTATTAATACTGTAATGCTACCTTAGGAAGTCCTTGAGCTACAAAAACCTAGTAGCTGGGAGAGCACTGCAGGTGACTACCAGCACATACATATAATCATCAGCAATACTCTTCAAACAGTATCCACCACTCAGTATTGTTGTAAATGCAATCTTGGCTTAGACGACTTGTGTGATTCAGTCTGGCTGTTCTCATTGATGAAAGCAATGCTGGCAGCTGAAGGGAGACCACTCACTGACCATGAATTTAATGGACGCAGTCCTCTGGACATTTGGCAAAATGAAAACCAATCAATCATTCTACTACTCTCAGGCACTGTGGATATCTGATGAGGAAATGAGCATCCCACCAGCTCAGACAAGCTGCTGCTCAGCCCAGTGTGTGGAGCTTATAGGTGCACTATGTTCACAGAAAGCATTCTCATCTTCTGCCATCCAGCAAGTTTTCAAGTCCTAGAATGTGCTCCCACCGCACTTCAGAGAAGCCAGGTGCTACAGCTCAGTGTGATCTTTTAACATTTTACATTCTAGAATTAAGAGGGTTTAACTCAAGACATTAACTTTTAGTATGTACACAAAGAAAGTAAGAACTCCAGCTTCTTTTTCTTTGTACTAGAGAATTCAACTTGAAATAAACAATATTCTCTATTTGATTATACAGATAAGCCACTGAAGCCTTCCTGTATTTAAATATTTCATATTTGCTGTTCACAATATACATTGAATTTGTAGTTTGTCAGAAGAAACTTAGATGAGTTAGCATGCATTTTCTAATTGGAGATTTTGTTAACATGGAAGCTGTTTGGAAAACCTATTAGAAATCTTACAGTTTCTCCACTGCAAAACCAAATCATAGACAAGAAAGAAACAGCATGCCTTTTGTGAGCCGCAAGGAGAATAAAAGCAAGAAAAAACAGGGGTGAGGCGGGATGTGAAATTAATCATGCAAAAAAGCAAATGGACAGCTCCAAGATAAACCAGTTGGGAACCCTTTCAAAGTACCATAGCCTTCATATAAGTTGGCTTTGGACCTTGATATCCCCTGCGATGCTCTTTCCTCTGGTATCCGCAAACAAATACATGACCAACTACGAAAAGCGTGACACTATTCTGTTGTGACTATAGAACTTCCTTTGCCATTTAGAAAATCTACTTCAGGATTAAAACAACACTCAAGACGGAAGTTTAACTAGGTCCACACCATGAGATAATTGTCCTTCTCTGGACTAAGATATCCTATACACTTGAGTTAAACAACCTGTGTTCAAGCTAGTGAGAAGTTCCAAGTCAATTTTCATGATTTCTTCCTTCCAAAGTTGCAGGAAAGTCACAAGACTAGAGCTTTTTCCTAAATGCTGTAGCTGATCAGATGTCAAAAAAAGCTTTACTGACAAAGTTTTTCAAAGCTTCTCTTTAAGCAGAGGCTTCCCTTTTCTACTTAGCTATCTTCTTCCAAATAGACTGCCTACAAAAACAAAGCCACACAATAGAACTGTCAGCCAAACCACCCAATACAAAGTGCATTTCTCTGCCAGTTTTTGCAGTTAGAGGAGTTTTCAGTAACTATTTTTAGTCATTAAGATGAAGACTTCTCATTGTAACTGTGATTTAGATGCTAAATCTACCATCTCTTGCAGCTTTAATCCTAGACTATACCGGTAAAGATGTTATGTTCTACTGCAGTCTTTCTTAGCACTCACAAGACTCCAGTAATACACACTGTATCACAGACATGCACAGAAGTCAATCGATACAATTTTTGTCAACTGCAGGTTCACATCATTTGCTATTCCTTCACAGCACTTCTCCACAGATCTTTTTCTACCAATGCACAGATTACATATCTATAAAAAGAAAAAAAAAAGTGACTTGACAGAAGGCAAGTGACTTTAAAATACATTTAAGAGCCTCTTTGTATTCTGGCCTTTTTTGTTAAGGACAGGCAGCAGCCAGAGGAAAACAAAGAAACATGCACTGATCCTATTACTGTAAAGGTCAGGGACAGGAAACTCTTCAGGAAAAGAGGAACAGGAACAATTTTCTTTTTAAACGGGCAACTGTGTACAGGAAAAACAAAGTTCTTCCAGAAAATACTGGCAAAACACACAGGTGAAACACAACCACAACTCAGCAAGAAAAGCTTCCACTATAACGAATGAACACATAAGCATTTTTCAGAATGAGGACCCATTTACGCCTTCAGTTGTTCTGCTGGTTTTGTTTTGGTTTTTGTGTTTTGTTTTGTTGGGTTTTGGGTTTTTTTTGTACTAGACTTCTGACATGGAAAGCAACCACGGTTTAGAGATGTATTCACTACAAGTTTTCAGCTCTTCCAGGCTCCGATTTCTCCAAACAGCCGCCTTGCATGCAGGTCTCTCGCCTCTGGTACCCGCTGGCAGCCCGGGACGCCGCAGCCCCCCGCTCCACCGGAGTGAGGATGAGAGAGGAATTAAGTTTCTACGAATTTTTGCAAACTGGGAAGGGGTGAAGCCTCGAGAAGCGGCCAAACAAAGAAAAAGTGGGTTGTTACTCATCTATGCCATGTCTAAGGGGGTGGGGGGAGGACCAGAGAAACCGGCGTCGTGTGAAGAGGAAAGGTGGAAATATTTATTACCCCGGCGGTACCACAAGGAGGTAAGACGAGGGAAGGCGGCGACCTGGCACAGCGGCACTTGGAGAAAGTTTTCGGTTTCTT
>NW_009661372.1:2126559-2131097 GCF_000708025.1 Charadrius vociferus | reverse complement strand
ATCCCTGTCCCGCGGCCAGCTGGGAGGCCGGGCCGGTGCCGCCGCCGTCTCCGTCTCCGTGGAAACGGTTCAGCGAACAGTTCATTGCGAATTGCAACTTAACATTTTCAAGGCATTTATCTAATCTGTGAGCTAACTCACAAATGGTATAAATTCTTCCAAAATTTTAAGTTATAATACTCATTTAAAAAAAAAAAAAAAGATTAAGTCAGATGTCAACAGTGTCTATATAGTAAGCATTACCTAGGATACTTATCACTTGCTTTGGGCTGTTATTTTTGCTTCTGCTATATTGAAAAGAAGTTCCCCAAAAGTATCTTGGTTTTCCATATTGATTAAGGACAGGTTTCATCCGCTCAGCACACTCGTGCTTTGTGAGGACTTTGTTAATGTTTGTTGTGTTGAAGTTAATTTCTAAACTGTGTCCAATGGAGCTCTTCACATAGAAAGAAGGAGTCTGTTTCTACAGGCTATAAGCTCTTTGGGGCAAGGGTGGCACCTCTCCGGTGTTTGCAAAGTGCCTGGTAAAGACTGAACGGAAAGAATACGCTCTTACACATTGTTTGCTTTGGCCTCTTCCCAATTACATCCTGAGAAAGCTGTAAATATGCAAACAGAAATACATGTTATCTCGGGAACATGTAAGTGCCATGCATAATTTTATCTGTACTGCTCAAGCTCGAGAGGTCAGAAATTGTGGAGATCTCTCTCCTTAGAAATGTGGACTGCAGAGTTAAGAGAGAATGTCCCTCGTCCCCACCAACGTGTGAGGACATTTCATGCCTCAGTGCTTTGAGTAAGACCTTGTAAATCTCCCACTCGGGAGAGCTAAATTTGTATTGACACTCAGGGCTCCAAGCTCCTGATTGCAAATAAGAAAGATGTTATCAAATAGAGGAGATTTATGAAAAAAAAACCTGCAATGAAAGTGACAGTATATCTTCTTAGACGTATAGAAGTAGATGGGAAGGGAACAGCCAAGCTTTCCCATTTTCCTACTCTATTGAAAGATGTATTTTGAGATCAACATAGCTTCAATATCACTGTTACTAGAAGCTGTAATAACTTACTTGTCATTTACCAAGTTGGATAGCATTTTTAAGCTTCATGGGAATGGGACATTTTCCAGCGTATCCACGTTCCCTTTTTCTGTACAAAACAAGACTAGTAGTGACGCTTTGGTTGTTTGCAGTGACTATGAGATGAAGTCACATTTTCACTCTGTTCCTAAACTCAGCCCATTGCTGTTCAGTATACTTCTAAATAGTATTCAGAGGTCCTTTTAAGATTTAAAAATGCAGAATAAGAAACTGAAAAAAATCTATTCAAAATATGCAAACAGTTTCTGTCCAGAGGTGCCGTTCTCTGGCATCTACATTTTTGTGGACGGCACTGTCATTACATTCTTACTGCCTTTCTAATTTCTTGTGGTATCCCTGTTCTGCTATGTTCTTTCTGGAAACTCTTCAAAAAAAGGGCACGTGCACGCTTTATCTAGAAATTATGATTCAATCACCTCACTAATAATTCTGTGTCCTTTGACATTATCTGTTGAGATATCTGGATGCAATTTTATTTGCTGTGATTAGAAAGATCATACGATATGTATTAAATTTTTCAGATTTCTGGCAACTGTATTAATATAGCATAGTACTTAAGTGTTCAATAGTTTTCCACTAGATTGACTACTTTTCTGACTTCATCAAGATTCACACCCATGCCTTTAACGCTTATGTTAACTATAAATCTGCTCTCTGAAATACCTTGAAGTAGTCCTCTATCACACCAATTGAGTATGCTACAGAAACAGAATAAAATGAAGAGCAAGCAAGATGTCATCTGTGGGGTTTGGTTTTGTTGTTTTGTTTGGTTGGGGTTTTTTTGTCACTCATTAAGAAAGGTATGTAAGGAGTTTAGCTTCTGTGATTCAAAGTGACATTGTATTTATAGGTTGGAGATTTTTTTACTTACTTTTCCAATACTTCTGAGATCTGTGGCCACAGAAATCTATTACAGATGTTTTTGTGGCAGAGGGGTCAAGGAGTAACACAAAGGTAACTACAGGACCTGGATTGAGATTTTAGTTTGAAAAACTCTGGGTTAGTAAATCTGGGTGGAAAAATAATCCAAAATAAAAAAAACCAAACACCAACAAACCAACAAACCATCAATCACAGATATAAATTGGAAAAACATTAATGCTTCAGGAAAACTTAGGATGATTGCTAAAAGCTGATCACATTTATTTTTTTTTTGCAAAAAACCAAAACCTTAATTTAAAGCCAAGCCTCATTCCTGTCAGTGTGGGTATTAATCTGTGTGTCATTCAACAAACACAGTAGCTGTCAACTCTACCTCATGCTACGGAAACTGCGGCCACCCCTTTCTTTGCAGCCCATACACCCACCCCTGTAATGCTGCGTGAGAAGGATATGAAGATTGCAAAGTCAAGAACCTGAATAGTAGAAACATCAAGGCTAAGATTACATGTGGAACTTGTTTCAGTCCTTTGTGTATATGCAGTGTGCCTGCTTTAATTACCTGGTTACATGATAACGTTTCTATAGGAGCCCTCTTCCCAAGGAGCATTGACCACAGGGTTACAAACACTGGTTTTCCGGATTGCTTCTTAACAGTCAGTGTTGTACTTCATTTATTATACGCAGTTCCAACCCTACTCTGAAGACAAAAGGATTCATCTCCACACAAGCTTTTCTCTGAGGCTCATCACTACCAAATCTAAGCATTTCACAGGCACTGATGAATTTTATCTTCAGAGTATTCCTGTGCAAATGTGTTGCCTATTACACAGGCAATGATCAGAGACTGAAAAATTAAAACCTAAAGTGTTTACTAATTTGGATGCCCAACCTGGGAGAGCTAGGATTTGGGGTTTTTTTTCTAGAATACCTAACATTTCAACAGTTTTTTCACCTAGGTGGCAAGTCTCAATATCACAGTACTAGTCTAACTACACCCATTTTTAGGGGTGGACTTTTATGTCTTTCCTTCACTATTCTGTCCCTTCCTTCGCTTTTGTCAGCCCTTGTCAGGGCCCATACTTTCTTGAATAGCCTTGAGAGAAGCTGAGAATCCTCCGACAATGGTCATTTCTGGTTTCAGCCCACCAGCCATCAGTTCCTCCAACTCAATACATCTGCTGCACAAAACTTTCACCGTACCTCTCCTGCTTCTGCTCCCAGCAGCTGCAGGCTCTGCAAGCCTTTGGTGTCCAGCCTTTCAGAGGAGATATGGAAATCACAAACATCTCCTGCATAAACACTCTTGGGAGTTGTTATGCAATAAAAACCTTCCTTTTATCATGTAAAAACAGGTTTCACTGAGGAGTATAACCTTGTTGATTTAAAACAGCTTCTAAAAGGAGCAATAAGACAGTGTTAGAGCTCTGTGTCATTTCCCTAGTTCAGGCCACAGAGGTGCTGAAGTGTTGAAAGAGTTACAAGAAGTTATATGGGTATGGGCAATATACCATTTATTACTTTGCTTGGATATACTTCTATCCATCTGTCCAAAACCAGTTAAATTAGATGCAAAATAAAGATGACAAAGTTCTAAGCAATGTGAATCAAGGTTTGGTAACTCAATACGTCAGATTTTTGTGACTTATACATGTGTCAGACTTCACTGACTATCTTAGTATTGTACTAATGTAATAGCCACTGCAATATCGTGGCATTTTAACAACTGAAATATCAATGAAACTGACAGAAACTCAAGACTAAGAAGAAGCTATTTTGGAAAAGAAAATGATAGTGAGTTATACAAGCTTGAGGTCAGACCCTGTGGTTTGGATCTGCAGGGAGCCACAGGCAATTATCTGTCCATTTGCTGGAAAATATTTGTGAAATCTTCTCTTAAACAGCTTCAGTGATGAAGACCCCAAAAACTCTGCAGGCAAGCTGTTTTCATGCTTTGCTGTCTAGCACCAGAGAAGTTATTCCTCATGCCTAACTTAGAAACCCATTGCTCTGCTGCCAGTTATCCCTCCTCGTAGGGAGTATGACTTTGTGGCAGGATGTCTACATGATGATGAAACACTGGAGGGAAGAAGGGCCCAAGAAAGTTGGTTAATATTCAAGGATCACCTCCTCCAAGCTCAGGAGCGATGCATCCCTACAAAGAGGAAGGCAGGCAGAAAAGCCAGGAGGCCTGCATGGATGAACAAGGAGCTCCTGGACATGATCAAAAGTAAAAAGGAGGCCTATAGGGAGTGGGAACAGGGGTGGGTGGCCTGGGAGGAATACAGAGGAATCGTTTGAGCAGCCACGGATCAGGTTAGACAAGCTAAAGCCCAGATAGAACTAAATTTGGCCAGGGACATTAAGACAAACAAAATCCTTCTTTCAGTATGTCAGCAAGAAAAGAAAGACCAGGGAAAATGTGGGCCCTCTCAGAAGGAAACGCAAGAACTGGTTACCCGGGACAGGGACAGAGCTGAGGCACTCAATGGCTTTTTTGCCTCAGTCTTCACTGGCAAGGACTGCAGCCACACTGCCCATGACACAGAATGCAAAGGC
>NW_009661372.1:2123534-2125004 GCF_000708025.1 Charadrius vociferus | reverse complement strand
TGGGAGGTGTCTCTGTCTATGGCAGGGGGGTTGGAACTTGATGACCTTCAAAGTCCTTTCCAACCTAAACCATTCTATGATTCTATGTTGCTGTTGAGGCAGATTCAGTTTGTGAACTTATTCAGAGTGGGTACTGGCCTCATTTTGTATCTGTGAAGTGGCTTAGTCAGACTTTGGAGTAAAATCTCACATTCCCTGCTTAATTCTGTCTTTCTTTTTACCAGCATTTACTCCAGTCTGTTTTCACTATTTTGAATTCTCTTGCTATGCTACAGCTGTTTGGTATCACTTGCAAATATGATATGCATTCTCCCTGTTCCATCACTGATGAAAATATAAAATCATGTCAGGCACTATGGTAGACCACTGTCATCTTTCATTCAATGCATCCTTCCATAAAAATGGTAATCACTGAAAAATAGTCTTTGACTTTGTTTTCTAGCCAGTTTTGTACCTACTCTATATTATATTAACATACAATGTTTCATTAGCTTCCTTATGAAAATGTCATAAAAGATAAATGTTCAAGAAATAATGAAGAACTGTTTCCTCACTAAGAGATATTCTAAGAAAATGGCTAAGTGCAGTGAGGGAACAACAACCATGCAAGTGCTTAGAATTAGAGTAGATGACTGTGGAGATTTGATTTTTCCCATTTATAAAATATTAAAAAAGGAATAATGTGCTATTGTGTAGTGCCTGCACTTGCACACAGCAGTAAAGCTCTGTGGTGAGTCAACCTTCCTAAGAAAAATTACAAAACACAAATATTTACAAAATCTGTGCATTTGACACGTGTACCCGCTCATCCAGTCAGCCAAATGAACATTACACTTCACATAATGATGACTGTTCTTCTGTGAAACATATGCCATCTTTTCATCTGGGTATTTAATTGCATGTTTTAAAAAAGTTAATTTGTTCCGTCGCCTTTGTTTTATTCTTTGACAGTGAGTGGTCAGTGTTTTCATTTATTAGAGAAAAATAATTCGTGTATGTGTGAAAGAGGCCAGTTTTTTTGCCAGTTGGATACTTCATACACCTTTGGAGTAGTGACAGGTACTGCCTTCAATCAATTAGTGGAATGGGAATTTCTGTTGCCTAGTTCATCTAATGTTGCAGTATACTAAAATATAAAGCTCTAGTAACATTAGCTGGGTACCTTTACCCCATTACAATAGTAAGATGATGTAGAAGAATAGTAATTTTTTCCATCTTCATAAGCTCTAATGGCAGGTGAGAACTAAGCAAGAAGCATTGGTTACTGTGATGTGCATTTGTCTGCTATTGGGATTGTCCTCCACTGCTTATGCTTTACAAGAGAGAGAATGCCTTCCAGCAAAGCTCTGTTTGTATTTTGGCACTACTAACCTTAAATCTAAACTAGGCCATTGCAACTTGATGAGAGAAACCAGATATCCTGGTTTGCTTTGGCCTTCTGTCACCTGCTCATTGACTGCTGTCTCTCAG
>NW_009661372.1:2106966-2123518 GCF_000708025.1 Charadrius vociferus | reverse complement strand
GCAGGAAAGACTCTGCTCATAAGGAGTTATGTCCCAATACAGGAGTCATGCTGAAAACAAATATAAGGATGTTGTTAGAAGGTGGTAGACCCAAGGCATCCCTTGCCAAGTGGAAGCCATGCATCTAAAAAGCCCCAGAATGGTTGGAGGTGGGACAATACTTGGAAGAATCATCATATGCACTTGCCTGAAGATAACCTTTCTTCAAGTATCTGCTTAAGGCCACAGAGAGAAGCATAGTCTTAATCACATTAAAGAGAGCTAAGGGTTCCTAAATGATGAGTAATTATTTGTTCTGCTACAGCCCAGCAAAATTTTTGCATCATGTAACTGCAACCCCATGGTACGTGACTAAGTCAATTTCATACATTTCTATAAATACAAAGCTGTCTTGACCTGCTTTCATACTTTCAGAGAATGTAAGGAAATCACGTGAGGTCTGCAGCTGGTCTCATATAAGATACAAAAGTTTGCAGCATTTTATTAATCAATTCTAACTCATTTTATGAGGGGTAAATTGTTGCAAGATATTGGACAACAAATCAATAAAGTCTACATCCATTTTTTTACTTTTCTCTAACTTGCCAGGACTTTCAGTTAGAGGTGGGAGCACTAGAAGCAGGCAGTCTGCTTAAAGATTCATATGTGATCTTAGCTGCTGCCTGAGTCATATTCGTAGCAATTCATTCCAGTGCATATTCTTTGACTCCTTTTTTTTTAGAGCTGCTTATATTGCTATTTTGAGTTGTCTTCCTTCTTTCATCCAAAACCGGATGATACAAGGGTACCTAGAAAAGCAGAACAGCAGGGGGAAGGAGGCTGGACCTTTGGCACAGTCAGAGACGAGTAAGTGCACAGAGTTGGTTGTTGCCACCCGTGTGTGGCACATGAAGAGTTACCATTTGAAAATTTCCTCAGTCAGAGAAAAGGTTTCATGTAGTTACTATGCTTTTTTTCTTTTTTTTTTAATGGATTTCAAGTTTCTTCAACTGTGGACCATTTTCGTTTCCTCATCTGGGAGATAGGGTCAGTGGTGATCCTCTTTTTCTGCAGCTAGTTTCTGGTATTGCATTAGGAGCTGCTCAAAAATGCCTCCTAACTCTTACCATCACTGCTTCGCCAGGGGAGAATTTAATATTACCATTTATTTTTATCTAATTTCTCCAGGGAAAATTTAATCTAGGAGAACATTAGGGTCAGAATTATAATGAAAACAGTTTTTGGGGAAAAAACAAACCATCAATTTCCAAGTGTCAGTTTTTAGAAGAAAAAAGAAAATCACCCGCTGAAAGCACACACTTTGTTAAAAAAATCCTATAACCAGGGCTACATCTCAGTGTATGTCTTTCAGTCAGCAGTACTATCTCTATCTAATGTAGGACTTAGTAAGATGAGAGCTCAAAATAGTTTTGTGTTATCACTTGGTAGGTGAAGAAAGTTTATATTGTCTTTCTCTTTCAAAGAGTTACAATTCTTGAGCTAAACTTAGTTTTGAAGATTTGAGGAGGGAGCAGAGGAGAATGTGAGTGAAAAGAAAGCTTTTTGCATATGTCAGAACCTTATGGAGAACCATGGCTAAAGCCTGAAGGTGGAGGAGATGGCAGGATGGAAGAAAATGGAAGTGACATGCGGCAAAAATCGGTGTAATCACTTCTCCAGTGGGCCACCATAAGCGTAGACCTTGGGTGCACTGCATTGTTCTGCAAAGCCTCGTGCCTGTGGGAAGGAAGGTTATTTTCCTGCTTGCTTGGCACAAAGCAGCGGCTGTGATACTCACATACAGCAGCCCACTCCCGTGCTGTGGGATCCCAGTGCGGGGGGGACGTCATTGCTATGTCCTAAGGTGGCTGAGAGTTTTCAGTTGTTACCGTGGAACAAAAGCAGGTTTTACTGGTCACAGGACTTTTTTGAAAGGAGATCTGCATTCTTAAAACGTTAAAATATAGTGCTGGCTAATTCATCGGTTTATAAAATGTACATAAAAAGGCAAGGGCGACATTGTGACTAGTGTGACTTTGGAATAGATAAGGAACAATATTTGTTATTCATATTCCAGACATTGGAGATGATGTATTTTGTGTGTTCTTATGACTTTGAAGCCATTGCTAGGGAGTTGCCAAGAGGGTCTCCGAAGAGCTTGTGGAGGGTCAGGGTTTTGGGTTCCAGCTGTTCCTCTGCTGCCATTACAGTTGTGCAAAAGGAGGGAGGTGTTGCATCTGCTCTTACATAGGTGTTCAGTGCTTTAAAACAGTTTGACCCTCTCAGCTTGCTGTGTGTGGCTGATTTGAGGTAATTCACTTTGATTTTAAAGCAGAAAGTAAGAGAATGGAAATCTGCTTTTGGAGGCCGGCGTTGAAATTTTAAGAACGCGCATATACAACACATAGCTCCAAAACCCTGTGCTTTGGTTCTCCCTTAGTATTTTCATATGCATTTTGGGTACAGTTTACCCCTTGTAACTTTAGCTGGCTAAAAGGCAGGCATCTGGTCTAAGCAATTCAGCTTAATTTGTAGGTTACAGGAGGAGACAGTCAAAGCAAAAAATGATTTCTCTAGAATCCTACCTGTCTAACTCTTGTGCTAGGACGGATTGCCTGATAAGTGCCTATTTCCATTGCCTAGAGAGGATGCTTGCACAAACACATAAAGAGACACTTGACTCAAGGACAACTGCGGTTAGGTGAGAAAATCTCATTCAGCAAAGCATATGTGTATATCCTCAATTGTAAACTCTCTAAGTTATTAAGCCTTAATCTTAAATGTAGCTTGTTGGCTGATTATGGTATTTATCTTCATAAAAATTATAAAGTGGCTGTAGAATTAACCTAACTCACAATACTATCAATAATACTCAATCCAAAATTAGTCTGAGAAAAAATTACTTCCCTCCCTTCCAGACGCACTGGCACAAGTACTGCTGCTGCTTTAAAAAAAAACCCCAGACCCCTAAAATTAAAGAAAACAAAAAACACACTCAAACTTAAAAATATCTCTCAAAATGTTTGCATTTGCATGGATTAAGAGAGCTAGGCGCCAGAAAAAGTTGTTTTAAATGTCTCCAGTAATTTTTTTCAGAGCACAATCTACAATCCACTGAGATTTTTTTCCCACTATGTGAACATATAAGATAAGGGCATGTGAAAGCAATTTTTCATTGAAAATTGCACAGTGAGTATGCATGAACCAGTATTTGCTTTATTTCAACGTTCCACAGCCCAAATGCAGCTGTAATTTGCATCATTTACAATTTTGCTGTAAACTGACCTGGGGCATCTGTCTACATTATAGCCAGACCAGGCAAAAGATAAGTAGGAAAAATGAAAAACTTCTAACATAATTGATTTCCACCAAATAGCACTGTCTCTGGCTGTTATAACAATTAGCTTATCAATTTAATGTTCATTACGACTTTCCCAATAAGTAACAGGAAAGCTTGCAAACATCCACTGAACAACAGTGCAAAAGAAGAGTCTGGCACTGTTGCCGCTAGAGCTAATACAGTGTCTAATACATATATTTATTTTTCTTTAAGATGTTTTCAGACATGTTAAGCCAAAATCTGGCTTTACAACATTGTCCTTCTTTGACAAATCTTATTTCATTATGCTCCAGCTAAGTTTATCCTGTGGGGGCGTAAGTTTGGTCTTGGAAAATCTATTTCCTTCAAGTTCGTGCTTCAAGTGACAACAGATGCTAAAGACAGAGTAAGAAAAAAAATAATTAATCTCTCAAGAGCATTGAGAAAGCAATCAACATATTGTCTAAACAAATTAATAATCACGTTTCCAAATTTTTTCCTAAGAAAACAGCTACAAGAGCTCAGGGAAATCCTTAGAGGAGCATGCAGTTATAAGATAGGGAGCAATCCATCGGTAAAGATGTGGGAGCTTCAGAAACAAACCATTGAGATTCACTTGATGTCTTAGAAGGGATTTTTTAAGTGTTTGACCTGCATAAACTAGAAATTTAGCTACAGAAAAGTGCATGCTGTTTTCTAATCTTCTGTTTATCTAGTTTATGTTTTCTCCTACAATGTATTTTCTGTGCTTTGATTAACCTAGTGTTGTGTATGTCAAAAACCAGAGCATAAAACATCTCATTTCAATACTATAGGTCACAAGTATGATTTTGCCAGTAAGTTAATTTGTGAAATCACTGAACTTGTTCAGGATGAATTTAGTATGAACTTAAAGTGATACTAATGAAATTCTGCATGAGCATTCCAGAGTGGCACATGGTGGGATTGTCTTAACTTCACTTAACCATTCCTCCTTAAAAAACCTAGCATAAGAAGGGACTGGCTATCCTAGGCACATTTTCCATTTCGGATAAAGACAGATTGTAAAGGCCTTTGTCTTACCTAATTTTAACCATGATATTAAATTGCCTGTAATGTAAGCATCCTCATTTCTGTGTTCCCTGTTTAGCTGGCAGAAAGTACGCACCTTCAGAGAGCAATTCCAATTTACTCTAGATTGCCCCCACTTATCTCCCTTATCTCTTTCTATTCACCCCACAGGAAACCTATAGCAAGTCTTACCTTACTTTTGGCCCTTACCTTGTGCAACTCAGGTGGATATCCTCTTAACATAAGCGATCTTTTAGCTTTCATAGCTTTGTTTTTTTAGATGCAAAATATATGGATCCACACAGAGGAAGCCACTATAAAATAATATATCGAGAGCGTAAGGGTGGGGATAGAATATATATTTCTCTCTAGTGTCTACAGATAGATTATTTATATATATAGGTATATAGTGTATATAGAGACTATACATATATTGTATATACTCTATATAGGCTATATGTACTCTCTATATATCTATAGACTATATATATCTATAAATGTATATATATATGTCAGTGTCTATATCTATATAACAGTCAAATTTTGAAAAGCAAACTTTTGGAGTGTATAACAAAAAATGTTTGTTTGTCCTAGAGATCACTAAGTTCTCTTCCTGTGTTTGCTAGTATACTGGCACATTAACATAAGGATAGTGGACTGATATCTCAGTTCCTCCTTCTTGTTTGCAGCTCTACAGATTAAAATGGAAGAAGGAAGGGCAGCCTCCCACTTCCTGACTGATGCTAGCAATCTAGACCATAAACAGCTGACAAGCTGATTTATCCAGAGCAACAAACCCAACTAGTCCATGGAATTAATAATTTCAAGATACTTTAGCTCTTTGAATTATTTTGAATAATTTCCTCCAACAAACATACCCACCTTCCTCTTCGCAGACCAATTCAGTTTCTACAAAATATCTGCTGTTTTGAAGCATTTGTTTTCAAAAGATGTTCAGATTTTCAGTGTTTCAAAGCTACATTTTCCCAGCTGCTCACCTGGCTGTCCACAGTCGCTGACTGCTCACTGCAGTGGACCTGCCTGCAGTGCTGGTGGGTGCTCTTGGAAGCCATCAGGTGAATGGCCAAACCAGTACCATCAACACACTGGGATCTGTTTCATTGCCAGGGGCAGTTTAAAGTGCAAGTTGGGAGCAGTATCTGCTCTGTGCGGATGGGTCACATGGCTCTTCCCAAAAATCTGACGCGGTTCCCTCTGTGTTAGCAGAGGATGTGGTTGTGCTCTGGTTTTTGTTGCCCAGACCTACAGGAGGTTATTGCTGTGCCGATCCTCCAACCGACCAACTGACATGAGAAGTCAGAAGTGATTTTGCCAGCCCAGGCAGGATCCAGCTGGATTTTCAGTCTGAACGAGCCTGGCTGATTTTGTCCCAGGTGGCCTAGAAACAACTCCCATCTACTTGGTGACACAAACACAGAATTAAAAATAATAAATAGGTCTTGCATGGCAAATAAGTAATGCATAGCACATGTGAGAAATGGTGAAGAACATGATGGTTTTGGAACAATAGTTAAGAATTAAGTTTCATGTTTAGAGAATATTTATTTTGTCATACCCAATGTTTGAATTATTATTTGGTTGCAGAACTTTTTGATCTATAAAAATTAAATAAATCTGGTTCAGTACAAAAATCTGAATGTAGACATGGTAGTTGAAACCTTGACAAAGGCTTAGACATTCATATGGTGTAGTGTCACCCATAGTTAAACTAAGTTAAATATTTATAAGGTTAATTAGTCTTCATGTTTTAAAATATAAATGATCTGCTTCTTGACATTTGGAAGATTTACCCTATATTCATTTTATTATGTGTGAGGAGAATTTTTTTAGTGGTTGAGGTAGGATCCTAGTTCTGCTTTGTTGTGGTGATTACTCTGTTCCTATGTTTGGCTAAGTTTTGTCAGCAGCGTAGATTGAAAGGCAGTGCATACAACACTGATTTGCACAGGCATGCAGTGAGACCGGCAACAGTCCGCATATTTTTAGTTATCTAAAAAATTTACCTTACATCCCCAAGATCATTCAGGTACCTCTTTCCTCATGAGATCGAAGGGTTTGGGCATTTGTAGACCTGTGTGGATTGAGCTTTAGTCATTCGTTGACTTTTACCTAAACACTCCAGAGACCTCCTAAATGTACACCCTTCCATGCTAGCAATAGGCACCTGCTGGGAAGGTACGTGCCTCTGTCAAGGTAAAAATCCACTTGGGGATCTCAGTGCGGTAGGAGCCATGACCAGAATGAGCAGCTGACTCATCCATGATGTCTGGAGCACAGGAGATGTCCTATCCCCTCCCCAGATGACAGAGCTGGTTAGATGGAGCAGGAAAGGATGGAGCACAGCAACAGCACACTGTCTGCCCCCACGGGAGAGGGTGCTGGTGCCTGCGGGTGGGTCGTCCAGAAACAGACTTTGGGGCAGTCTGTGTGGTCCTCACCATTACTACTGTCCCTGACAGCACGTTAACAGCAGTATGCATCTGGCAGCTACTGTTAATTCATTTTGTGACCCTGGTATGTGCCCCAGCGTTCACGGTCATTGAGCCAGTCCATGGGCCAGGCTGACTTCTGTGTACCTATTCATCACAGAAGGGCTGAAAAAATTATGCTGGCACATCATTTTTGTGGAGCAGGCTGCTCATGTAGCAGGGGTTGTCCCAGAGGCAGCATTATCTGAAGAACTGGTGAAGACTGGGAGGACTGGGAGAAATGCAAGCGCAGCGCTGGCACCAATGCTTTTGCGCAGCTGTTTAGGCAACAGGAACCTGTGAAGACATATGTTTGCAGTGTGTCTGATACAGGTTGCACCAAATGTTCATGGAGGAAGGATGAGCATCTCTCAAAGAACTGGATCTGATCCCTGCTTAGCACTATCCCCCCTCCAAGCTCCAAGAAATGGTCTAGCAGTCGTCCTTACATCATCTCACTGGGTACAGAGGAGTGCGTGGGGACGGGGAGGGTGGAGTGTTTTGAGACACTGCATATTCTCTCACCCTGTATTTGTGGCGTACTGAGGACACAGCTGGAGCATTCAAGAGCTACCTTCAAAGCTGGCAATGAGAACACGGGCAGGTATATAAAGATAAGGCCATTTGCTGAGTTTTTCCGTATTCCCTGAGACAGTGTGGGATTCAGGATAGAATTAAAAGTATGTAATACTTATCCTCATCTTTCAGTGTGGTCTAAGCAATTTATGCATACTAAGTCAAGATCATGATTAGTGTAACCTGTTTGAATATTACACGGCATAAATTCCTCTGTATTTTTTTTCAGGGGCTTATACGTTTTTGCTTAAGCTTTTTAAAACATAGAGGAAATGAAAGTCTTCTCTGAGGTTCTGATGGATGAAAAACTTAAATGCTGACATTGTACTGCTTTTTAGATCCAAGCATTAGAATATCCAAACTAAATCAAATGAAAAACATTAGTGGATTTGTAATTATGACTTCAGTATGACAGGAATGCATTGTGGGTTTTCTGGTTTAGAGAGTAAATGTTATTTAGAAGCCACTTCTCTTAAAAAATCATTAACATAAACCATCAGCCTTAGGAAATTCCCATACAGTTATTTAACCAGAAGTATAAAAAATGAAGCAAATGCTATTTTGGACTAGTGAGCTTTTTGTTCTCTTATAACAGCTCTAAGCTATTGCCAAGAATATATTTCTCTTTGCGAAGTCAGTATGCTGACATGGAAACTATTATTTTAGATGAGCATACTACTTCTGGAAAAATTCATTGGTCTCAGTCAAAGGATTTTGTATTTTTTCTTCCTCAAAGAAAAACAGTGCATTGGGTTTCATTTTTCGCAGACATTTATGTCAAACCTGCCATAAGCTGGATGTTATTTTGCAATTTCAGTAAATGAAGAGACTTCCTTTTTCTAACAGGTGTTTAAACTACACTTGGAAACAGAGTTTTATACCCAGAATGTACTTCAAGGTTGCCACTCATGTCCTCAAAAATCCGCATTCTCAGACATTCTTTTAGAATTTATGGTCTGAAATAGTCCTTTTCCTGTGAGATCACAGGGTATTTTGTGTTACATTTGGAGCTAGGTAGACTCCCTCTGGTGGCTAACTTCAAACCTCCACTGTCCAGGGACTACTTGGGTTGATTAAGTTATTACCTTGGTAGAGAGCTATGCACATTAAAATTTACTGTGAAAGTAATGTGACTGGAACTTGTCTTCATGCTTCTTTGCAAAGTGGATACCAAATTCAGTCACAAAAGTCACAGAGCTGTACATCAGAAAAGCATCATAAAATCCATGCATCAGTTAGCTGGATAAAAAATACTTCATACGTTGTCCACCCAAGAAGATGAGGAATATACGAATGAACAAAGAAGTAAGAAATGGCTTGCAATATTGAAAAATGCAAATCTTCTGAATCAAAGCCATTGCACATCACTGACAGGAAACCCAAAGTAGTTTGTTATCTTTAGAAAAAACATTTCACTTGATAGCTTTGAGTAATTACTGTAATAGGCATTTTCAAAGACACACCTGCTTCCCAGAGAAGCTATCTGAAACTGATGGGAAGTGGCAGCAAGTTGTTGTCTCATCTATCTGCCACAATAAGGAGTCAAGAAGCCATATCAGAAAGGAATAGTCAATGCTTCACAGCCAAAATGCAAAGATATTGTAAGCTGATACCACAGGTATCTATTCTGAGTCAGTCTTTCAATTGTGATTTAGTTGATGAAGAAGGTTCAGACTTAATAAGTCTGTAGATTCTTTATCGATAAGTGAGAGGAGCTGAAAGAGGATTAAATTCCGAAATTAAAAAACTTGAGGATTATCTATTACAATTAAAAAAAAAAAAGTATCACAGTCAGGAAACAAATATGGAATGCACAAATACAAAACAAGGGCTAACTGGTGAGGAAACAAAACTACGTCAGGAAATTGAGAGTGTACAGCAGACCACAAGTTGATCCTGAGGGCATCACCTGCAAAGGCAATTCTCGTTCTGGGAATGTTAACAGGAGAATTTTATATAAGGCATGAGAGACAGATTGGGGAGTTTTTACTCAACTGAATGCTCAGGCTCCAGACCAAAAATATTGTGTCTGCAGAGTACAGTAATAAAGATATAGGCAACCTAAAAGGACTTCAAGGGACAGCAACAAGAAAGATAAGAGGTTAAATAACATGACCTATAAGGAAAAGCTGGGAAAACAACGAGGGACATGGTACTAATCTAATATATGAGAAGTTGTAAAGAGTGGTGTAAAGAAAAGTGATGGTGAAGCATTCTGCATTTCCCTCATAATGTGGCAAGAAATGGAGGCTTATGTGCACATGGGAAAGTTTTGGGCAGATAAGAAGAAAACTTTCTAATATGTGTGGAGTTGATCATGTGTGGATCAACTCTTTCATGAGACACTGCATAGTAGTCTGAACAATGTCTTTCAAGAATGGTCTATGTATATGTGATCTTAGGCAGAATAGGGAGCAGACTGGGTCACTTCCTTTCTTCTAGGTTGTGGGGTGGCATCTGTTTCCTCTGGACCTCTGCAACTTCTACAGGCTTATTCCTTTTGCTCAGTTTTAGACTGGAGCCGTAAATGCAAGAACAAGCAGTGGATTCTCTAATTACATTGGAGATACCCACGTTTTATGGATTGTTGAAAAGGGCTTATCAAGAGGCACAGAATTAAACTCTCATTTTTTCTTGCCTCTGAGTTTTCTTGAATAAGGTGGCTAGTGCGTAAAGCTTGTTGTAAAACTTATTTGTTATATTTGGCATCTGCTGCCACTGAATGGTACCAGGGAGTCTGGATCTGGTGTTTTTCTTCCCTCATCCACACTTCACATATTTTTTTCAACTTTATTTATATCTGAAAAAGAAGCCACAGGGGATTTTTTAAAAGGGAAGCATCCAACACAAACAAGTGTTCCAATTCACGTGAAGCAAGATAGTAATCCTGAAACATAAACCAAAATCACTTAGATAATTCTGTCACAATATAAATCCTGTATACAGTATTTTCTTAAGAATTTTTTTTAAAAAATGGTCTTGTCTCTCACATTTGTTCAACCTGATCTGGTATTTGTGTCAGTTACGTATCTGTCTGCGATAACGTTCTGCCTTATCATGGGATCGTAGGAGATGGAGTTGGAATGGACCTCAAGAAATTTCTGGTTCATCCCATTGCCTTATGCTCATCTGTCTCCTACCTGACAAAATGTACAGATCCATTTTTAGAACATACAATCTTTTGGTTTTCATTCTAATTTTTGAAACAAACTGAGATGCAAATTTCAAGATAGAGGGAAAAATACTGCATGCCTAAACAGAGCCTGGGACAAATATGGTGATCCTCCCTGCCTGCCTGCCAACATTTTGCCCCATTAACGACGTGTTTTGTTTTCCTTTTCCTCCTTACGCTATTTTACAGCTTATTTTTCTAGAACTGTTGCTTTCTAGCTTCTGTCTTTCCTTTGCTCTTATTTCCTGTTACCTTCACAGGTGATGGTGCAAAGAGAACTCAATGAACGACTTGCTATACAAGAGCGAGCAGCAGCAGGGTATCTTTCCACAGAAGAAAATGGAAATGCAATAAGCACAGAAATTATGCTGGTAATTGTTCATAACCATCTCAAGAATTTCCAAGTCCATTTTTCCCTACTCTGATTGCATTTATGTTGTGGTCTGGACGCACCACATAAGTGCACAATGATTACTCTGTGTTGCATCCAAGCAGCTCTTTCCTGCCCTCGATTCTCTGGCAGCTGATTGTTGTTTTCCCTGGACATCAGATTCCCTTCTCCGCTTTTTCAGCATGGGCCTGTTGCCAGCAGCATGACTGAAAGCCAGGCCAAAAGTCATGGCTGACCTCCCACCTGGTTACTTCTTTTGAGAATCTGATCTGTTGGAAAAAACCTCCCCGTGAAAAATCCAGCCTGCTTCTTGGAAGATGCTGACACACCCAATGTAAACCTGAAGGCAGGAAATAACTGTGTAAAATAGAATGGTTTTTAAAATTAATGAAAACTGCCTGGAGAATAGAATCACATTTTTCTAACCTCCGTGATGATGCAGTACAGGCTACCCATGTGTTACGAAAACCGTTCGGGTATGCTCAAGTTTGATGTCAATAATATAAACCTTTGCAGAGTTTTCTGTAGTCAATTTTCAACTTCGTTCATTCTGATTTTTTTCTGTCTGACTCTCATTCAGTAACTGTCACTTCATCTGCGTTGTTGGGCATCTAGTGCCATTGTCAGGTTAGGGACCAGCTGGAAGAACTGATGACAGCCGCTGCTCCAGATGACCTGCTGTCCTTCCCAGTGCTGTTCTGGAATGGATCTCCAAGGCTAGCAGCTGGGTTGTGAAACTCCGGTTCATAAATCATGATTTAAAATGGAAATGAAGAAAAAAAATGTTTACGCATAAAGAAGAAATGTCAAACAGTGGATTATTTATAACATAACTCATTAGACTTGGACCTTTATGTTTAGTTTTATACTCTACTTGCAAGAAAAAGAATTAAAATAGTTGCAAAGCATGTTGTATTTCTGAATATCTGTTAGCAAAGATTCATTTGCTCTGAAAATAAGGAACAAGAGAGAGCTTAGTACACGTATAGTAATTTGCAGCGTGATATTTGCGTGTATAAATGGAAGATCTATGTTGATCTGCTCTAAGCAGCTGTCTGGGTGACACCTGTCCATTTCACTGAGGATCCTGGGAAATCCCTCCAAAATATTGGGACTTATGCAAGGTACGTTTCTTTGCTGTAGACAAGAAAAGCGAGCTGCAGTAACAGGGAACTCCAATAGTTACCAGAAAGAAAGCATGTACATCCTTGAAGAAGACAAATTGAAAAAAAAAAAAAGAAAATTATTTCTATTTCCTTGATTTAAAAAATTCACGGGAATTCTCTTTATATACAGGGGCTCCAATCATTCCTAGCAGGTGGATCTGTTTCAGGGCTATTAGCCAGCTTCGATGACAGGAAAGGATTCTCACCAGTCTTACACTGTCTCCACAACATCCATCCCAAAAGGTCTATTAATTTATGTGCTAAAACAGAGGTGAAGATGAGTAGAGGAATCTGAGGCTCCACTGATGAAAATAATGACCTAGTTCATCAGAGAGCAGCTAGAAATATAATATTTAATAAGCTTTTCTCTAAGAAGGATTGTGAGTTGACATGGAGTGTTATCAGGACATTTACACCAGCAGTGCCTGTGAATCAGGATTTAGTTTGTTGATGTGAGAATTAAAGTTCAGTTAGGAGAATGGCTCCATCTTCCTCTCATTGGGCACCATGGGAAAGCAGATAAACCTGATATATTTTATGTTATACGAATAGTAACAATCTCCAAGAATTCGTTCATTGATGGCCTAAAAACTATGAAGAAAAACATTACATTATAATTCCCAGAGCAACAGCTGAAGTTATGATTGTGCAAAAAATAAATTCAATGAAGTCCAAAACTAATGGCAGATTTGGCTTCCATGAGCTGATTTTCCTCAGTCACATTCTCACATGAGTTTGGGTTTATTTTTCCAGCTCCTTGAGCATGACATCTCTTTGCGTGCCTTTAAGAGTTACGAAACACAGAAGGGACTCAGAGGCACCTATAGGTTGTGTTCTGCCACATCCACCATGTGATGTCTAGGAGAACCCTTTCTTAAACTGGTTGGATCCCAACTCACTAGAGAATTCAAAAGTACCTAGATGACTCTACTACTATTGAAGCTACTTTCCTTTATTTCTTGCAAGACCATCATAAGGTGAAATAATCTGCCACTTCTTGTTATTGTTTAACAGCATCCCAAGTGCCTGGGAGTAAAGGTTGTGAAGACGGGGCATACACAACCTTTTTCTTACCTTATGTACCTTTGTATTATCGGGCTTTATCTCTGACTTGGTACTCTGTAAGCTTTTTTTATTAGAAAGAATCCTAAATCCTTTACTTACTCTTTGATTTGTGAGAGCACTACCGAGCTGAATATTTTGCTTTCATTTCATTTATGAGGAAAAAAGACTTGGACTGCATTTTGCACTCTGAAATTTTGTGACCTCAGATCAAGAGATCAGGCAAGCACATTCAAACCGTATTAATGCACTGTAAAACACAGAAAGAAAAGAGCACATTAACAAATGGGGAAGATCTGTTCAGGCAAAATGAAATAATGCAGTGCTTTCCTGGGAGAATAACAGTAAGCACTGTCTAAATATCAATTAGCAGAACTGAAGCAAAAAAATTACAGTACAGCTGGAACAAAGGGATGTTTGCCATAGGAGTACCACAGGGCCTGCTGAATGAATACATGTACAGAGCTTTCTGATCCTGAGTTGCTATGTGTGTTGTTGGTGACTTGTTGCAAGTAAGGCCACTGAGTAACTAAATCTGTTTACTACCTACAGTGTATATATTTCATAAGAATAGATCTCTGAACTGTCCTATCTATGTAACCTGCCCTGTGGATTGTAAAAAGGCAGTGCATACATGCTTCTTTATGGCACTTGGCATGAAAGCAGCACATTTGTCACGTCACTAGGTGGTCACCTGCCAAAAGTTGCCCACATCTTGTTATCTGCTTATGTGTCAATAATATACTTATCCTGGTTGTCTTCAGGTAAATGAAGTCAGTCAAGTTTCCAGGGAGTATAGCACTGTTTGTATGCTATGAAAAGACTGAAAGGGAATTTGGGTGCAGTGAAAGGAGGTGAACGTACACTTTTAAACTTTCTAAGTCATCCAAGCCTTCAAGTCTAATAATGTGAGCAAAACACACCAATTATTTAAACAAAAGGACATGCAGATAAGAGGAGAGCTCAGACACTGGGCAGCATCTAAAATATGGAGCTGCCTAACAAGATTAGTATTTTTATACATGTTCCATCTTACTTGGTATAAATACCTTATATGTGGTAATGTTGTTTGCCACAAAAGAAATGAACGTGTTAAAACTCAAGAAAACCATCTGATGCCTGGAATTGCACAGACATATTTAATAAGGGCTGCACATTCCCAGTAGTGAGAAACTCAGAGTGATACCCTAAGATGTTCCCAAAATGATAGCTGAAAAAAACTTAGCACTGTTTTTCTGGCAGTCCAAGCTGGAAAGTGTCAGGGTGCACCGTGCAAGGACAAGTGCTATTTGCAATGGCTGTGGGAGGAGTCCTGGTGGTCTGGGCAAGCACTGGCAAGGCCAGCAAGGCAGGGCCCCTATGGTATCTGGAGACCACCGAGATACTGGATAGTGCTCTGGACAGATTTGGCAGTGAGCAGTTGAGCCGGGTCAGTGTAAACACCTGCACTGTATCTGAGCTGCTAACTTCTGAGGAGGAATTCCTCCTAATTGGTCTGTGTAAAGAAAACTAATGTTAGGCGGGGAAAAAAGCATATATTGGCCGGAGAGCGGTTAAGAACCTCAGTCTGACCCAGCTGTGTCTTGTCTGTGACAAAGAAAAGTGAAATAAATTGCAAGGTCGTTGCACCCTGCCTGTATCAGACTGTCTTTCATATTCAATAAATGATGTGCGATTACAGTAAGCAGCTAGCTTTGAGGGAGTATATTTTGGCAAGGCCTCTCCCCTCTCTCTTCAGCATTGGTACTATGGCTTTGTGCCACGGTATCCTCCTACTTGTCAAAACACTTCAGTCTGGATGCACTGACTGCTACCGAGCGAGGAGTATGCCTGGCGTTAGGCAGAAGCCTCTGGAATGCGCCTCACCGGGGCAAAGTCGCGGGGCAGAGGGGTCACTCCCCCCATACCCTCAAGGGTCATTCTGATATCAACAGGACTTCCCTCTCCAGACCAGAGCGGGGTGGTTTTAGGAGCAAACAGGCTATTTTGTCTAGGTCTGTTTGTGGAGAATACAGCAAAATCATTGTCTCCTTCATCTATTTTCCCCCTTTTTCCTCTCCAAAATCACTCTGTCAAGATGTGGTGGGGTGGGGTTTTTTTTTTTTTTTGTTGCTTTCTTTTGTTTGGTTTGTGGTTTTTTGTAATATTTAGGGGTTGTTTTTTCTCATTGCTTTCCCTCTAAAGCTCACCCTTTGAATTTGTTTGCTTTATGGGTAGCATAACCGAAGACGGATTTTGTTTGCTTCCCTTTACTGAACTTCTCTTGTTAAAAATGACTGATGCTTGTTTATCCTCTCTTTTGTGCTTTGAACAGATATCAAATCGCATGTTTTGAGAAAGGAATATAGAAGGCGATCACGGATTCATCATAATTCATCATGCACTTTGATGTGTGTGTGTGTGCCTGCACTGCAAACTGAGACTGCAGGTAAATTAATTTGTTTGCTTGCAGTGTACTGTAATTAGATTTCTAACTAGTTCATTACACTGCAACACTGCAGAGCTAGGTTAACTTTTTTTGAGGCTTTTCAAAAGCACCATTTGCACTTTCTGGCACCCACTGAATAATAATAATAATATAAGCAAAGAGCTTCTTAGTGTTTTGTAATGCACGTATGAGCCCACATCATCAGCTGGGAGCCCACTGGGTTAGGTCCTGTACAAACACTGTGTGTTTTGGATCCATCAAAAAGATCTCAGAATCACAGAATCACAGAATGGTCAGGGTTGGAAGGGACCTCTGGAGATCATCTAGTCCAACCCCCCTGCCACAGCAGGGTCACCTGCAGCAGGTTGCACAGGATGGCATCTAGGCGGGTTTTGAATGTCTGCAAAGTGGGAGACTCCACAACCTCTCTGGGCAGCCTGTGCCAGTGCTCTGCCACCCTCAAAGTGAAGAATTTCCTCCTCACGTTAGGATGGAACTTGCTATGTTCAAGTTTGTGCCTGTTACTTCTTGTCCTATCACTGGGCACCACTGAAAAAAAGACTGTTCCCATCCCCCTGACACTCTCCCTTTAAGTATATATAAGCATTAATAAGATCCCCCCTCAGTCTTCTTTTCTCCAGACTAAAAAGACCCAAGTCCCTCAGCCTTTCCTCATAAGAGGGATGTTCCAATCCCCTAATCATCTTTGTACCCTTTGCTGGACCATCTCCAGCAGATCCCTGTCCTTCTTGAACTGGGGAGCCCAGAACTGGATGCAGTACTCCAGATGTGGCCTCACCAGGGCAGAGTAGAGGGGGAGGATGACCTCCCTTGACCTGCTGGCTACACCCTTCCTGATGCATCCCAGGATGCCATTGGCCTTTTTGGCCACCAGGGCACATTGCTGGCTCATGGTCATC
>NW_009661372.1:2060545-2106834 GCF_000708025.1 Charadrius vociferus | reverse complement strand
CAGCAAACTTGCTGATGGTACACTCTATCCCTTCATCCAGGTCATTGATGAATATATTGAACAGGACTGGACCCAGTACTGACCCCTGAGGGACACCACTTGTTACTGACCTCCAACTAGACTCTGCACCACTAACCACAACCCTCTGAGCTCTATGATCTTATGGTCTAAGAGGGCGAGACTGAGCCAGAGAGGGCTTTTTTTGAGGCTGTCAACTTCTGACATAACTCTACACCTTCTAGATCTTGCTACATAACTGTGGCCCAGAACATAAGCAGCATTAGAGACAACAACAAGTCTCCTGTCTCCTTTACAGTAGATGTCTTTATGGCTTCACTCCCAGTTCAGATGGCTTCCTAAAGGCAAATTTATCTGTCATGAGTGTAAGCACCATCTGGCAGCACAGAGCCAGCGGGGGAACTCTGGTGTTAGCCTCTGGCTGGCTGATGGCACACAAGGATGGCCACTGTTTGTGCCCACAGTCTTTGGCAACAGTCTTTGTCCCTAAGGTCTGCTAAGAGCTAATTCAGCTTCAAAAAATACCAGGAGAGAGGACTGTTAGGTACCTGGTCCAAAACACGAAAGTGTAGAGGCCACCTTAAAGAGACCACCAGGTCCTTTGAACCAGTGGGTAAGTCCTTCAGCCACAATCAAGGATTTAGATCTGACTGTCTAGTCCTTGCAATGACATAGGTAACCTTCCAAGCCTGTGCTACATATAACAGATGCGAATATGTATTTCCCCATCTGCAAACGTCTTGGAGCAGGAATTCTTCTAAGACAAATAAACTCCTTAGCAGTCTTTAATTGGAGGGGTATTTTCCCCTGTAACAATATCAAATTCTTACCTTTTACGCTGAAATACCCTGTTCTCTTATGAATAGTCAGTCTTCCTTGGAAATTTGAACAAAATAAATATATGTACTTTTAAGAAGCATAAAATAAAATTGTATTTCTGCTACCACTTCAGAGCAAACACGTGAGTGTTCTTTAGTGAGCTTTAACACTGAAGTCTGTAAAGTCAGAAAATGTACATCTGGCATAGAAATATTTTTAAAACTTCAGTAATCTCCTTCAAAGCTCAGATAAAATTCTATTTTTATCAATAGAGCTATCATATAAAAAAAAATTTCTGTGTATGTGTGAAACACAAATGTCAGAGACTATTATTTAATTGTGATTTCCTAATGGTGCTTCTTTGTATAGATACAAATTGAATGAGTTTTGAATCATACTAAAAATCAATACAGGGAAGTTTTCATTCTCAGTGTTTAAGAATTTGTGAATGAATGATTGAAGGGAGGTAGAGAGCAAATCAGGCTTCCTAACAGAAGGGAAGCTGGAGAGTGCAGCTACTTTATCTTAAATGAAGCCTCAGGTTTAATAAAGTCTGCTCTTCCGCAGAGCTGACCCTTTACCATTTCTTTACCCAGGACTTATGTGTACTGAAACACTAGCCCCTTGACCCACCCAGAGTTTTTTTGATGTCACAAAGACCTTCAGAAAAACAGGATTTAAATGTTTCTATTTCTGTTTTAATGTTTCATGTCTACACATTTAGTGTACCATTTCATTAGGCTTTTCCATTTGTTTAAACTACCTATTGTTTCTTGTCTTAAGCTACAAATTTCTAAAGGCAGTGGATGTCTTTCTGTGCTCTGTGTACTCATCCAGTGCAAAAAGAGCTGTGACTTGTTATCTATAACTGGGCACCCAAGGCACTATAACACACCTTTGTGGAAGACTTGCTGTGACTCAGATAGAAGATACCTGGTTGTTACAGAACCTGCTATCAGAGGGACTGCTGTACTACATTATGGACTCCTTCCATCCTGAAAAATAGTAAAAGGATAATCAAAACTAATCTGCTACCAACTTTAGGATTTGAAAAATGAGCTTGAAACCCAGCAAGAAACCTTTTACAGATGCTGTGATTTCTACTGGAGGAGAAGAACTTACCATGCTATGCTTACATTTCTGTTGTTTAGTACCAGAATTAAGCACTGACACAGAATGAAGTATTTGCCTGGAGAGGGATCCCTTAATAAAAGGTTCTTAGGGAGGCTGGGGGTTGCAGAGAAATCTAGAAATACCCTCTTGAACCTTTTCGAAAGTTTTGGCAATACCAGAGAAGGCAAGCTGAGGAGCAAGTGGACACATCAGAAATTACTTGCTGTGTCCCCTGGGACAATAAAATATGCTTTTGAAGTTTAGAGGGGAAGATCCCTAATCCTTTTCTGTCAGAGGGCCAGGAGCTGAAAGCAGCTGCAGCAGCAACAGAGAAATGTGGTTAGAGCCTGCCAGGAAGGGCCAGCCTCTGCACGGGGCAAGACCGAGCACCTACAGCTGCTATGGGGGTGCAATGTATATGCTCCTTGGTGGTGCAATGTATATGCATGCCTCCCAGATGACTAAGGGAGCAGTGACCTTAAAAGAATTGCTTGTTTCATGGAGCTTCCTTCAAATCCATTTATGATTCAAAAATTGCAAAACTCACCCAAATAGAAAATTGTTGAGTGCAGTGCTTAAGATGCCACAAATGGAGCGAGTTATTGCTTGCAATATGATTGGATGTAAACAAGCTTTATCCCACTGACTAATTCTCTTTGAGGAAGAATGGTAATTAGGCCTAAATTTTATTCATAAACGTCAGACATAGGAGGAATTAATACTTCTCCATTTCCTTTGTACCTATTTATAATAGGTGAAGTAGCAAAATCTAGAATGTCAAAGTTCAGTATCTATACATTTTTTCCACTGATCCTAATGGGAATGGGTTCCTCATACTTAATTTTGTCATTGCTATTGACTTACTCTGTAGTTACACTTCACATGTCACATGAGACAGTTTTACTCTATGCCACGACCTCAGTAGAGGTAACTGTTCATTCCTGCCCCTCAGGGACATCACTAGCTGTGCAGCTGCGATGTAAGCTTGAGCTGTGCCATGGTATATGCTAATCTGACAAATCACTGCAGTTGGCAGTGGCTTAAACTAACGACCTTGCACTGAAGCAGGGTCTAAATACCAAGACAGTAAGACAGTGTTCAGGGAGAGCTCCGGGAGCCCTTTTTGCCATGGCTGAGCTGCCAGCTGCCTGCACGAGGAACTGCAGCCCGCAGGGGGTCTGCCAGCCCCCACCTCTTCCCGCTCTCACAGTCAGAACTGCAGGCTCAGTTTCACAAACGCGGCTCTAATTTTAGCCTCTTTTTGTAGTGCTTTATTGCAGCTTAACTACAGCTTACACACATGCAGTGTATGTTAGATATAAGGCTTGCAAATGCGTTTGTACCAGACCATGCTGACCGCTCATACGGCCATTCTCTTTGCAGATCAAGTAACCAACAGTGCTTTAAATAAACCCTCTATATCATGGACTTGGTAGTGCTGTTTAGACATTTCAGTGAATGTGCCCTACTTATTACTATTTTGCTTCAGCAGTCCCAGAGAAATCTTTGTACGTTCAGGGAGGAATATTAAACAGCCTTTACCAAATAGAAAATGGAATCAATTTACTCCGTAGTTAATTAAAGCTCTTTCATTTGTTCAGTGTGTTATATTGTGTATCAAATTACCCTCATCTTATCAACATAAGAACAAATTCTGGAGAAGGCATATATACCATGAGGTGCTTTGGGATAGGACACAAAATATGACATGAATGTAAATACCAGGTTTATCATGTGTACATTATTTTTCATAGATAATTTCATATTTCCTATTCCCATGAGACTTTGGAAGGGTTGGTAGGAAGTTCCTTAAATATTGAACGTCCCTTCCATAGATAACCACAAATAAGTAGGAAAATGCAATGCTGAAACTAAAAGAACTGGCTTTGGTTTCTGAATGCAGCTTGCGTGTACGCTGAGATCTTAAATTTGTGCATGGCTCCTAGATAGGCCTGTGCTGAAAGATAAGATTTGGACTGCTTTTGATCTAAACATGTGGCACTTTGCTGGGCACTTATATATTTGATTTTTGGAAGATTTAGTACATTTATATCTTTGAGATACCAACTAATCTGAAAGAAAATGATAAGATTTTAAGACCAGACGTTAAAATTGTGGAAGTATTAAGTGTGAATAAATTCATACCTGTAAACTGAATCTAAGTATTTAAATTATTCCAGTTGTAAGTGAAATCAAGTATTCATACAAGCCAAACACCAGAAGATCAATCTATCCCACATTTCATAATTCAGACTTTAAAAATCCTAAAGTTCTTCCTACCCCTAACTTTCACAGCCCCCAATTTTTTCAATTTTTATTTTTATTTTTTAACCTAATTTAGATAGTAAAATAATTTTCAAAGACACTTTATCCTCTTCAGGCTCCTCTACACAACAAAATGAAGGCATGACTGTGACATGTGATAGTTTATCCACACCAACCTCATAGGGCAACCACTGATAACAGCAACAACCATTGCAGCAGCACAGTATCAGTGCGTGCTATCAGAAAAGAAACCCTCAAGGGACCCTTAATTAAATTAGAAGTGGTATACTAGGATGTGGTACAACTGCACTTTCCTAGGCAGACATATCTTTACTTTCTCATCAAAATCACCAAGAAGGTTAGGAACACAAATCTTTATTGACTGCCAGTAAAATTTGTTATACTAACTCATTGAGGCACTTCATAAGTCTTCCTCTAACTTATCTTTACAGGTTATACATATAATAAATATTGTTCTGTCCATCTATCAATCAATCAACAAATGGGGTTGAGCTAATGGTGAACTAATGGCATACTAACAGTTCTCTCCACAAGAATAAAGCATGCTTCAGCTTTGTAAAAAATAGTAGTTCCTTTCCTGCTCTGAAATTGATAACTGGGTAAAACATACTACTTGATAAAGTGTTCTAAGAAAATACCATTAACTACCACTGTACTAATAAGGGTGGTTGTTGTCAAGCATCATCTGCAGTCACCTTTTTTTCTACATTTCACTCTGCTGTCAGGAGAGCCAGCAAAAAACTGTGTGACATTCTGACAGTGGCCCAGCAGTTAATGTGGATCTTTTGTGTTACACATTATAGTCCACAGCCATTATTTTTTAATTTTTGAAGAGCTTGGATTTGTATGTATGCATGCTGTATTAACTTCAGAATAACTTCTCTAAGTCAGCCTGGTATGCTGCTTTTTATGCTCATGCTCTTTATGGCCCTGAGTTCTGTTCTGCACTGGTTCATGGTATAATCATAATTTGTTATTTTCTCTTCTTTCTGAAGACTTACAACAGCTCTCAATGCCTGACATGAGAAAACATATTTTAAAGAGTGGCATTGCATTCCTGTAGGAATCCTCTATTGCAAAGGAATTGTAACATAGAAACTTTTCCAATGACAGAAGTAGTATTTTGATTCTCAAAAAATATATTTGGGTATAAAGCATAGGCTGCAGACATGCAGAATAATCCTTAGGGGAGCTAGCGAGTAACATTTTAGACTACACACCTAAATGAAATGGGATTTCACATTCCATTTCAGACCTGATTTAAGAGCTGATGGTTTTGACTAGAACATGCAGAAAAATCAATCTGAATTAACTTTTAAAATGGATTGGCTAAACCACATTAAATTTCTGTGTAGCCAACTCTAATTTAGAATGTATTAATTTACTTTGGAAGTAAATGTAGTTAAATCGAATTAGGGCCACTTTAATTTTGAATGAGAATGTGCACATAATGCAGTTAAAGTAATCACAACTTTAAATTCACACCTTTAGTTAATTTGAATTAGTTTTCTTGAGTGTTCCCAGACATATGAACTCTAAATCTCACTGAAGTCAGTAAACATTTCTTCAGATGTGCATTCTTACATATCCAGATAAAACAGAGCAAGCAAGACAGCCTAAAGGAGCATGTCCTGACAGCCAATAATGCTGTGGATGCAGGGTGGAGGTAGAGTTTCCTATCTAGTAAAAGCTATGGTGAAAGCAACTGTCTCTCATGAGTGGTATCATCCAGTACCTGAACACTAAAAACATTTAAAACCATCTACTGTCAACATTTCATTGTATCTGTGATAGCCAAATTTTTGATAGGGAAATAATGTTATCAAAATTGACTGCAGTGGGTTGTTACCACTTGACAGGCAACATCACTTATGACAACCAAGAGGCTTCTAATGAACTGTGGGCGTTGATTACACACACCAAGTTCCCTGCTTTCCCTGCAGGCTGCAAATTTTAATGACCTGCTTTGCTGTATACCTGATGGCCACGCGCTGCCGGCTACGCTTGCGCTATGAACGGCTTGCTGCTTCTATGAGGAGCTGCAAATGGAAGAGGCTGAAAGAAATTAAATTTGAACTATTGAAAAAACTGTGGGAAATATGAAGGAAGAAGACAGGGATCATACAATCTCTAATAAGACCATCTTTACTCTTACATCGCAGATTAAAACTTACGTGACAATAATCACATAGTGAGAGAAACAGGATGTCTGGCCGGCAGAACTTGGTTAACTTGCTTTTGTGCAGGTAAAATGAAAATACTGCAAGACTGTATATCTCAGAATTTAAAAATCAGAACAGTATGGCTTGCAGTGAATTTAACTATGCGTTACATTTCAATAAAAGATAAAGTTATTGAAATACTATTAAATAAAAAATTACGAGGTTGCAAACACTGCTATCACAAATTTTTTGGAAAGAAGAATTGAAGGTACAACCAATTCGGATCAATAAAATTTTGAGCGGAGTTAGTGTGCTTCATTTCTGCATCATCTTTAAATGTGGTATTTTTAGAAAGTTGCATTGAAATAATCAGGCTGTTTCTCTTTTCCAACAGATACATCAGATTTATAATGAAGACAATTTTTTTTGAACTGTATTACCTTCTGTCTTAATCTTACACAGTAAGAAACACGAATCCTGAACTTTCACATTTTTAATATATACAAGCCACCTAACAATTTCAACTTAATGTGAAACTGTGCACCTACATTTGAATGAAAATTTATAGCAGGTTCCCATATAAATAAGGTATAACATTCTAAATATACACTTAGCTATTCAAATATATTATAGCTTTCTTTTAGAAGAGCAACATTATTTTAATTGGTAAAAAAAAATAAATCAAACTTTTTGTTATTCATGGGCCTGTGTATGACTCGTTGTAAGTACGTCAAGCTTGCTCATGCAGGAGAAGAAAGAAAATGCAGTTGATAGAAAATAGAGTGTAAATGTATAATTCAATGCATGACAGATTACATTTTTACATTTGTTGTCACAATTTTCAATTGCCACTAAGGTATCATTTTAGTTATGCTCTGATTCTAACAAATTTCAATCCAATAACTAATTTCACTTATTAACATGAAACAAATTCAGGATATGGATTGCAGGCAGCTTGCTGCTGTTGTTGAATGTTGCAAATCTGTGATCCTATTTTATAGGTCAGAACTCTCAATGAATTTTATAGGTAAGAACTCTCAATGAATTATCAGGAGTTTTGAGAGACTACGAGCACGGGACAGCACTGAGCCCATGGCATCCTTTCTTAGGTGTGCCTCCCGCTGTCTTCCAAGAGAGCTGGCCAGCAGAATCGATCCGCCTGAGTTTCAGCTCAGCTGTGGAAATGAAATACATTTTCATAGAGATTTCCCCTGATTTGACTAAATGTTGTTTATCCCAGCTTCTTCTTGCAAGTAGTTTATCAAAAGAAAATGCTCAGCAATCTTTTAATTCAGAAGCTGCATCTCAAGGTAAAGGAATCTCCATGTGCTTCAGGGCAAATCATAATGAAAATTCCTGGTTTAACAACATCATTTTAATGGCAAAATACTTATTTTATCCTTCTCAATTGCATTTAAGCCATGGGCTTTCTATTATGATTATTTATGGTTATCATTTTGGCTGCTCTGAGCAGCAGTGTCTTGGCTTAGTTGTCTTCTCTGTTCAGGATGAAAAATGAAGTTTGAAAGAATGTTCATTACCTTCACGGCATGTGTTGACTACACTGATTCTTCATCTGCCAAACTGCGTCTGCTGGCTTCTGTCTCATCTGGAGACCTCTGGAACTAAAAGTAATTGATCAAATTAATTCTAATATAATCCCACACAGATCCTGCTACCACTGCAGCTTGTTAACCTTATATGCAAACAGTTTATTTAAACTATCTGGATGACATAATGAAAACTACCTTCAATACATCAAAAAAAGTATGAAATGAAAGCCTGTTTCAACATTTTTTCCAAGATATGACTTGGTTTTTGCTACATTTTTTCTAAAAATCAAAATTTGGAACCTCAGTACTTACTGAATTAATTTCAGTGCAGTTAGCCATGCTTCCCAAATTGCTGGATTTTGTCCCACTCTTAAAAAAACCCCAAACCACAACAGCTTTCAAATCATCAAGTTCACCACAGTAGCTTTGTACATAGTGTAAAGTAGCAACTGAACGATCCCAGTAGCAATTTTCTGAACTGTGCGCTCCCTTATCTTTCACGTTGATGATTCTCATTCCTGCGTTTTGTGGACCTTTACATCAAAATCAGCTCACTGACAGATTTCTATCATTCCTTATGGACTCTAGTCCACTGATTGCCTCCCTATAGCAGCTACAGTTTTTGGTTACGCAAAATATTAAAGCAGTTCTAATAAGCTCCGTTGCAGTTGTTTCCACCATCCTGTGTACTTTCCTACTTTCGTACTGGCTGTCGGTGCTACGGTGCTATTGATACCACTAATAAATGGTGGCCTGTGCAATGACCTGGCATAATGTGCGAACGACAAAATGTCTCTGATTGCACTGTCACAGCAGAATACATCATTTAGTATAAAAGTAACTATTCATAAACCATCAGAAATGCCAAGGGTACCTAAAACAGTGGAAAGTAATTCCCATAAAAAAATAAGATTGAGGATATAAGTGTGCACATGACTGGTCATGATTTATAGGTACAGAATGTTCCCCACTGCTTTGAGATCCCGGCTGTAACTAGACACAACATGATGAATTAAAGATAGCACAGTGGTCTCAGATTCAAGATTTCCTATAATTTATCACTTTAGCTAAAGCACTTAGCCATCATGATGTCATATATATATATTAAATTACTTTGCATAATATTGCAAAAAAAAAGAAAAGCAATGTTAAAGTGTTGTCGAGATGCTACCTTGGTCATAAAAATATGAAGTAGTATTTCCCAATCATTTGCCCTCATCATCAGTGCTTAGCTAGCTAGCAGCTAAAAGCCGTTAGACCTTCTGTTACTGACTGCCTCAGGGAAAATATTTAATACTTATTAAACATGGCTTCTGAATGGGAAGGATGAAAACCGACATGAGAACACTCCTAAAAGGACAATACATTGTCATCATGCCTTGTGATTATTATGCTACTTAGTAAGCAAAAGTGTCCTTTTCAGGTAGACCGGGCTAGTTCTCGTAGGCTTTCATGACAGCTTTATAAATTCTCTTGGCTCTAGCCTAGTAGGCAGTTTTCCCAAAACACCACAGTTGTAGTAGAAAGGATATAACACTCATTAAAGTCGATTTCTTCAAGAGTTTCTCTATGCTACATTCTGTATTCTAGTTAGAACTAATTGGCAACTTTTCAGTAAAAGCTTTTTCTGAAAGCAGATACTGAAATGCGAACTTTTTACAAAAACATCAAATTTTCAGATCTAGGATAAATTCTACAGTCAAAATGATCCTTAATTCTGAAATTATGCTGTTATTCTGGGATGTAGGAGCCCCAAGTTCAAGACCATGCTCTACATCATTTCTCTTGAAGTAACTTAGGAGACCAGATCCACCATTTTGGCAACAAAGAAAGATAATATCGTCCTGGTGGAAAAAATACATGATTGGTTCAAAAAATTAAAAATTGGCTTGTTTCTGAAGTTGTTCATGCAAATAGATACAAAGAGAACACATATATCTGGCTGTAATGATATGCCAAGTGCTCTGGCTAATTTCTTAGGATATCATGATGCAAAATGTGATAAATGCTCTTTGTTTTTTAGCTTATATTAAGCAAATACCAACTGTGGAGAGATACGGCCACATTTCATGTATCAAAATTCCCAAATCTCATTTGTGTGCTGGAGTGCTACTCTATTTTTTTTTTCTGGATGTATCAGTTTATGTAGTAAAAAATACTACATTTTTCCACAAACCTTCGTCCAAATACGGACATTCAGAGTAGCCCAGTGATCCTTTAGACTGTAGCAGAGGGACAAATTTCCTAAGACAGTATCTGAAAACCAAAACGTATTTATTGGCAAACATAGTAGGTTGCCTTCTCCTAAGCCATCAGTAATCACCAACAATAATCATCCATTACCTGAAGAGGGAACTGTAGCAACCTGCCCTCATAAACAATGCCGTTTAGGAGGGTTAGAAAAAGATAAGCCTCAAGCCACAAGCCTGAGGGCCTTGTGACAAAATTGTGTGTAGGAACCACAGCTTCCATCTCAAAAGTCTGTATCAGGGTCCCTGCAATAGCAGGGATAAAACGGGCTGAGGTGGGAAGCATGGAGCACAGCATAACCAACCAGCTTGTAAGAGAAGCAAACCAAAGTATTTTCAGTCTTACAGAGTTAACGGGTCACCCTAGCTATTTTTCAGCTGAGCACATGCACAGGCTGGCAAAGCTCCCTACTCGCCCAATCTTTCTTGATTTCTTTCCACACAGCCCGTAATTCTGTATTAGTCTTTCATACACAGCTCGTGGTAGGAACAGGAACTTTCTGTTTATACATAGTGATGCTTTAATGCCATCTGCGTGTATAAATTTCCCTCACTTTTATAATTTTGAAAGGAAAAGTAATCCAAACAGAAGTTACTATTGCAATATAAAAGGAAGAAGATTGTATTTATGGGTATATCATTTTCAAGTTCTTCATGGATTAATCAAGAAACATGTTTACAAGAACTGCAAGAAATAAAGAAATAAGGTTGTATTTTAATTTTTTCTTTAGCAAACAGAAGCAGTATAGACTAGTATTTCTGAAAGTGCAACTGGTTTATGCATTATTGCAGTTAATAACTTAGTCTAGGTATTAAATCTGTCACATTCCTTTGACTTAAAATAGAATTGAAGAATTTACAGCCAGAGACCCAAATCTGACCTAGCAATTTGAAAGCATAACAGAGATATGAATCCAATTATTCTCTGTCCAAAGACTGACACACATACCTTGTATCAGAGAGACATCTGAACACGTCGTATTTAATATCAGACTGA
Source organism: Charadrius vociferus (assembly GCF_000708025.1). Classification (NCBI taxonomy): domain Eukaryota; kingdom Metazoa; phylum Chordata; class Aves; order Charadriiformes; family Charadriidae; genus Charadrius; species Charadrius vociferus. Next base: position 2,095,637 of record NW_009661372.1, on the reverse strand, counting down.
AATGATTACAAAAATGAGAGCATAGGGATTATTAAATACTCGTTTGCTGAAGAGACTTCAGTCCTGAAAAGAGACCATCAACATGCTTTAGTTGATAATCTTAAAAGTGTCTTCAAATAACAATAAATTTTGTTAGCTCTTATTTCCCACATTCCATGTCCTCACATTTTTAAAAAACACCTGTTTTTTCAACTTCATTTTAAGAAAAAAAACGACCACCTCATCTTCGCAGTTATCTTTGTGACAGCAGCAATATTAGCAACCTATTAGTAAGATCCAAAGGATTATTCTCAAGTTTGGGAAGATGTGGGTGTTTTTTGTTTGTTTGTCTGTTTTTTAAATGTAGCAGATAGAACTGTGTAATTAAAAAAAAAAGGTGAAAACACAGCTGTGGAAATCTCATTTTGCACTGTTTTTTCCAAATCATTACAGAACATCTTTTCTCCTGCTGGGTTATTGCAAATTTTGCCAGTCGCAAGAATAACTTGGGTATTATAAAACACTGAGAGCCAATAGCTTCTCTTGAAGACGTTAAAACATGAAACAAGGGATGGAAGACTTTCCAGCACCACAATACCAAGAAAAGGGGAAATTAGGTGTGTGTGAAGTCCCAACAAGACAGGCGAATAACCTACCAAACACACTTACAGTCACTGGGGACCTTGCCCTCAAGCAAGCAGGAAGACAAGGAACCAGAAGAGTGTGTTGGAGGAGTACATGTGTGGTTAAAGCCGGTAAAGGCTTTTGAAGGTTTAAGCTTGCTTTCCAACCTTTTTCTCAGGTAGGATTTTCCATTTTAGAAGGTGAAAATGCTCTCATAACAATAAACACAGGGTCAGGCCCTCACCTCCTTCCCAAACAGCGGTGGGAGATAGGGCCGTAGCAGTAGCAGCGATCATCTCCTCCCACCGCATACTTGCTGGGTAGGTCCCGGGCCGTTATCTCATCCCCCAGGCCATCCACGCCATCCATCAGTCCTTATCTCTCTGTGGGCCAAGCACTGCCTTGTGCATCGGAGGGTGCCGCCATGTGGGGAAGCTGGGGCTCCAGGTCGGCAGCACTGCACGAGGTGATGGGAGGAGGTGGATGGGGGCTGCTCCTCTCAGAGCTCTCCCCATGGCTTGAGATGGCTGAAATGCCAGTGCCCGGGTATGGGATGAGCCCCCTGAGAAGGGTAGGAGTTGAGGACTTTGACATGTTTCAATCACGTTCAGTTTCCATTTCTTTTAAGCTCAGATGGGCATATCTAATCTCTTAGGACGTCTGCACATTTTCCCCCTGCAACCAGATTCTTGCAGACTAGTACAGGGTCTCGTGTCAGAGCAGTTAAAAGCACTAAGGATGCCAGCCTTCTCAGTGTCTTCATGGGCTGATGTTACACTATCTCTTTATGAGAGCTTCATTGCAGCACCAGGGATGAAGCGGTTTTCTCTTCAGACATCCAGATTATACCATTCATCAGAGACATAAAGTGAAAAATTCTTGTTATTGCCCAAATAGGGAGAAGAACGTGGAAAGAGACCATGCCTTTCAGATTCCAGACTCAAATCCACAACCTTCTGCTCAAGTCGGTAGCTACATGAGTGTGGTTTAAGCCCTTAGAGAGGCAGCTCATAGGTTTTGTGAAAACAGGAAGAAGATTTGATGACTAAACCTCCAGTCTGATTTCCAGGAGAGGAAAAAGGAGAGGGAAGGAGAGCCAAAACAACAGCCAGGGGTAATCACAAAGCAGTGAACAGTAGAAAAGGGTGTTTTTACTCCCTGTGGCTGGGAGGCAGATATTTCAGCTGCCAGATATGACCGTAAGGGAAGAATATGAATGTCAGGTCTCAAACGTGTGTAAACACAATATGAATCACTTGATTTCCAGTATATTAACATTTACCTAAGTGTGCTGCAAACAAGTCATGTAGCATTTTACAGTCTCTGAGTTCTGGTCAAAAATAGGTGAGATATGTACAGAGCAATGAGGGATAAGGTCCTTAAGAGCGGACACCATTTTTCACGACTGCTAATTATAATTGACTTTCATTGTCAGTGTAAAAGCTCATTCTTCTGATACTTCCTTAGGCTCCTTGATGGGATTCCTGATGTGTAGTCAGTAAGGCAAACTGAAACCATTTAAGCCAGAGCTTCCTGGAACACAGCTCCTAAAGAAAGCATTTTTAAGGTCAAGAGACGTTACTAGCATTGGACACACCCAAAGAATTAAATCACAGCAATGAGATTGCCCCAGAGGATCTCAGTGGTTTAACATCTGCTGCTGCTAGTTCATCATGTCCCTTACCCATTTGCTGAAGGAAATGCTAAGCTTTGCCATGAAATGCCAATGCAGTAAGGGGGAATTTGAGAGGTCCCAGGGTGTGTCAGAGCTTCTTTCATCTTTACTCCACAGGCAAGAACATCATATCTCCTGCACTTTGCAAGGTGATAACTTTGGATGCTGCTGGGTTACTCTCCAATTCATGTATTTGCCATTAACCCACATGGTTACCCTACCGCCAGCAATCTCCTGGGTGGATGGTGGTACCCTCTTCCTGCGCAGGCTATACTAGCTGTATATCACTGGTATGCCAAACTGGTCCAGCTTACACTACCCTCTCCGTAACATAGCTATTCACTGGCTGATGCTGGCTTACATGAGGAAAATTGGCCAGCGTCAATATCAGGGACCAGAGGCAAGGTTTTGTGGGTCCACATCCGAGGTCTGAATTTCCTGATTTACAGGACTGCATTTTTACCTGGCATAATATACTCTCTGCTGTGTGTACAGCAAAAAAACCCTCTAATATAAAACATTACCTAAGTGTTAAACACTAAAGAGGAGTAAAATAGTAATTTACCTTGTCGCCTAATTGAGCATGATTATCATTTAAGGTATCTGACACGCCATTAGAAATCAGGAATTTTTGCTTACTTTACTTCTTTGAAAGTCCCTGTGTTTTCCCAAAAGAATGCATGGCCCTCCTTTAATTTTCTTAAATCCTTGTTCGGAATGTTCATTTGAAAATATGGAATTTCTTTCTCCTTGTTGTATTTAATGATCTGCTTGTCTAATAATAACAGAAAACTTGAATTAGCATATCAATGCTCCAAGCTATAACTTTTTTTCTATTTAAGAAACAGAGTTTAGTTTCTGAGTGCTATTATAAGTTTTGGTTTTCTTAAAATAAACAGAAAAAGCTCGCTATGAGCTAAAGAAGAGTGCAGCTTTTAATTATCAACTTACTTTTTAAGTAAGAAAAATATCATTATTCTGTCAGAGGACAATATTATGTAGTAATATTGAGTAGTTTACATGGCACAATGCTGAAAAACATGGACAATGAGAAGAGTAAAAGTCACTATGTAGTAAAATTGGTTAAAGTCATTTTTCTGAGGAGAAGACAGCAAAGGTATGAAAGCAGCATAATACTAGTAATTTGCAAGTGGTAATGATTTGACCCCAACACATTGCTGTATGCTGTACAGACAAAGAAATATTTTGTGTCTACAATAAGTGGGCCAGTGCTGAACAATTTAATGCAAACAAGAAGGCAAGTGTAGGGAGTACCTGTAGACATTTGACACTTGGAAGGCTGCTGATATTTGTCTGATGTGGGATTAGGCTGGTCTAAGATGGAAGCACAGAACACGCAGACACAGAATATCCTTGCGAAAAGACAATGTTTGTCTGATACAACGGCTGCATTACAGCCATTTTTTGCAACTTGCACACTGAAGAAATCTTGGGGAAATTTCTTGGCCAAGGGAAGAGGAATGTTGATAGTCTGTTTTCTTCCTTTCACTGACACAATGTTTATGTAAACCTGTTACACCAGTCCCAGAAAGGAACATGTGGACAGCCTGCATCTTAATAGGAGCAATGTGTTTCCCCAAATTGGCAGTGTTAATGAGAACTAATAACAATAAATTCGCTTATGAAAACATTTAAGAACAAGAGACAGGAAGAAGAGGGAGCGTCGCTGTCAGTCTGCTGCGATAAAGCCTGAGCTGGGAGAACTCTGTTTAATCTTTTTGATTCACTTCCAGAGCTGGGCTTGAGAGAGAAACAGATTTAGATGATGAATATTTTCAAAGTACATTAAGAAAAGGCTGATGACAGTGTGATATGCTTTTATTTGTGAGTTTACTGATAACATACTACTAATGAATAAAAGTAGAAATAACTCCATTGTGTGGAGCTTAACTCAAACTATGTCTGTGTACTGGGATATATTTGCCTTTACTGTTTGGGCTGATGGGGTCAATTATTCTCTGCTGCAGGTTGTTTTCTGCATTTGGGAACAACAGGGACTCTAGACTGAAGGGATGTCTCTGGATTTCACTTTTCTTTGCAAATACGTGTTAAAAGTATTGCTAGGATTACTGTTGTCGTGCGTACACAGAGTCTGTGGTCAGACACTGCTATTTCCATGTGCTGACACAGATACAAGAAAGGTTTGTGGGGTGATGATCCAGCTCCATATATGCCCTTCAGTCCATAAATAGAATGGAGATAAGCGTCATAGAAGAAAACATTGAAAGACAGCCAGATGGCAAAGAGGTCTCAGTCCAGCCTCTTCCAGCATTTAGGATAATGGACTGAGAATGAGGATATAAGGAGTCAGAGGGCAAGTTATCTTCTCTGTGCTCTCCTGTCAATGCTGTATGCTGAAGACAGCAGTGCTTAACAACATGTATGGTCTGCTTATACATCTATTATTAAGTAATGGTTTCTTACATAACACTATACACATGATTTACCACAAAAAAGAGAGGAATGAATAGGTGCAACTAAAGGCTCAAGCAGCAATTTGCCTTTTGACTGTTGCAACCTGGCCAGATCCTCAAAATAAGCCTGTGCAAAAGTTAATCTTATTCCAGGTATTAATGGTTTGCAGGATCCGACCTCAGTTATCACACAGCTCAGAAGGAAATTATGTCGGAAACAGGCAGAAAGTAGGAAATAGTAAAACAAACAACAAAAAAAGCAGCTTTATGAAAGCCTAGTCTGAATATTTCTTTTTAATTTTCTTTTCAGGATTAAACAAAAGAGTTACTTTTTATTTGGGTTTTAGGAACATTGCCTAAGCATGATTTTTCTTTACTTGCCAGTTAAGTCTCTTCTCAAAAGAATACTGAAACAATAAACATGTAAATTAATGAAACTAAAATTACTATAAAAGCTACACAAAGATAAAAATTACTAAAGCTGGTCATTGAGTCACTGTGCTTGGTTGACTGAACTACCTAGACAGAATTATGAAAAGGCAGTTGCTTCTACTCACATACTCAACAGAGTCCTTGCTGTCAGAAGAGTAAATAGTGTCTTAAACAGAGGCTTTTTGTTGGCAATTCTTAAAAAATAAAACCCAAGTCAACCCAATCACTATCCTGCAAACCTGAGGCTTGCTCTGGAGGTGAGACACACAATGTCACTGTATAGATTTTGCCACATTCATTTTAGCTTTGCAGAAAACCTCTGACAAGTACCCAGCTCATGCCCACAGACATGTTCTGTTGGGACTCCTGTGGGGGAACTGCAATGCTCTGGGAATCACAGGCATCATCCTGTTGCCTTCTCCAGGTGACCACTCAGTGCTCATGCTTCTGAGCTTCTACTTCTCAGAAAAAAGAGAAGAGGAGATGGAATAACTCTTTGTTATCCCTGGGAAATGCAGGATAACAAAGACAGCCAATGGCCCAGGGTGTAATGTTGTGACAGTAAAGAGCACTGATTCTGACTGGTGAAAAGCATTGCAAGGGTGTAGCCAGAAATGCTGTGCTGGCACCAGCTGGCAGCAGTTGACCTGAAGCTCAAGGACTCCTTGAGCAGATGAACAGGTCAGGCTGGCAACTGAGCAGCCCCAGGCAATAGTCACTGACCACCAGGAGCAAGAATGGGATGTAGGAGCGCATATAAGGTAAGGAGATAATCCTGATCTAATACTAGCTTTCCTACCAGGACAAATGACAATACGAGATCCTCTGGGAGAAGATCAGGGATGAAAAGGGAAGATGCTCAAAAATGGCATCTTGCTCTAGAGGAAAAGCTGACACAATAAGGAAGTCAACTGCACAGATGCTTTCTCAAGAAGTGGCCCTGTTTGGCAGATGGACTCTCCTTGGGACCCAAGGCACTATCTTTTAAGTATGGATGCTGCCATAGAATCATAGAATCATAGAGTGGATAGAGTTGGAGGGGACCTTAAAGATCATCTAGTTCCAACCCCCCTGCCATGGGCAGAAACACCTTACACTAGACCAGGTTGCTCAAAACCCCATCCAACCTGGCCTTGAACACTTCCAGGGATGGCGCATCCACAACTTTCCCTGGGCAACCTGTTCCAGTGTTTCACCACCCTTCCAGTAAAGAATTTCTTCCTGATATATAATCCAAATTTATGCTTTTTCAGTTTAAAACCGTTGCCCCTCGTCCTATCACTACACTCTCTGATAAAGAGTCCCTCCTCATCTTCCGCATAGGTCACCTCTAAGTTCTGGCAGGCTTCTATGAGGTCTCCCCTGAGCCCTCTCTTCCCCAGGCTGAACAATCCCATCTCTCTCAGCCTGTCTTCATAGGAAAGGTGGTCCAGACCTCTGATCATCTTCATGGTCCTCCTCTGGACCTTCTCCAACAGGCCCATGTCCTTCTGATGTTGAGGGCTCCAGAGCTGGACACAGAACTCCAGCTGGGGTCTCATGAGAGCAGAGTAGGGGGGCAGAATCACTTTGCTTGACTTGCTGGCCATGCTTCTTCTGATGCAGCCCAGCATACAGTTGGCCTTCTGGGCTGCAAGTGCATGTTCCTGGGTCATGCTGAGCTTCTTATCAACCAACACCCCAAGTCCTTCTCCTCAGGGCTGCTCTCAATCCATTGCCCACCCAGCCTGTGTTTTTGCTTGGGATTACCCTGACCCATGTGCAGGACCTTGCAGCTAACCAGGCTGAACTTCATGAGGTTTGCACGCGCTCAGCTCTCAAGCCTGTCCACGTACCTCTGGATGGTACCCCTTTCCTCCAGCGTGTTGACTGCACCACACAGCCTGGTGTCATCAGCAAACTTGCTGAGGGTGCTCTTGATCCCACTGTCCATGTCACCAACAAAGATGTTAAACAGGATTAGTCCCAGTACTGCCATGACTGACAGAAACTTTAAATCAAGGGAAAGCAGTTATGTATCCTCCAAATCTAGTTTTAATTCGAAACCCTCAGATATGGACTAGCAAAACAGCAGATGAAAAGGGAGCAGAGAAAGGATAAGAAAAAGGAAGACTAATATGGATAACAGCAGAATTCTTGCTAAAAACATCAACAAAAGGGATGGATATAATTCATTGGAGAATTTGAGTGTGGCCAGAGTAAAATAATTGAAATGTTTTTATGTTGGTGCAGGCAGCTCAGATAGCATGCTGCAAGAACAACCATTACCGGTGCAAGAGGTGAAACCAAGTCTTACAGAAATAATAGAAATGGGATGGACTAGTAATCTTGCTTCCAGTACTTGAGAGAGTGCTCTTCTTGGGGAAGAAAGAAACAAATAATAATTAAGGCTGGTATAGTAGCCTATGAAATTTTAGAAATGGTACTTTCAGATTTATGCCCTCCATGGCACCATTTCTTACATCTTTAGGACTGTTTAGTCTAGCAAAATGAAAGCTGAAGGAAGAAAAGACTATTTTATAAATATGGAATCATAGAATCATAGAATTGTCTAGGTTGGAAGGGACCTCAAAGATCGTAAGGTCCAAGTATTGACCCAACACTCCCAAAAGCACCGCTAAACCATGTCCCTAAGCACCACATCTACAAGTCTTTTAAATACTTTGAGGAATGGTGACTCCACCAGTTCCAGGGGCAGCCTGTTCCAATGCTTTACAACCCTTCCGGTGAAGAACTTTTTCCTAATATCCATCCTAAAGCTACCCTGGTTAACTTGAGGCCGTTTCCTCTTGTCCTGTCACTTGTCACTAGTGAGAAGTGCTCGACCCTCACCTCGCTACAGCCTTCTTTCAGGTAGTTGTAGACAGCGTTAAGGTGTCCCCTCAGCCTCCTTTTCTCCAGGCTACACAACTCCAGTTCCCTCAGCTGTTCCCCATAAGAATTGTTCTCCAGACCCCTCACCAGCTTTCTTGCCCTTCTCTGGACACACTCCAGCACCTCTATGTCTTTCTTGTAGTGAGGGACCCAAAATTGAACACAGTATTTCAGGTGGGGTCTCACCAGTGCTGAGTACAGGGGGATGATCACTTCCCTAGTCTTGCTAGCCACACTATTCCTGATACAGGCCAGGGTGCCATTGGCCTTCTTGTCCACCTGGAAACACTGCTGGCACATATTCAGCCAGCTGTCAGCCAGCACCTCCAGGTCCTTTTCTGCTGGGCAGTTTTCCAGCCACTCTTCCCCAAGTCTGTAGTGCTGCATGGGGTTGTTGTGATGCAAGTGTAGGACCCGGCACTTGGCCTTCTTGAACCATTGGCCTCGGCCCATTGATCCAGCCTGTCCAGATCTCTCTGTAGAGCCATCCTACCCTCAAGCAGATCTACAATCCCACCTAACTTAGTGTCACCTGCAAACTTACTGAGGGTGCACTTGATCCCCTTGTCCAGGTCATTGATAAAGCTATTAAAGAGAACTGGACCCAACACTGAGCCCTGGTGGACACCACTTGTAACAAGCCACCAACTGGATTTAGCTCCATTCACCACCACTCTCTGGGCATGGCCATCTAGTGAAGAGTACATCCATCCAAGCCATAAGCAGCCAGTTTCTTCAGGAGAATGCTGTGGGCTTTACTAAAGTCCAGGTAAACCACATCCACAGCTTTTCCCTCATCCACTAAGCAGGTCACCTTGTCATGGAAGGAGATCGGATCTGTCAAGCAGGACCTGCCCTTCATAAACTCATGCTGACTGGACACGATCACCTGGTTGTCCTGCATGTGCCTTGTAATGACACTCAGGATGACCTGCTCCATAACCTTCCCAGGCACAGAGGTCAGACTGACAGACTCAGACAGTTCCCCAGATCCTCCTTCTGGCTCCCCTTGTGGATAGGCATCACATTTGCTAACTTCCAGTCAACTGGGACCTCCCTGGTTAGCCAGGACTGCTGGTAAATGATGGAAGGTGGCTTGCTGAGCAACTCCACCGGCTCCCTCAGTACCCTTGGGTATATAGCTAGGTATGAATAGCTGTGAGGGAGAAGAGCTATCTAAGGAGAATGTTGATACAAGGAAAAATAAATCTGACCTGGCAATAGATAAACTGAGGCTGAAATTGAGAGGAACATTTCTGTCAGAGCAGGGAGGTCCAGAAAAATGACCCAGAGGTGCTATGGGGGCAAGAAAATGCTGCTTTGACCTGCAACATGAAAGCCTGTGTAGCCTCTAACTTTGTTCAAAACACAACATGCCATATATTCATGCAAGGATTTTCTTTTTTAAATTTTATTTTATTTTAATGTATTGCAGGTTCTAACAGTGAAAATATTACAACAACCTAGCAAGTGGCAGAAGCATCAAATACCTTGGACAGCTAAACTACCTGGCTTTAGAGAAAATCACAGAAAGAGGCAGACAAAGTATAATAAGATGCTTCCCTACAGGAAAAAAAATCACCTGCTAAAGAGGGGGTTGGGATAGGGACCAAGCTAATGCCACAGGCAGGTAGCAACAGAGGAAAAACCCGCTGTGAATTATTTCATTTTTGTGATTCTTTAACAATTTACAGAAGAAATGTCACATAATAGAAGTTTGGCTCTCTTTTGGGAGTCATAAATAAAATAGAGCTATAATCAAAGGACAGAAGAAAAAAGACTTTGCAGATATTTAATTCTTATTTATGCTCAGTTCCATAACTTATGACTCAAATGTAAACGTGGAAGGTTACAGCATACAATAATTCAAACTCTTATACGTTGTCCTGCTGCACCCTGCCTGCTAAGCATTTCCAAAGCCTGAACTTGCTGCTTTAATTTACTGCTTTCTACCCAGTGATTAGAGAAAGGTTTGAAAAGGTCTTCAGAAAAAAAGTAGTGAGCTATCTCTAGGATTTGTTACTGCAGCCTATTCATCTGTGATCAATAGTGTGTAGCAATCTGGGTCTCCTCCGTGGTCTCCCGAGAACCTGCACTTCAGCTGGGGCAACTGCCAGAAAGAGCATTTCATGAAGGCATGCAGATGGTTCGTTTTCTTCATGACAGGTGCAGAGATCTTCAAAGTGTCTGGAAAAATTAGGACAAAATATTATTTCTAGATGAACTCTTAGTACACAATAAAATATTAACCAGTAAATTCTATCAAATATGATTTAAACTTAAATAATAAATCTGTCCACTTTATTGATATCCCTTGTCAGAACCAGACTCAGGAGCAATAAATACACTGATGGAATGACAAGCTTTGTAGGAATAAGCTCTGAAAAACCTACTGGATTACCCTTGTTTTATCTCTAAATCCGGTTTGAATCCTGTAGGTTGCATAGATCACTGGACTGTAAATTTTCTCTGGGGTATTCCCTCATTCTTTTTGCATACAGCAGAGAAAGGGAGGGTTATTTTAGGGAAAGAACTGAGGGATCTGCTTTGCTTCCCTTGTCTCATGCCACAGCATCCTCAGCCTTGGCCCAGAATGAAAATAGCATGGTCTCTGGGATCAGCTGCCAGCTGAAAGTTTCCTGGGCAGACTTTTATTTCAGTCTACTCCCAACCCAACACATCCTTTACAGCAGGAGATTTGTCAGATGCACTGCCTCTGCTGCCTTTAGATCTGCTGAAAATTACCTTTTTTCTCTCCAAAGCTAGACATTCCCTGCGGCAGTGCTGTGACAGGTCCTGCCCCTTGGCAAAAACGCTGCGAGGGCATGGGAACTGTGTGGGACAGAGAGCCTGGGATGTACATTTTCTTTGTTTTCTTTTAATGCCGTAGAGCAGTGCTCTTCTTTTTAAAGGGGCAAGCCCTGCATCTCTCCTTACCTATTATTCACCACTTGGTGACTGTAGCAAGACATAAGAGAAATTTCCTTTCTAAAGCCATAACAAACAGGTACATTTACATGAGTTTCTCCTCATTATAGAAATATACTGCCATGCTTAGATGTTTCATACCTTATAGAGGTCACCTGCTAGACAAAGATGTCACGTCTGATCAGCCTGGCAACTCACTTCAGGTAGGTCACGCTGAACAAATCTTTTTGCAGGATTACTTCAAAAATCTCCTCCCGGTGTTACATGCCTATTCCACTCGGGGGCTTTGCAGTGCCCCCACGGCAGGTGAAGCAGTTGTGGAAAAAAAAAAAAAAAAAAAAAAAAAGAGAGAGAAAATGGCCCTGGAGTGGTTATATTTGTTGGGTGTGTGGCAGTCAGCTGTGACCAAGTGGCATTGTGGTTAGAAAGAAGATAGAGCAGCTCAAAAGGAGCCTTCTTTTAAAATGCAAAATAAGCCACTATCTCCTGGATCCAGCAACAATGTAGCTGCAAGATGTAGGTGAATTCCAGCTTTGCTGCTATGGGCTGCAATTAAGCGCATCTCAGCTGGTCCAGTAGTTGTGGAGTATGTTGTGTGATCACTACATCTGCCCTCTTTACTCAGTCCTTCCTACGCTCTCCTTATTCCAGCTTACGCATCCATGTCTTGCATTCTTGGTGGTTAACGTCACCAAAAGACTGCTGTGTGATGTCTTTCTGAGGCCACATGTTACACTGTAGCTCTGAACTCTTCCCAGTGGTGAATGCTGCAGCCAGGTTTAGAAAACAGTTTAGCTTGATATAATTCAGATTGTGTAATGACACTGTTACTATATCTTAAGTGTTGAAACTTTTGCAGAATGGGACACGGCAAGAATAAAATTTACAGCGTGACTGACTACCTTCTTTTCTTGCATGACGGAAAAGCATCAAGGAAAATTTGCTATACAGTACATCTTTACTCCACATGGAAATATCTGTGGGTTTTTGGGGTAGAGTAACAATTATTCTTCTTCACAGGATCATAGGCACTGCTATGACCTATTGCACCCCCAGAGAATACAAAATACTCTCTTTTTCACAGCCACTGAACTGCTCCCACACCAGTGATTCAGAACTCAGAAACGCTGCAGTGATAGCAACCATTATGGCTTTGAGGAGTGTCCTTCAGCTCACCGTTGTGGAAGGCTTTCCTTCAGATTTTCCTATGGAGCTACCATAAACTACATAATCACAGACAGCCGAAGGCAACATTATATGGGAACTTATGCTGCTTAGCTAAAATCTTGGTACTGAGTACTTAATCTGCACATACGAATTTATCGAAAGATTATATGCACCTCTGCATAATTAACTTATTTGCATTTCTGCTGTGTACAAACAGAATTTGGAAACGTAAAAGTGAACAAATACATGTTCTTAAGTGGTCTTGCATAGTCATTTTCTCTCATTTATTTTTCCCTTAGATAAAACTACTTTGATCCTCATGAAGCCCTAACATGTTGCAGCAGTATGATAGTGCATAATAGTTGAATTCAAATAGAAGTAATATAATTGTTTCTGTATATATGACACAAATTTTTAGCCAAAGCAAAATACCAGTGAGAATCAAGGAAGTGATCATCTAACTTTCCTAAAACTTGGTCTGGGATTCTGTGCTGCTAACCTTGACTGGTGCTCTCCAAGGAAGGTTGTACGTGTTAGAAAAATAATAGGTAGGATGTCAGAAGCTCCACAATTTAGTTCAAGTGTTTATCTGTTGTTCATGTAGCCCAAACTATGAGGGTTTTCTGTAGCAGCAAAATTTCATCCAGAACAGAGAACAGAAGCGCAAAAATCTTGGAGAGGTATCAAAAAACCTCATTACTTCTGCACTTCTCTTTCCAGCTTGACATTTGAAGAAACTGATTTTTCTGAGTGTTTCAGAAAACTGGTTTCTAGGATTGAGTGATGATCTGTGGCAGCAGGGCTAGCAGGTGTGTGAGTCTGACAAACTGATCCACCATCCGACCTGTTCTCTGTAAACATAACTGCAATAAAGTTTAAGTGTACTAATGGGCAGTACCAGAACATACATGTATGTAGAGGAGGATGGCCGGCCGTGCATGAAGTGGACCATTTTAGCAAACGTAAATCTGAAGAGGCAGCTTGCCCTGGAAAGGCAGCTGGCTCATTTTTATCAGTTATGACAATTTGTTTTGCCTTGTCTTTTTCCACACAGAAGCTAAGGCCATTCTGAAAGGGCAGTTTCCACTCCTAGCAGGATGTGTGGGCTGAATATGAAACAGCTGGTAAAATCTGATTGTTGTATGTCCTTAGTGTATCTTCAGTATACTGAAACAGTCACTTAAAAAAAAAAAAAAAAAAGAGAGATACATCATCACTGAAGCAATGCAGAACAGGCAGGATTACATAGGGAAGTGGGTTTTCGTTTCCAGCGAGAAGCCTTTTTGTATTTTGATGGAGCATGCAGACAGCATTTCAATCATCAAATTCCAGTTGTCAAAGTCATCAGCAATCCAAGAGTCATGATAATGACATACTGAAAAATGTCGGTCCTATGGAGTTATATGTAATAATTAGGAGAGATACTAGAGAGCCCTATGGTGTCAATCTGAAATGCTATTTCTGTGGTATCTCTGCAGCATTTACCCTGATCTTTTGAAAGCTCAGGAGAAATGAGGCATTTCTGCATTTCTAGTTCATTCCTCAAAATTCCTTGTCCTTTTCCTGCCTCCCATAAAGTCACTTAAAATAAACCCTTTTCTTTCCTACTGCCCAAGCAGGGAGCGCACTAATACATAGCTAAAATACTAATGAGAAAATAACTTCACAGCTCAGACAGGACTGGAAATCAGCATTGCAGAGCTGCACATGCAGTATATGTATGGTAATGTTTGTTACCATGGATATGAACGAAGGAAAAATAGCTCCTAATAGTTTTAATTTTGCTGGTGGTGTCATGGGTAGTGGTTCTGGGACTTGTGCATCAACATCCACTATAACTGCAGCTTTACTGGGAGGTGAGACTGCAAGCAAAGAAGACCAGAGACTTAGGCTTTGACCATTCATTGCTGGTCACATCAATTTCCATACGCATCTTTACAGCAGATATTAATATTACTAATTACCCGAAGAAAAATACTACTAGATTTTTAGTTTTGTTCAATGGCAGTTAGATTCTTAGATGTAGAAATAGTAGTAGAAGAACATCGTGAAAAGGAGACTGCTGCAAAATCTACTGTGCAGATGCACAAATTCTGCTATAACTGCCCTTTCCATGGTTAACCAGCAGCCCTGCCTGAGCCCAGATTAGAGGCTGAATCTATGCTAATACTTTAAATGGGGTCAACTAAGACAAAGTTTCACAGAACAGCCCACAACAATATAGATAAACTCTCTCTAACTCCAAAACAAGCTGGCTGCACATGAGCTGCCTGTTGGGAACAGTCCCAGCAATGCTCTACGTGATTTGCAGGATGCTGCATGGTGCCAGGGAATTTTAGCAGGTTACTATGGCAGATAATTGTGCTCCAGTGCTGGAAGATGTTTCCCATGTGCTCTAATACAGTACTGTTCTTATAACCAGCAAGGGTTGTTAAGATAGCAGATAGCTCTCAAGCCATATATTTATTCCTGGACATTTAATGCAGGAAGTAGGAATCCCTATTTTGTTCCATTCATTAGGCACAAATTTTATAGATTGCTTGGAGGGAGGCAATTAGTTACCAAGTGTATTTTGGCTGCTTGCAGTAAACTGAAACCACAAGAAACACCAAGATACATTCATACTACAATATCTTGCTAAGCTAGAGTGCTGTTTTTCCTAAAACCACCATCTGCAAATAACAAAAAAATGAAAGCTACTACAGTATGAATCATTTTACGAGTCCAGTAACAGACTTGTTCTGCCTTTTCTATTTGTCTTTTCACAATGGAATTTTTTTTCTGTTGCAGCCTTAGGATGGGAACAAACTCTTAAAGAGCTTCCAAATCTAGCTGTATTGACCAGCTTTGCAAATTTAAACTAATGATGCCAAAGATATGCAAGAAATATGCACAAATAAAGCCTGATGTGTAAATCTCTAAACTTTGTACTTAAACATTTCTACATGTTGGGGTTACTTTTCATAACTGACCACAAGTTACTCTTAGACTGGTGTGTTAGTTTCTACAAGCATCAGAGAATTTATTTTTGAAACTTTCCTATAGTTTGTGTTCTATATACAAATAAAATAATACATCCTTATGTACACACCAAAGCAAAGAAGGTAACTTTATGTATGAAATGTTTTCAATTGTTAGTACACTGAAGGCAAAAAAAATTGGTTGGCAGAGTACAATAGGGAGATACTTCCAAATTATAAGACATTAATGAAAGCATTTTTAATGTCTGTCTCTCTCTTTCTCAAAATTGGAGACCCATGTTGTTTTCATTTTCTTCCTATACATAAAACGGCATCTCTTCTCCTTTGAAGAACCCAGTTTATCTATTGGCTTCAAATGTCCTACATGCATCCCATGATCACAGAACAGTTGAGGTTGGAAGGGGCTCAAGCAGGGCCAGCCAGAGCCAGTTGCCCAGGCCATTGTCTAGACAGGTTTTGAATATCTTCAAGGATGGAGACTTCACCACCTCCCTGGGCAACCTGTGCTGGCGCTTGGTCACCCTCACAGTGAAAAAGTATTCTTAAGTTCAGAGGGAACCTCCTCTATTTCAGTTTGTCCTTCTGCCTCTGGTCCTGTCACTGGGCATCGCTGAAAAGTGCCTGGCCCTGTCTCTGCACCTTCTTTGCACCCTCCCTTCAGGTATTTACATACATTGATGAGACCTCCCTAAGCCTTCTCTTCTCCAGGCTGAACAGTTCCAGCTCTCTCATTGTTTCCTCATAAGAGAGATGCTCCAGTCCCTGGTGCATTCTTCAGCCAAGACTTTCCACATGAAAATTCAAGTCTTTCAGACTGATCAGGTTAGAAACAAATAGTCCATTTGGGGCAAGCGCGGAAGATGAAAAGGGGTTCATATAGAAAATATGTTGGATGTGTTGGGACACAAATCTAGACTAGCCTTATAACCCAGCAAGCATTGTGCATGCTGGCATCATATGTGTCCTCCACACTATGGAAGTTACCATGGTTAACCATGGTTGAGGAATCAGCGAATTTCCAAAGAACTGATGTAGTACTGATGTGTTTTCAATGAAGGGGGACCTCCCTTCCTAAAATCAAGGACAAAAATTAATGGGATAATATAAAGGTAGGATTTATAAATGATGGTTTTATTTTGGGGAGATAAACATCAATGAGTGAATGAGAGATCAGACAGAGGGGTGGACAATGGTGCAAGAATGATGTTGCCCTTGTGCGCAGCACTGTTAGCTCTGGTAACTGCACAGGAATGAAGAATGGAGTCCTGTTTATTTACATTTGTTTTCTGTTTGAGAGACAGCCAAGAAGTAAAATAAAATAAGCGCCTACTCAAATACCTGCTACGTTTCCCCTTAAATTGAATTTCTTATTTTATCAGGAAGCAATACTTGCACTGATGTTAGACAGGCAGCTAAAAGGTCAGCAAGTTCCCTTGGTTGCCTTTTGTCAAGGGTTTTTGACTTGTCTGTGAATAAAGATCTCCCAGGAGGAAGGCAGACCTGAATTTCCTGTCATCTTGAAGACAGCAATGAATTTGAAAATGTTACAAAAAGCATAAGGGACTTGAAGCACACCTTCAAATGCACTGCTGATGCCAATAGCTTCCCATGTAAACATGCACACAGAGTTGTTTTGGATTTGTTCTGTCAACTTTTTGTTGTGAAACAAATTGTTATACAGCTGCCCACCTTGAATACTGAATGAATCTGATGGTTTCCCATTACTGTACTATGCCTAATCGGCACTACAAACTCTTTGGGTTAGCTGTGGTGCTGGCACGCTCCCAACAGTGGTGTGTTGAACAACTTCTCATTTTCCATCATACTCTCCTGTGACTTGCCTGGCTGTCCCATCCCATTCTGCTCGCTTGCAGCCCTTGACACTCTTTAGAAGTGCAAAGGCTTAAGACAGTCTTAACAGGTATCTGGGCAAAAAGAAAAAGCTCTCTCACTCATGAGGAGCATTAATCATTCCAGGAAGCACATAAGTTTCTCTCCAACAGACAGAGCTAGAGTTAACACTTTTTCTTAACATCTGTGGAGAGATGCTTCTTGTTGCATCAATGGGGGACATTTTCTCAGAATATAACTCAGTTGTTAAAGCCTTTATTATTAATTTTTCCTGATTTGGCTTAGTGAAACACAATAATATCTGTGAACAATATATTTGTAACTGCATATATATTGCTTATCGGAAAAAAAAGGCTTATGAGAGTGAATGAATCTGTGTTCTTAAGTCCAGAGACCCAGCTCGTTTTTCAGCATTATCTCATGTAGCAAATAGTGTGAAAAACTATTTATTTAGTTCAGAAATTCTGTGTGGTACCAAATTTTCAAGTAAGAAAATGAAAGCCCACTGTAATCAGAAAGAGCCTATGATATTCTCAGGATGCTCAGGAAGTTGCTGCATAATGACTGCTGGTAAAATTTTTGCTCTGTACTTGTCTACCTATTTACGGACACATTCTTACTGAAAACAAATTAATGCTTTAATGTAATTACTGTCCTCCTGAGTAACTGATGTATCCATTATAAGTTGCTGTGAAAATAAAAACAAGCAGAAATGGGAGGGTTGTTGGCTATTGTAAGATACTGCATTCTTTGTCTACTTGAGAGTCCCTCCTCTCACCCCCCCACTGCAGAAAGTGTGTTTCAGAGTACATTATTGAAACAAATTCCGCAGGAAAAATAGGCTATTCTTTGTTGCATAGTTTGGAATATTTGCAGAGGGAAGAAAACTCTAATTTAGATAGGAATCATGGAAGTTTATCTTGGCTGAGAATCTAATCATTAATATTATAAAAAGCGTTCAATATAGTAAAGAAATTGGTTTCTTTAGTGTTACTGTTCATTTAGAGCTCCTTCTAAATCTGCTTGTGGCAATTCCAGGCAAGTGTGAGACACAATAATCCTGAGAACATGGAAGAATTGGGATAACCAAGGAATATGCAGGTTTGCCACTTACGTTCACCTTTTTTAGAATCACATAGGTGCATAGAGACATACATACAGAAGCAAGCACTTCTCACACAATCATTAACTGATTTGCAAGAACTGGAGATGAAAGATGTACAAGGTAATACCTGAATTTTATGGATTTGAATGGCTTTTACAAGTCTTCCAGAATATGTACTTTGAAACTCTTCCTCTGGCCCTGCAGATTGAATGTGATATGGTTAGTGAGATTACACTACTACTGATGGTTATATTGTGTAGGTATTTACCTACAGATATTTACGTGTTCCTTATCACCAGTTAAGGACTGTCATGGTTTAGCCCCAGCTGGCAATGAAGCATCACACAGCCACTTGCTCACTCCCCCCGGGTGGGATGAAGGGAAGAATCAGAAGAGCAAAAGTGATAAAACCCATGGGTTGAGATAAAGGCAGTTTAATAGGTACAGCAAAAGCCACACACCCAAGCAAAGCAAACCAGCAAATTCATGCACTGCGTTGTGAGGCAGGTGTTCAGCCACCTCCATGGAAGCAGGGCTCCATCACATGTTGTCGTTGCTTGGGAAGACAAACACCATAACTCTGAATGTCCCACACATCCTTCTTCTTCCCCCAGCTTTATATGCTGAGCATGACGTCCTATGGTATGGAATATCCCTTTGGTCAGCTGGGCTCAGCTGTCCCGGCTGTGTCCCCTCCCAGCTTCTTGTGCACCCCCAGCCTGGCCGCTGATGGTGCGGTGTGAGAAGCAGAAAAGGCCTTGACTCTTAAGTACTGCTCAGTAATAATGTAAACATCTCTGTATTATCAACACTATTTTCAGCACAAATCCAGAACATAGCCACATACCAGTTACTAGGAAGAAAATTAACTCTACCCCAGCCAAACCCAGCACATTCTGGAACAGTCAGCTGCAGTTCTGAACATACAAAGAGGTATCAAAAGGAATATGGCAACAGAGATTCCAGCCAAGTAATTTTAGATCCTCCCACTTTCTGATTCTTTTCTGAAGTTAAATATTACTTTAAAGGATGTTCACCTAATGCTCTTTGATTTGTGCTGTCTGAGAGCTTACATATGACTGCAATTCACAGAAGTTGTCTCCTGCTCTTATTTTTTGGGTACAAACAAAATGCAAAGCTCAACACATGTTAATGGGACTCCCAGAAGGGAAAAAAAAAAAAAGCAAAAGTATGTAAAAGCCACAAAAGTAATCTGGTTTAATTAAATAAGGCCCAACATTTTTATTTCCCTGATGGATGCATTACCTGAATCAATAGGAATGTATACAGACTAAGGACAGAAGAGTACAAATCCAATCACAAAGTCTTTTCTTTTCACTATTGTACAGAACAATTGCAAAATGGATCATCTGGTAACACTTTCAATTAAAAATCCCGAAGACATGTTTCATGTAGATCTACAATGAAAGCAAATGCTAAACGAATCCCTATTTACTTGCAATAATCAGTTACTGAAGATAACTACTGTTAGTGCAGTTTACTACCGATACTATCCATACAGGCCTGTGTCTACTCTATGTTAGATACGTTTGTTGTGGTTTGAAACACTGGGTAAGTGTTCAACATATAATAAAGCAATCCAAGGCTTTTAAAATATTCTGCCTTGTCATTTATTTTCCAAAGAACAAAATACACCCAACATACCTGTTGGTATCCATACCCAGTGCATGCACTCCTACAGCTTCTGGTTTTCTCAGGTCCACAGGGTGCTCTCAGCAGGGTTTCCTTTTGTGGGTGCTACTGGTGTGCTCTAACCTCACAGCCTTGGCTGCAACTGCCTTAGGGACATTTCCCTGCTCCCAAAGCCATAAGCACCATGTTTCTGCTGCTCACTTCCATATGATGGGTTACTTTTATGAGAAAGGAGAATGTGCCATGTCCAGGACAAACCTGGAGTGGTGCTGAGCTCCCCTGGCCAGGGACAGTAACCAGCCCTGTGAAGCAGCAGCATCAACCCTCTGCCTGCCAGGCTAACAGGGCTGGGGAAAGGCTTGGCTCGTCACCGACTGCTGCATGCATTTGCTCTCATGATTTCCAAAGACTTTGGTCTAAACAAGCCTCCTGGTCCTCTCTGCCAGGTTCTGTGCAAAAGCCTTCTCTCCCTCAGAGGGACGGCAGTGAGAAGCGCTCTCTCATCCATCCACTGTGAGCCCCTGTGGAAACAAACATATGCCCCCCCCACCCCAGCCCCTGCAATGTAGGGTGAGTACCTACACATAAAAAAGAATGAACACAACATTAAAATAGTTTTATAGCTGCTCCCAGTTGCCTAAAAGAGTCTCCAGCCACCTACCTGGAGATGTTCAGGGAACAACTATGCCACGGCAACTTCCCCCAACAAAGCAAGAATACTATACATTTTCTTGGAGGCAGAACAAAACTATAATCTTATCCAGCACTTATATCAGTTGTGTCTACACGGACACAGTGAAATAAGGTCCTAAAAATCATCCTGGCAGTTTTGTAAACAAATAAACTATAAGATCTTATCCGGTGTATAATTTTATCTGCTCAGGTGACAGATTTATTGTGTTAATACGAAACACGACTTTAAAAAATTGTGATTGCCTGTAATCTAGCCAGTCTTGATTG
Organism: Charadrius vociferus; assembly: GCF_000708025.1. Lineage (NCBI taxonomy): Eukaryota > Metazoa > Chordata > Aves > Charadriiformes > Charadriidae > Charadrius > Charadrius vociferus. Next base: position 2,074,973 of record NW_009661372.1, on the reverse strand, counting down.
TATCAACATTTTGCTGTAAGGCAAAAATGTGACTCTGAAAAATATCCTGATCTTATGCAATCTGGAACTTACATGGGAGAGATGTTATCAGGACGTATCCAAACATTAGTTACAACTCAAGAAAAAATAAAAAGAGAGAGAGATCTGTATGGCAACACTAAACTGTGTTTATCTTCTTCACGGCATGGACTCTGGTCCATTGACTGCTAAAGACTGCTTTGTAGGTTTAAAGAATAGTACCTGGTATGAGATTGTGCTCTCTACTGTGATTGAAAAGTATCGTACACAATGACATTTCCTCCTGCCTACTCTCCCCCTCCTTCTGATCTTTCTATGCCAAAAAAACCTAATTAATATTAACTCAAAAATAAGGTTGCTTTTCCAGCCATCTGCAGATAGATTCCGCTATATTAAATATTTCTGTAACTTCACTGACTTTAGTACAGAGACTCAGCTTATTTCGGTGTAAGGTGACTCTGCAAATTGTTTCTACACATTAGAACAAAGTTCTGAAGGGGAGGTTAATGGAGCAGCTATCATTAGAAAGGTTCAACAGTTCCATAGGAAAGTATAAGATTTAGAAATGTGTGAAATCCTGGTAGAGAAGTGAAGAAAGAACGTTAAAAAGATCCAGGCCACACAATGTGAAAGTAAAGGAATAATCACTGTTTTTGTAAAAGAGCTTTTTAAAGAGGATCTGCTGATCTAGAAATTATCCTATACCTCAATATATCTGATTAATGTCATACGTTAGTCCATTCCCTCTGGAATGCATATTCCCCTTGGTATTACTCAGAGAAGATCAAGGCTAGGTAAATAAGCTTTTAACCCACGCTAACAATATTTATTTTATTCTAAACAGTTGCGAACAGTCACAGATGCAATGATCTTAAACAAAGTAAAAGATGAACGTGGACAAAATGTCAGAGGGAACCTGTTTTGCCAACAGATCTCCGATCCCTTCACATACAAATTCTGCACACCAACTGTGTTCTTTGTGGTTATCCAGCTAAGTCTGGTCACAAACCTGTTGTACTGGTTTGCGTAAAGAGACCAGTCAAATTGCTCCAGTGACAGTACATGTGCGTATACTGTAGGGTACTCCCAATCACGACTGCCGAGTCTTCACTATATCTGAAGTAACATTTCTTAGTCCATAGGAAGGTATTTACTCCCTCTAAACTTTTCATTTGTGGCACCTGCTTTAAAAGAGGTTATTAATATAACCTTGCCCTGGCGGCCAAGAAGGCGAATGGCATCCTGGGGTGCATCAAGAAGAGTGTGGCCAGCAGGTCGAGGGAGGTCATCCTCCCCCTCTACTCTGCCCTGGTGAGACCGCATCTGGAGTACTGTGTCCAGTTCTGGGCTCCCCAGTTCAAGAAAGACAGGGAACTGCTGGAGAGGGTCCAGCAAAGGGCAACAAAGATGATTAGGGGACTGGAGCACCTTTCTTATGAGGAAAGGCTGAGGGACTTGGGTCTCTTTAGTCTAGAGAAAAGAAGATTGAGGGGGGATCTTATTAATACATACAAATACTTAATGGGAGGATGCCAGGGGGATGGGAGTAGTCTTTTTTCAGTGGCACCCAGTGATAGGACGAGGGGTAATGGGCATAAACTTGAACATAGGAAGTTCCATCTTAACATGAGAAGGAACTTCTTTACTTTGAGGGTAGTGGAGCACTGGAACAGGCTGCCCAGAGAGGTGGTGGAGTCTCCCACTCTGGAGACATTCAAAACCCGCCTGGACGCTGTCCTGTGTAACGTGCTGTAGGTGACCCTGCTCTGGCAGGGGGGGTTGGACTAGATGATCTCCAGAGGTCCCTTCCAACCCTACCAATTCTGTGAATTCTGTGAATTAGAGAACATGAAATATCAGTGGCTCTTTCTGAGACATCATTGACTTTTTCAACCCTGAAGCAAAAGGTGCCTGAGGATACTAAAGGCCTACACTGACAGGCCCTGGGGCAGTCTCATAACCTTCTTTATAAATTTTGCAAAATTCAGTTCCAAAACCTAATTCCTTCTATCAGGGACTGTCGCTAGGAAGAAAGGCTGCCTTCTAAGGTTTTGGTTTCCAACTGTCTAGAACTGTCAATGCGGAACTACAACCAGCACACACCGGTTGAGAAGGCTGAGTTTTCATGATAGATTACATTGGATCACTTGACGAACCAGTTTAAGACATGATCAGCCTGGGAGTGAGCTGTATAAAATTAGCAGGAGCACAGGGTAGGGTTTTGTGCCATTGTTGAGCATGCCACTCAAGACACCTTCATTCCCCAAAGAAGCCTTGATGGTGGGTGTAGCCTCTTGCTCTTAGCCTTCTACTCTGGCATGCTTGGTAGCCTGTTTGCTCTCTAGGAAATTATTTGATTAGATACATTTTTTCTCAAGTATATGATTGTGTTCTTCTCACAATGCTGCTGCCAGTGGATTGCCACAGTCACACCCACCAGCAGGTAATGGCTCCCTGGACCTTCTCCTGCCACTCCATGTCTGCGTATGTGAGAGAGGCAAACGTGGTGATTATTGTTCAGGCTATAAAGTGGGGAGGATCGTGAAAAGGTGTTGATGTCCCCAGGCAGGAAGACATTATTCACAGGGCTTCCTTCTGAGTTTGGCCTTTGTGGGTTGCATCACGCACTCTTCCCTCCAAGGAAAAAACAGCTTTCCTAGTCATTTGTCAACTGCTCCTGGCAGCTCCAAGTTTCTTCCTGAGCTGTTTGGAGTAGCAAGGTCACCAGTCCTCCTAGCAGTCTCTGAGAATGCATTGCTTGTTTGCAATCCACACTGTCTTTATTTGATGCTTGTACCAAGACAAGGAACATGGTGTGTATGGGCTGCACCAGAGTTACAGACAGGGTGCTAAAGTCTGTTTGCTCTCCTGTGGGCCATACAGGTCTTTTTCAGCCAAAAAAGAATCATAGAATCATCTAGGTTGGAAGAGACCTTTAAGATCATCGAGTCTAACCACCAACCCAACACTGCCAAAACCCACCACTAAACCATGTTTCTAAGCAGCCGGTCTACATGTCTTTTAAATACCTCCAGGGATGGTGATTCCCCCACTTCCCTGGGCAGCCTGTTCTAATGTTTGTTAACCCTTTCTGTGAAGGTACCATGTTGTGTTGTCAAGACATGGTAGATCTCCACTGGTATGTGACCATTGTCAGTGGCAGGCAGCATGGGAGCTGCATGACACCTGTGTGTCTCACAGCTCTAGCTGGGTTGAGCTCAGCCAGGACTGCTTGTAACAGTAACAGGAGACCTGGCCATTAACAGACCTGTGAAGTTGTTACCTATGTGTGGCAATACCACCTTTGTGTGCCCCCTGCTTCACAAAGCTGTTCAAAAGCATCAAGACATCTTATGAAGGGATCTCAGTTACTGCCCTGGTGGCTTCCACATGTCACTGCAAGGAGTATTTGGTGGCCTGCAACGGAAGGCAGAAGCCTATTTGGATCACATTCAAGGCTAACTCTCAGTTAGCCAATGCAATCTTTTTTTCCTATATTTTAGAGCAAATGGAGGATAAGATCATTGCACTCAAGTGGGAATGGCGGGACCCATTTTTCTTGTTTTGCTACTTATGAGAGCAAGAAAAGTCTAAGTCACTGTTTTTTAGGGAACCAGAAATGTTGGGTATCTCATATTTTCTGAGTTTGTACAACCTTCTTTCTGTGTTTCCCCCAACACCATTTCCCATTTGGTTTTATCTTATTCTTTTGCCATTTTTTTTCTCCCTCCACCTTCTGTGTATGGAAAGCAATGGGGTCTGCACAGATCTTAATGTACCCCACTCCTTCATGCCTGAGCCTCTCACATGGAAGGCAGGCTGCTTGTGCAAACAGTGCAGTGAAACAGAAACATTTAATTGGTATGAATTGTGCAAACAATGATATCAAATGTAAAGAGAGATAAGAATAGAAATCAAATGCAAACAGATTGCATGAGCAAACTGAAAAAGTAAATGAAGTCAGTGATAGTAAAAATAATAAAAAAAATTAATACAAATATTCAAGAAAAATAATAACAGCCAAGGCACATAAAAATATTGAAAAAAAGACATAAAACACTAAAAAAATGTAAAAACCATGCAACTGTGTAGGTAGCGACAATTCTTACCGTGCAAACATTCTGTAGTGTTGAGAAAACACAGATGGTAACATTCATGGTACCATAAAAGGAAGACAAAAATTAAGAAATAAACCAAAAGGTGCAAATGTTACAAACTTGTGTCGGCATTTGAAACAGCGACCAGCACTGAGCGTGATAACAGCTACTGAAATGTCTTCTGCAGGAAACAACTGCTCCAGTAAGAGCAGAGAGGGCTGAGGGGAAGGTGCAAGGGCTGGAAGGTGACACTCAGGCTGCGTGGCTGGATGGTGGCTGCTATGGCCTCCACGGCAGGCAGAGCCCCAGAAGACTTCTCGCTCACACAGCTCCAGCCAGTGAGGTGTGACAGGGGGTGGGAGAAGAGCCAGTGTTTCTGCTGTGCAGGGAGCAGACAAGTGGCTTGTAGGGAGGGGTGCTGGACCTTAGGTGAGTGCCTAAGTGAAAAGCGGGCTAACCTGGAGACCCCCCTGGAGGGGACACTCTATTGACAGAGCAGCCACATGGCTGGTGTGACAGGAGAAGAAGAAGTAGCAAAGTGTGATATTGCTGGCCTGATCTGTCTCTTCAACCCAAGAAAGCCCTGGAGGTGCTGGGAAAATTCCTGACTAGTATCAAAACACTGCTTTGCTCCACAGTGCTCTCCTTTGCCAGGCATTCTCATTCCTCCTCCTCCTCCTCCCCCCCTGCAGCCAGCTTCTCCAACAGACAAGGAGAACATGTCCTTTCCCACCTGTCTCCTCTGTTGAAGCATCTGCCTTCCTGAGTTCTGGTGGGTGATGGCTTACTTTTAACTTGTGGGGCAAGCTCATCTGCTGGGCAGGCAGACCTCCAGCCCTGGGGACTTCTGCCCCTTCCCCCATCTTCCTGGCTGGAATACATGAGCTGAACCACAATGCACTGTTGTATAATGTTTCTATTGTCCCATCCTCTTCACATTCAAATTTAAACATCTTCAGTCACAGGGAGATCAATTTTTGTGTCATTATGTAGAAGAGCATAAATTATCACCATGTAGCTTCTGAATTTGGAAAGACTTTGTGCCAAAGAAAAAGACGTAATTGCAGGTCATGGCAGAATGACATATTTCCCCTGGCTTCAAATGCTGATGAGAAGTGGAGATAAACTAAAGAGTGGGCAAATTCACAAAAATGATGATTAAAAAAGTGAGAAAATTCTGTTGTCCAAACCTGAAGGGGACAAACTCTATGTACATGAGTATGCCTTTGATACCACAGCAAGGAAGCTACAAAGCTCCTGCTAAATACTAGGAAGCCTTCACTTGCCTGCTCTGCTTTCCTGTCCAAGAACAGACTGGCAATATTATGCATTTTTTCTATACTTTATTTCTAATTCCATCTAGAATTTTTAGAATGCAGAAAAACTTAAGTGCCGGGAAACAGTTTAAGAAATTCTCTCTCTAAGGCAAAAAAAAGGGGAATTTTTGTTTTTGTTGGATGGAAAGGTGAAGATTTAAGCCTCTACTCCATCCTGTGTCAAGACTTGGTATCCCATCTTTAGATTTAGTTGCTAATACTAGTTACTTGTCTCAGTTTACTCAGTTTTATGACTACTATAATTTAGCAATAACAAGATACAAAACACAGATGGAATATTCTGTCTAAACAAAATATATTTATATTTTCACTATGTTACAAAAACTCCTTCTAATATAAATGCCTTGTTATTTCCATTCTGCTGTGTTTGATTTTCAGTATTAAACTGTTCATATGATTCATTAATACCATGTCGAAAATATATTCCAACTAAAATGTTTAGGATTACTTTCATGATATATGTTAGTTTATATAGGCATATCTTGAACATGAGAATAGTAACTACTTAGTCTTGAGGCGTGTAAAGATCCAAGAGAAATTACCCACAGTACCTGTAATTGGAGTTCTCTTAAAGGTCATAACCCTCTATAGATCCACACTTACTCTCCTTCCTCCTCTTGGGATTTGGAATACATTAGGCTTAGGATGGATTGTTTAGTTCTCTTTAGACCATAAAGAAACTGATGAAGAATAAGTCACATGGTGCTCCCTGTAAGTCTTGTCTATAACAGCATATATAAGTCAGCCTGACAGATGGCCAGAAATAAGCTTTCCAGTAACATGATTCAAATATTGCACTAAAAGTAATCACGATCTTCAAGTTATTTCAGTTAACTAAATGTAGTTTAATTTCCTTCTACTGTTATAGCATCTACCAAACCTCTTCTTTTAAGGATATGAGAGTTGGCTTGGCTAATAAACAGTACCACTCTCTTTGACTGAAATATTGAACAAACAAAAAAGCCCCAGAAAATATTTTTTTTTAATATAAGAGGATTGCAAAAAAAATTACTGTAGAAACTTCTGTTTTTCAACTATGACAGTGATGCAACACTTTATTTATCATCCCAGATGAGGCTTTCATGCTTTCTATACAAAATATTGCTACTTTACCTTACCTCTCCAATGTTGAGTGCATGAATATGAAGGGATGGTTTGAAGTTATAGCTTTCAGTGTAGATAGCAGTTGCTGTATTATAACTCTGATTTCATCCTAAATATATAAAAATGCCTACTTTTTCACAAAGATTTTTTCCCCCCTTTGTTATACTTTCAGTTATTTATTTCAGCATCACACAGTATTAAAATGCCTCCATAGAAAAGGTCACTCTTTTTCCTTTCAAAACATTTCTTTGTGGTTTCTGTTCCCAGAGGTACACACATAGAATCAACAATCGATAAGAGAACATCACATAACACTCTGACTTACCTTTGAGGAATATCATTTAGGTCAACACATTTTATCAGGGAAAGACTTTTTACAGCCAATCATTTTCTTTTTAATGACATTTTCTAATCACTAGGTAAATTTTCCTCGAATAGCAATAATACAACTCAGTTACTCAGATTGATGCATTTTAACAGGATTTGAAGTGCTCCCTTGTTATAATTCTGAACATTCCTGAAATGGATAGGGACTTGGTATCCTAAAGGATGGCTTAGTAAGTTTCCACTGCACCATGTAATCAGTAGGATGCTAACAGAATCCTAACAGTGGTATCCTGGATTCTCTTACCATCTCTGAAGTCTTGAACTTTAGTGGAGAAAGCCAAATCCATACAGTTCTGCTATTTAAGATCAAGTACATCTTTTTAAAAACACTGTTCAAAGTTCAGGAAGGCTTTCTGATGATGGTGATATATCTTTCAAAGCTGTGACAAAACAACATAGAAGAACTCTTCCAAAAAACATGGTCATGGGTTGCTGGGAACAAGGTCACTGTTGATAGGCCACTGTCAAAACCAAATCTAAATGCCAAATAAAATAGTTAACCTTATCACTCTTTCAATTTACTGGAAGATGCAGAAGAGACAGAAAAATTGTGATTTTGGAATCATGTTGGTCATGAGGAGATGTATCAAGATTATTGATTTCAATGTAATAGGAAAAAATAATTTTAAAATATACATTCATCAATCACTGTAGTCCTTGGCATTTTCTATAATCTAACTCCAGCTTTCCAGTGTGGTATGAACAAACATTACTCTCCATGGAGACATATATGAAAGCCATTTCAGAAAAAAATTTAATCTTTACAGAATATCTGCTCAGTTTCTGTATTACAGGCAAAAAACTTTGTTAAAATAACATCATGTTTGCATAGAACTTGGTGCCTTCAGAAGTCTCATTATGACAGTTGTGATGTTGTCCAACCAGTCTTATGTATTATGATCACATGTTTTTCATAGGTTCATTTTGTTATTCAGCACAGGGAAAGAAAACATGTTTGAGATTTTATTTTCTCTTCATTGTTCAGAGCATAGCCGTGTGCTTAGGATACATCCTTCACACCTTCCATAACATTAAAAAAAGTTAATCACCTCATGAGCATTTCTATGCCACTTACCAGCTTATGCAAAGGATGTAAAGAAACTCTAACATGGAGTGTTACATTTGCTCCATTTGCTTCAATCTTTCTCACACAGCATGCAGCCACATAGTGGAGGAAAAGATTAAGGATGCTGGATACAACAAACTGGAAGAATACCAGTCATCAACACTTTGTTATACAGCAGGACAGACAAGAGAGGGGATGGCTGGGGCTGAAAGTAATGTAGGTTAAGTTCTGGAAGGCCAGCTTGTGCTGTCCTTGTGAAGTAGTTGCACAGAGGCATGAGATTGCCCAAGCAGCACAGGCCACCAGCAGGAGATCACACACACAGATGCAACACCCAATCTTCATTTCATGGCTCCACTGAGCCCGTGCTGTGCTAAGCATAGGCTTGAGAAGCCTATAAGTTGCTGTATGTACTTGCATTGTTAGTAAAATTTTACGGCTGGAGAAACTTACTTTCCTGCTTTTTTTTTTTTTTTTTTTTGTGGCAACTTTCTCAGAGACCTTATATTGTGGCATCTCAGTGCCATGACATCCTGGCTCAGTTTGCAGATCTGAAAGAGACCAAGGTGCTCATCCAGTGGCTGGCAAGCTGCCAGGCAAAAGTAGAGGGGGCAACTGAAAAAGATTTGCAGAGCAATCAAATGATAAATAACCTGTGACAATTGATTTGCAACTTTTTTTTTCCCCTCAAAAATTATCTTAACAGACTGCTGACAGTATGGGAAAAAATAAATTACTTGTACAACAGTGACTGCGCTTCCTTTTCTTCAATTTCAGGCTGTGCGTGCTACAAGTTCAGCATCGTGCAGGCCACACATGTAAAGCTTACTGCAACTGTAAGGCATACTGTGCTATATGTGAGTGAGATTAACAGTGCCCTGCTGGCAGTAACTAACCTGTCAATTCAAGTTTGGATGCAATATCTGACATAACACGTTTAAGAAAATTGGGACAGGCAGAGGAAACTCTCTAGACCAGAGAAATAGACTTGATGCCATTGCTAGTGCTATCAGGGTCAGTATAGATTTCTTTTATCTGAATTTGGGTGGAAATCAGAAGAAAAGCATAGGAATCGGTTGAAAAGACTATGGCTGCCTAAAGACATTTAGCAAGGAGCCTCTAAGAAGAGGCTCAGACATTAGTTGATGTTTTTTCTTTTGCAAATATGCTTTTTGTGAGCATTGCCTTTTGGAAGAAAGAGATACCAAAGGAGGGATGGATACTACAATAGACCTCTCTGGCTAGTCAGATGGCTTCTGTGAGAAGAGGTTTTCTAGACAGACTTTTGGAAGATGTAAATCAAACAGAGCTGCCACAGGGTCATGATGCTAACTCCAAACCTGACTGGTTATCGTTTGAAGGAAGAATGAGCGAGTGCCTTTTTCTTCACTGCTCTCTGCAGATGCATCATGATCTGCACTGGGAAACCATACAGAGAAGCGAGAATGACATGCAGGCCAGTTTGCTGGCCCTGAGTTTGAGGATACACATGTGGAAGTCCAAAGCATTTGATCACTTGTGTCTACAAACAGCTCAAGGGCACCCCCTAACCTGTCTGAAGAATGAAGGAAGCATGATAATAAACCTGATGCACCTTTCAGTCTACTCCTTGGTTTAAACTCTGCTTCTCTGCGCTGGGAGCTATTCTAAACGTTGTAACTTCTCATGGAGAAAGACAGTTTTTCAAGAAGATCAAGTATGGCAAAAGTGGTGGTGAGGGAGGAATGATTCAGCTTTTCTTCATTACTTTTATAACTTTTCTTGTTCTATGGAGATGAGAAATGGCAGGATCATCTCAAAGGAAGGTTTTATATTGCTGGCTGCCTGGGTTAGCTTTGTAGAAGAAGGAAAGGAAGCACAATAAAAAGAGAGATGTCTTGAAAGGGTATGCTTCCCCTCCTCCTGATGGAGGTGCAACTTAGGAAGAAAATATAGAAATTATCTTTCATGTGTGGCAAAAGGCACTCAGGAGCAGAAAAAGGTTTGCCCTGAGTGAAAATGTACTTCCTTGTGATCAGAGGATGGCAAACTACAAAGAGACTACAGAATAATTTATTTTTTTAAAGGTTATTTTTCTAAAGCTTACTCTGTTGGACATGATGTCTAGGACAAATGGCTCTGGATTTGTACTGTGAGCAGAATCAGCCTGCAAAGGTGATGGTGATGTGAAACTGGCATTGTAAGATATGCTTTCATAAGTGATTCAGCTCTGTTTACAAGATAAATCTTATTTTCATGTAAACAAATCCACAGACAACCCTATTGTGTTCTAAGGCTAAAATGATGCAGGGGAAAAATATATGTCATATTGATAACTTGGTGCTGTGTTAAGGCACTATAAAATATTCAACTAAACACGGTTGAAAAGTGGCTTGAAAAATGTCACCCCAGACACAATTCTTTGGTTGCTCTAGAAACTTTAATGTAGTTTGTTTACTTGCGTAAAGAACATTAGGAAGCTACAATGACAGCATCAAATTCATCTGGAAATATTTGTGATAGCTAAAGGACCTCTTGCCCTCCCCCCAACAATGTGTCTGCCTCCTCAAGTTGGCCTCTTAAAAGATGGGCGGAATCGTATTTGGTGCATTGCACCTTGTGGAATTAAACAAGTCTAAAGAAAACTGCTCCAGCATCTGTCTTCTTTCAAGCAGATTGTCAACAAGAGGAAGGGGGAAGGGAAGAAGGGGAAACTTTGCAAGGATGTTTTAAACCCTCCAGATAAACTGTCGCTTTGAGCCTTGACAGCTCAAGAACTTGACACATGCGTCTGCTCCCTGGAGGCCGTCCCTTGCACGCTTGGCAAGCGGATCACGGCTGCTGAGCTGTGACGCCACAGCGCTTGCCTGACCTGACATAATGGGCAGCTATTTACAGCAAACAAGGTAGATGGAAGAACATAGACTTAAATGATGCTCTGGTGTAAGACTGAATCCACTAGGGCCCTCAGTCAATCTTCAGGTTTGGGTTTTGTTTCTTTTTTTTTTTTTTCCCTTCCTTTCTTCCCCTTCTTTTTCTGGGATCGTTTATTCTTTCCCCAAGGAGCAGGTGACTGTGGCACAGCACTAAGACTCCCCTCCCTAGATCAATAGAGTGGGTTAAAGAAACAATTGCGGGACAATAAACAGAAAGAGAAAATGAACTTCGGATAACCACACCAACAGTTTGCTCTGCTCATTTTTCATCTATCACTGTGAAAAGTAAAAACACAAGCCCCTGGAGGGCCTGCAAGAATGCTGTCAGCTTCATTCCAACGTGCGAGCATGATCACACTTGATTGGTGAAGAGCACGTGTCAAAAGCTGGAGTGAACCATATAAATATTGTGTCTATTTCATGGTTCCAACTGCATCTGGTGTTAAGTTTTTCTTGCACACCACACTTTCATTCACCTATGAATGTGTTCAGGAAGATGTGCCCTACATTTCTGCTTCCCACTGTGGCAAGCAAGGTAGTGAGTTCAAGAAAATGCTAGCTTTTTCTTTTAGCATGCCAGCTGCATAGTACAGGCAGCTTTCTCCACTGATGTAAAACACTAACAGCATTGATCCAATATGCTGGTTTAAATCAGCTGAAAAAATCATCCTGCTTGGCAAATGCAAGCATACACACGAACATGATGATTAAACAAAGTTTAAACCTATATGACACTGGTGTAGCTTCACCAAAACCAGGAGGGTAAGACAGCTCACTGAAATGCTCAACTTCATTGTATGTTTCCTGACCCTTCTCTGTTTTTCAGATGTTACTAAATTATGTTGTTCTGCCTAAATGATTTTTGTTTTTAGAATAAATTTAGTAAAAAAGTGTCAAGAGATCTGTACAAAAGCTGTTCTTTCATTTATTTGCTAAAGAAGTTTCTGATTTTACAGTCAATTTAGGCAACTGCCTGCATTCATATAAGGCCCATGGACATAATTGCATACACACCCAAGAACCTGCCTTGGCTCTGAGTGAAAAAGCAGAAGTGAAGTGCTCTGATGGGCTGCAGTCTTTAAATACTACAAAATACAGAATTTTATTCTGCAGGTATGCTGATTTCAGAATATTTAACCCAAAACATTATAAAAACTAATGCAAGACAGTTGAGTGTAGGACCATATTTGGCTGTGGTGTGTATGGGATACTGAAGAAGTGATGAAGTCATGGTTTCACGCCATAACCTGGAGATATGCCACAGGGCATTAATGATCTGATGGATGGCTCAGGTATAGCTGCTCCAGCCTTCTCTGTCTTGACATAAATGCTCTGCTTGTTTTACAGCCACAATTTCAGTGGGCATTAGTCAGAATCCCAGTGTATTTTAAGACAAAATTTACCTATCAAAGACCTAAAAGGAGTAGCATGAAATATCATGAGTTCATTTAGCATAGTTTAGGGGCATCTCCGCACATGGAAGAGTTGGTCACTGCACATGCCACACACAGTACAACCTCATCAAATTCATCCAAAAGAGAACTATACCTTTTCCATTCCTGCAAATCTGACTAGAGGATAAATGGACAAATCTGGCTTTGCACAAACACCAATCACACACTTGCATTTACACACAGATACAGCAACACTGAAATACAATTGTAGATAGATTTTTAGTCATCTAACATGCACCATCATCCGTCTGCAGGTTGGTATGACATATATATTATATGCATCCAAAGGATACTATCAAAGAGTATTCAAATTACGGTTTGGAAATAAAAAGTGTTGTCTGATTAGAATGTATAGCATATATGACTAAGCATGAAGGGACTGACAGCAGTATGAGACTCTGTTCCCTCAGTACCACAGTGAAGAATCACACATGTATTTTTTATACTGGGATACATCCATTGCTGCCTCTATTTTTGTCACAATTGCTGGGATACAGCTGAAGCATACATTGAAAGTCCCTTGAATAAATGTCATGTTTTCCCATGTCTTCTGTGAAGCAATCAGTGTACTTCAAAGAGAACAATAAATAACAATGCATGGATCTTTTTCAATAGATGGATGGTGAATTGAATGATGAGCTGTAGCATGCCTTAGTGAGCTTTCCTAAAGGCATCACAGTCACCACAAATGACAGCTATGGAATACTTGGGAAACATTTTGCTTTGAATGAATTCGGTCTTCCTTCCAATTCTTAGCATAAGGATTTCGACTTGTTCATCTTAAGGACTTAACTAATTACCATGCAGACAAGCGAAGAATAACCGAAAAAATTGTAATGAAGTTTAAGTTAGGATGTTTACCATCTCAACAAGGAATACTGCTATTAACCTTTTTTGTTTTCTTGCGTTCCGATTTAAAGTAAAACTGATTCCACTATGAAGAGAGAGCAGATTCTAGAGCCACAGTTCCCAAACAGTGCTGGATTTTATCTTCCTAGCATAGAAGACTATTTCCAACTTCATAATGAAATACAGAAAGGATGTTGAGTACAGACTCACCCATTGTTGCCAATGTTTCCCACACTGCCATAGTTACATTGGGAGAATCAACCAGAAAATTAAAAACATCTGCAGGGAGAAGTGTCTGTACATTTGTTTCACACTGTTTGTACTAACACTGTGGAGTTATTTTGGTTTCAGGAATGTCTGAAAATAACTCTCTGTTCGTACAAAGACTGTATAGAACAAAAATCTCCCACTGAAATGGAACAAAATATCCACTGACAGATTTTTTCAGTGATGCCAGGCCATGCTCCTACTTCGTATAATGACACAACACATGACAGAGACATAAATCGATACCTATATGATCAAACTTCTGAAGGATTAATTAGTAAGGTCAGCTCCAGGGTGACACCAATACTTTCAGAAGTATCTGAAAGGGATCTAAAGGGGAAAAAATAATTATAATAAATATTGTTCTAAACTCAATTTCACCTGTGTATGTCCAAATCATGTGTAGGTTCTTGTCTTTGGCAGACCTGTACTGCTGGACCTCCAGGGGATTTCACAGCACACGTTACCAGTTTCATGGCACCTTGCAAGAAATCCAGAATTCCAGCCATGTGGTGCTCTCACTGGCAGCAGAAAATGGCTGGTTCTATTTAGAAGCTATCTGTTAAATTACAAGGATGGTAATATACTAATTCCCTAGCGGGATCAGCCATGTGAAGTAACGGTACATTTTAAAGGGTTTACACTGGTTCCAGAAGAACTGAGTTCCATATTTGATTCAGCAGTTTGCTGTCTATGTTGTCCCAGGGAAATCACCCCTTTGTGTCATACTCCTTCTGAATGTGGAGGATATGTGGTATATTCTTAAACGTTACAGGGTTGTGACTGAAAGTTTACTGAAATTAATTGAATTCAAATGTTTTAGATGAACTTGACATCAAAACTGAAAATCTCCTCAGGCATTTCTGTTTAGTCAGGTGAATATTTTAACCTTTATGTCTTCCTTCAAGACATTGAGTTTTGGCTTCCTTAAAAT
>NW_009661372.1:1923045-2055545 GCF_000708025.1 Charadrius vociferus | reverse complement strand
CATACCATCGATATTAGCATGGTGCATAGGAAACATTTTAGACTCTAAGCTTACAAACAGGGCAAGAAGAAACAGTCTGGCAAAAGCCAAGGATGCTGCATTTCTACATTCAGAAAGAAGACACCATTGGAAAAGAGCTCTGAAAGGCTTGCCCTCAAAAACAGAAGGTCAAGAAGGAGAGTCTGTGGGTGAAAGCGAAAGAGTAGTACGGAAGTTTCAAAATTAATGACAATTGCAAATCCACATATAAAGAGCTATCTTCTGTAACATCAGAGTGAGTCAAAAGAGTATAGGAACTCTCTTCACCTTAAAGACACATCAAAGGGACCTGAGTAGAGACAAATGACTTTGTAATCTACCCATCTTCCCTGAACATCTTTCTAACACCTGCAGACTTCATTTATCTTTAACGGACATTAAAACTTTACATGCCACATACATCCCCATGAAGTCTCAGCTAATCTTTGTACAACATTGCTGTACGATATTTCTGGTCTACTATATCATCATTGTTTTTTCTTCTCGTACATGAATGAGGACCATATTGTGATCTATGACCACTGCTGTTTCTCTTCCTTTCTCATTTTCAAGTACAAAGCCTCTCGCTCATAGCAGACATTTTTACTAGTACCTACATTATTAATCCGGAAGGTTTTACAATTAACTTTTCTTTTGTTTCTGTTACTGTAACCCTCACCATTATTTGGTTGTTCCTGAAGGACACTCAGATGCCCTTCTGCTGACAGTTACTCTCAGCTCTGCACCTTGGACAACTGTCGTAACTTTTTGTGCAAAGGTTGCTAAGTAATGTCACTCCCCATGGTGACCTCTCAGAAACTCCACCTGTAACTTTAGGGCAGGTGTTTAATCTCCTGTTCAAAAGAACCTGCTGTCACCTCATTTTTAGCCAGTTACCCCTGACTTCAGAGTTTTTATGTTAATCTCGACCTTAACTGTTGATTTTTCATGTTAGAGGGTATGAGATAGTTTACTGAAGTCCGGGTAGCTTTGTTTCACCTTCTCTGCAAAATCCATTACTGAAGGATGGTGTCCAACTTTGGGACAGTAAGCTGCTTGAATCACTTGTTTCCTCTTAGCTATAAACTGCTAACTATGGACCTGTGAAGTTGATTGTGGTATCACAGTTTTCTTATAAACTTTTACTGTGTGACTTGTGAATTTATATGCCAGAGCTTTCACAATTATCAGACAGAGATTATTTGCTCCCTCTATATAAACTCACATTGAACTCAAAGACTTAAGTGTAAATTTGAGTTTTTCTTCTATCTTTGATGTGATCCTCTCACTCAGTGTCCCTTTGTACTGTGTCAATACATCCATTCTAAATTTTTGTTCTTATCAATGAGGAGGAATAAGAAGAAAAAACAAGATCCTCTTTCCTTTCACTGTGCGGCACTTTCCTGGGTACAGTGGAATGCAACTGTCAGAAGAGGTTATCTCTGCAGGACGAAATATGACTCTCGGGTATCTAAAACAGGCAAATGTAGTGCTTTCAGTATGAAAGCAGTGAAAGAATAGATTCTAGATTTAGTTACGGGCAAGCATGGCAATATTAAGCCCCATGTGGTGATTGCAGTTTTAAAAATAAGAGCCACACCCAGGGATAACAAATCTGTGATTACTGTGCCCGTTTCTGGGATTAACAGGATAGATAGAAATGTTCTGGCATCATAGGTATTGCTTCTATGAGTATATGTGGAACTGTAAAGAACCCGTGCCATTACTCGAGTTAATGGTTCAAGAGAAGAAACTCTAAAACTTAGGTGTTTTAAAAAGAATGCTGAAATAACCCCAATAAAGGAAAAAATCCCCCAGAACCTAGATGTATCTCAAATTTACTTGTACTCAGCCTGAACCAGACACAGCTTCCAATTATTCAGTGAGCAGCTGAGATGGTGCTTTTTACATTACAGATGGGTAATAGAGCTTTTACCCTGTAAACCTACAACAAAATGTCTCTGTACAGTATCCACTCTGAAATCTAGTTTGGGAAGGCAAACCCTACAAAACCTAAAAACATTAAAGTCAAATAGCCAGTTACTTGTACAACATAAACAAATAGATACAGGAACAGTAGTACCTGGCTACAATATCTATTTGGGATTTAAAAAAAAAGATATTCAGAAATATTTATTTACAGTGAAGTACTTTTTCATCCTTCATCTGTCTTAATCCTAGATGGGTGGCTGACTAACCTCCTACTACTTCCTGACAAACTTTTCTTCCCCAGCAAAGCCTTGGCAGGTGGATGTAGCTCTTCCCTGATCTCAGGGAGACAAGTGATGCTAGCATGTAACAGCAAACAGTGCAAAGTCTTTATTTGAAAAACATGAATTAAGGACATGCAAAAAGACAACTTCAGTTTTTTTTTTTTTTTTTTTTTTTTTTTTCCATATCTGCCTATTGTCTATTCAAGTCTTGTTCAGAGCCCATTTTGCTTTGCTGAGCCTGTGATTAAACCTATAAAGGCGCCCAGGCAAGGTTACCTCTGCTCAGAGCAGGACCAGGGCAAGGAAACCTCCTCTGCATGATTGGAGAAGAGACACAGTGCCAGCAGTGACAAGGTAAGCAGCAGACATCTTGGTGAGGGATTATAACAACTCATAGACTCCAGGAGGTAGCAAAAGCCACCATGGCATTGATCACCTGCGAGAAGCTTGAAAGGGTTTACTGGTATTACCAGTGACACAGCCAGAATGGGAGTGGTTTACTTGAAAAAAACATAGGCCCTATTTCACGCACCTTTCAAAAAACAATTGCAATATTAAAAAATTTAGTGGTATTAAGATATTTTTGTTCCTGATTAATCATAGTTAAATGATGTGTTGCATTAACAAAGCTGTACAAGAGTGTTTGCAGCTTGAATGATGCTTGCAAGAATTCCTGTGTTCCTAACAAGGCGAAAGTGTGATATTTTAAGTAAAACCAGAATAAATAAGCATAAGTTTTAATACGCCTGTCACACTCAGCTTAAAGCTATTAATTAGCACACATGAGGACTTATCCAAATTACATGACCCTTCTGACCTGCTTCCACAGCACATCTTCTCACTTATGTCCTACTCTGCTTTTCCTCCAGCATGCTACTGAACTCTTGTTTGATTGTTTTCAAAGGTAAGCGAGCACTTTTTTTTTTCCAGTTAGCCCCATACTCTGTTACCAGCAGTGCTTTTGGCAACCCTGGCTGTACATTCTGCACCCACCATTGTTATGTGCCTATTGGCATGGCCCCCATCCTGCTGGTAGTATCAAGAAAGCTATTGGAAATGACCTTTTTTTTTTTTTTAACAAAAGCCTACATACCTGTCGTGCTGTGGACTATTGCCCTCTGGAGTTCAAAGCTGGGATGAGCGTCTTCTCAACATAAAATACCTTTCCTGCTCAGGCAGAAGGCTTGGCACTATTTTCCTCTTTTCCCTCCATTCAGTGAGTTTACAACTAAGCAGGAATTTTTCTGGCTTTCACTCAGCCTGGCCTACCTGTAGAGCACTGAAATATTTGTTCCTTGCAATCGCATCTTCTACTTTAGGGCCAAGCTAGCTGTGGAGCTAATCTTGGTTCATTACATCACTAATGCTTATCTTGACTTTAGAACTATTTCAAAGATGTTTAGAAGTCTTTGGCATTTTTGAGCATCAGTGGTTTCTTGTTCCCACACATTGCCATTAATTATGGAAATTACTGTTCCAACCCTAATAGCCAGTCCCAGCTATCACAGCGGAGGGGGGAAGAGGGGTGGGGAAGAGATAAGAAACTCACCTAACCTTTTGCAGCATGCTTTCTAAGGAAGAGTATAGGAAATCAAGTTGAAAAAAAAAGTAACAGCCCCTGCAGTTCTATTGTATTCTGTGGGAATTTGACTGTTCATAGCCACAGGTTTTTGTTTGTGTTCAAAGCTGCTCACACAACTTAATCGGTACAAGCTATGGCCTAGAAATAAAAATTTAAGAAAGAGTGGGATTTCAGTTACTTATACTTGCCAGTGAAAAAGGGGGGGAAAAAAGCATAAAGTGGAAGGAAAGGAAAATACAGGTACCGAAGTTTATTCCAATGCTTGCGCCCAACCCCATAGGCTGCTTCTGTAGTTTGCAGGAACTAAAGGGATCACTACGGGGCAGAAGATGAACTGCCACCCACAGTGGATATGCCACTGAAATCAATGGAACACCAAGTCCTGCACACATTTCTCAGTGAGATATGTATGTCTGTGGTGCGTGTGTTATGTTAAGAAGCAGAGAAGTAATAAAATGACACATTTTTCTGCCATATTTTCCTTGTGCTGAATTTAGTGTAAATTAAGTAGCGTACAGACACCGAAGACTGATAACGGAAACATTTATCAAGGCAAGCTAGGTTTCTGAAAACCCTAACGCTTTCTGCTTAAATGTACTTACTGATGGATCCTGGTTTATCATATTTTCCTATGGCTTATGGAATCATGCTCTGTAAGTATGTCTAATGTTTGTCTGTGTATTCCTTTACAACAGCATTTGAACCCTTGATTACATAGAGTGAGGGGAGGTGCAGGAGGAGTGTTCTGAAAGAGAGTTAAACTCCTTAAGGTTTCATGAAAACAGGTACCAAGGCACGGCACAGAGACCTGTAAATAATATGACAGAGGAAGTGACTGTGCCAGACACTCTCCTTCTGAGACTACTAAGTTAATCAACCAGGAGACACAAATCCATCAGAAATCAGACTCCTGAAGTCCCTGTCATCCTCAAATTACCTATTTTTAAGCAAGGGTTTTGTAAGAAAGTGCCACCCTTAGCCCCGGTGTGGAAATACGCTCAGAATATTCACAATATGCTTAACCAGGTTTAGCTGCAGGCTGCCCTCCCAGACCTGGAGACACATTCTCTCTCACACTAACCTTCATGTGTTTCGGTTTTGGTAGGGTTGGCTGGCGGTGAAATTAGGCAGTGCAAATCCTGTGTGGCAAGGGGTCTGCGGGAGTGCGGGCATGAGGGAGGCAAAATCTCTGATGGTTTTTCCTTTGGGGGAACAATTTAGGCTGCTGCTGTTGGCATATGCAAGGAGCTCCACAGAACTAAATGAGATCATTCACAAATAGGTAAGTCAGCAGGACGTAGATGTCTAAACAGCATTGGAAAATCTGTCCCTTAAAGTCACTGATAAGGAATATTTCACTTGACAAGAGCAACATAATATAATCTTTGCTTTACCTCGGTGTCTGAATAAAATTGCAGGCGGCCAGTGTTGTTAGTACAGTTCCTAATGAAGATATACAGTGCTCTATTTTTGGAGAGTCTATAACAGGCCTCGTGACAGCCCATAGAGATTTATACTGCAAGATGTCCTCAGATATCTACTGGTTTCCCTCACACAAAGGTATTCCACAGTCCTACAGACTTCGTTCTGATGCATCTCAGGAGAGAAGGCTGCTTATTAACTGGTGTAGTGTGAAGTATTAACTGATGGCCTTGCATTATGTTTTGTCATGCATTAAGCTTTATACAGTCACTTAAAAAATCAAATCTATGCCCATTTATTCCGAATTCTTAATAGTTATTTCAGCAATAGTAACAGAAACATTTCTTGGCCTAATGCCAAAAAAATAATATTTTAAAGAAGCTGAAATACTAATCAATGATTCTTTAGGCTGGCTTGTTTTTTTACTGTATTAAAAAAGTTCTGCAAATGCTTGAATCCCCCAAAGTCTGTTGAAAAAAAATGAAATCTTCTTCTCCTAGACCACAGTGTGGTGAAATAAATTAGTATAATGATTTATGTTTACGGTTTTAGTCAATTCTGATAGAGATTATAGAGACAAAATGACAAACTGCCTTAGAGGTAAACTTAAATCATGTCAGCCAATCTTTAGTTTTTCCCTACTCTAATTGCTCCTCTTGTTCATTTATCTTCCTAGGCAATCTTTAGAAGAAATACTAGTTCAATCAGTGCATGTGCAAACCACCAGAGATAAAAAGTTTAGCCTAATTTGTCTCACTAAATTGTAATGCCTCTAGTAAACAAATCTTAGTTTGAAAGGAAACCAAGAAAATCTAAATAAACACCCTCAACAAAATGTTTCTCTCCTCTTTGCTACACATAGTATTGCCGATGTTTTATAAACTTTGCCTTTTGATGCAAACAGAACAAAAACATGCACAATATGCTTTCACAGTTACCTGGAGTAGTTGCTTTCAACCATTCGTGATAGCTTTTAAACACAAGTAATTTGGTATTATTATAGAAAAGTAATGCAAATAATTAACTGGCAGAATAAAATACTGTATTATGACAGTTGTGCAATATGTAATCAAAAGAGATTAATTTTAATTTCTCTCTCTATGATTTTGAAGACAATACAATTTTGCTGTTCACAGCACGGTGAATTGCTTAACTTGGTATAGCTTTATTGCTGTTAATCTTATCTTCCTCTCACTCAAGTGAACAGTTTTGCCACTCACTTTGAGAGAAGTAGGTTCAATCCATTAAGCTCTGCTTCTACAAATGAATATCCTTTTTCAGCGGAAGTCCTCAGCATGAAAAAGCATGCAAGTGTGTGAATCTTTGCAGAGTAGTAGAGGCATAAGACAGTGAACAATCACTGGATTGAAAACATCCCTGGTATAAATTAGTGCAAACCATTCACTTAAATTCTGGAAAGTTAAGGTCCCTGAATGCAGACTCCATTTTCTAAAAAAATCCACAGCTCTAATTCTCCAACAGCATGCAGTGGCTCATTTTTAGAGGACTATTTCAATGGCTACACTTTTGTTGTCTTTCTAAAGCAAGAGTCCTATCAATGGGAGAAATCTCATTAAAGGGAATTTTGCCCTTATAAGGCTTTCTGGATGCAGACTTTCTGGGCATCTCAGATTAGAATCTGATCTTGATAGCTAGGTTTTCAAAATACATGTGTGTGTCATTACTCATATAACTAATCCCAGCAACTTGAATCAGACCATATATGTGAGAAAATGAGCGTGTATTTTCAAAAGCTTGCCGGATCGGGCCCTAATCCTTCTTTTTTTTTGCAAATCATCAGGTTCCCATCAGATTTTATGTGTAGCGATTATTTATTTTTTTTGTATATCACTGCATAAAGCTTGGTCCTGTGGCTCATGCTCTACAGGGAGGAGAGACATTTTTAAACAAAAAATTACAGCAGTATCTATAATAAGGTCATTGGCTGAGATATCTTGTTATTAGACAGCACGCTTGCCAAATACATATGCACTGGGTGGAAAATATGCTTTCTTTCTAATTAAGAAATTAGAGAGTAAAGATAAAAGTAGAGCATCTCCATTTCTGGACAACAGAGACATAACTCATGTCAGATGCTGCAATTCTTATCACTTTCTCATTATGCACATTTATCATGGTCATTCATCTACTTATCAGGTCTGCATGATGGTACAAACATCAAAAAAGCACAAATAGCCATAAGGCCTCTAAAGGAGCATGACTTTGGGCCTGACCTTTGAAACTATATCAAAAATACATCATGTTCTGTCTCGTAGACAGCAAAAGATTAAAACTTTAAAGATTAAAGACAAGTCTGTAGTATATATAAAAAACTCTCTATTATCAACATATTTTTAATGGTCTATGTCTCTTTTTGGCTGTCCTACATTTCTCATTGCTCTGCCTGGGGAGCCAGCCTCTCAAAGGCTTTAAATCGCCGCAGCTCCCTCCTCCTAAAGCTAGTCCCAGCTGTGCCAGTTTACACAAACAGAGGATCAAGCCCACACTCCTTTCTGAAAAAGAGTTGGTCTGGTCTGCATCCCATTGTTTCAGGGCTTTAAAAGGACCTGACTATGCTTTTACGTATTGTCTCTATACCTCTGGGAACATCACAATTACACCAGTGAGAAATCAGATGCAGGTCCTCTTCAAACTGCCTCAACACTACTGGAAGCACAACAGGCTATTTTTTATTTTTTTTGTATCTTGCAGAGTCTTTACACAGAGGCTCGTAGCCTGACTACATGTATGACCCGATAAAAATAAAGGTTTCTCTTTGTTAACTTTGCCAAGTGATCAGCAGGTTCAATAAATCAGAACAATATCCTCTAAGAAAACCTAACTCCATTCCCAGAGCACATTGACAGGCTGATTTTTATAGCTCTTCTTTGTAAGGATGGCTGTCAGAAGAGCAATACATAGTGTATAATTAGGCAGTACCACTCTGAGACCTGTTGGTTTCTGGTACTGCAGCCTGGTGGAAAGTGGAGCAAGTGGTTGAGCTCCAGCAAGCTGGTCTCCTTGCATCCATTTCATCTATCCTTTGGCCAGCCCCTGGTGGAAATGAAAGATGAGTGAGGGCAGCCTGGCTCCTTACTCCATAAGGGTAACACTGCATCATAGAAATGGCTGTAGCAGATAACTGACCACCCTCTCTGGAGATGCTCCTCGCATCTCCTCAGGGTCTCATCTTGGGAGCTGGGAGCCAAGGGAGCGTGCTAGGTACAGGTGGTACACGTGGCAACCAGGATCTTTCTGATGCGTTGCTTCTGAGTACCTTTGTACAAGTTTATCTGAATGAGAAAGAAGAAGTCGAGTACCGTCCAAGGGTTCCTCTTCCCAGGAAATTAAACAAATATGAGCAAGTCACTTCTCATACAGCCCAGTCTTCATTTTCAGTACAAAGGCACACAGTGGTTATGAGATCTCAGGCATGGCACTTTACCTTTCTGGGTAAGAATTACAGAGGGTTGAATTGGGTGTAGAAAACAATCTGGCAAATGTAGCCTTTTTATGAGATACTTAAGAATAGATGACAACTTTACAAAGTAATTAACAATGTAAATCATATGATGAATAGTTGATTTAAAAAAATGTGTCTGCTACTTACAGCTTTTGCTGTATATATCATATCACTTCACATGCTGTGTCACACATTCACTGAATGGCTTCAGCATCATACTTACAATAAGCACCTGAAAAAAAACATATGGAGCTGGGAGACCATCAGACAAGAGGAGGCAAGATCCCATTCTTAAGCACTGCTTTAAGTTCCAGGCACTGCAGAAATACCTGTCCCTGGCTGCTTTAATGGTAAACAATAATTTCCCACATGAACAGTGGTATCTGTGGTCCTAAAAGTAACAATTCCAGGTTGGACCAGTGTGACTTCGCTCTCCAGCTTAGATTTGTGTCACTTCGATGGGGTTACCTGAAGACCCAATGTGACACCAAACATACAGCTGTTCTCAGCAGTTCCCTATTACCCTCAGTGAGGGCCATTAAATGGTATAGGATGTCTGACCCATAATGGAGAGACAAGGCTGAAACAGTAAATGTGAAGCAAGAAAGATGGAAGAGTAGTCTTGGAAATCACCAAGGAAGGGTAGAAAAAGCCCTTTCCTGTTGACTTGAGATTCACAGGATGGGACTTGTCAACACCTCCAGTCTACCAACGCTGCCTTGTAGGAACTGCCTTTATGAGAAAGGTCATATTCAACCTCTAGAGTTACTAAAATGCAGACTTTTTTCCCTGGGAGTGATAGCAAAAGTCTAAATAACAATCACAGAATCACAGAATCACAGAATCACAGAATGGTCAGGGTTGGAAGGGACCTCTGGAGATCATCTAGTCCAACCCCCCCGCCCAAGCAGGGTCACCTACAGCAGGTTGCACAGGAGGGCATCCAGGCGGGTTTTGAATGTCTCCAGAGTGGGAGACTCCACAACCTCTCTGGGCAGCCTGTTCCAGTGCTCTGCCACTCTCAAAGTAAAGAAGTTCTTTCTCATGTTAAGATGGTCATACATTTGCTATGGGGATATTTTACTATTACAACCAGGATGTGACTATAATGCCATGTAAAACAGGCCACCAAAGACCTACCCTAGAATAAGACTATAGAATCATAGAATCATAGAATTGTCTAGGTTAGAAGAGACCCTTGGGATCATGGAGTGCAACCATCTGCCCTACTCTACAAAGTTCTCCCCTACACCATATCCCCCAACACCACATCTAAATGGCTCTTAAACACATCCAGGATTGGCGACTCAACCACCTCCTTGGGCAGCCTATTCCAATGCCCAACCACTCCTTCTGTGAAAAATTCTTCCCCTAATGTTCGGTCTAAGTCTACCCTGTTGGAGCTTGAATCCATTCAATGAACCTATCAATGGTAAAAGAAGGCATACCACAAAAAAACCCGTAAGCAAGAAAAACTGTGTTTCTGTTACTGATCCCTTGAGTCCGCACAGCTCACTGCTCCTGTTTGCAGTGAACTTTTGATGGGGCTCTGCAAGGATTTACAATTTTAGCACAGGATAATCAATTTGAAGACTGAAGCACAGCTCTGAAACTATCCAAACAAAACCAAACCAACAGTCACAAAGAGATAAAGTGTGTGTTTGAAAGCTGTACAGTGAAGTTACCAGAACTAGATGGAGTAGTGGCATTGCATCACCAGACAGAGTTAAAATGCATGGGCAGAAGACAGATTACTAATGCACACAGCAGGAGCAGATTAAAACTGAAAGATGACAGGCTAACCATCGCTGTTTTACAAACTGGAGGCTGGGCAGATGGTTAAAGATGCTGAACATTTTACACTACTTCACATGTGCATATGATGAGCCCAAAGCCTAAGGGGAAAAAGAACACACTCCTGCATTGCTGAAATTATAATATAGCAATAAGTTTTCCTCTTTGCCCATATTTGTTGGGTCTTGATTATATTGCCAGAGCATATCACACTCTATTGCGGTTTACAGAAAACACTGAACAGGTTAACCTAGAGGTCCAATAAATTATACACAGTGTATTTTAAGGAGGTTTAATGAAGAAAAGTATGCTTTAAAGTTTAATTCACAGCAGTTTTTTAAAGCAAGACTTACGGTTCCAAATGCCTTTGAGCGGATCTTTCAAGCCCCAGAATGGAAAGTGCCATGCGATATAATTGCATAACCTGACTTCAGTGGCGGTATTAAGAAGACCAGCTGGCATTAAATATGAAACCTTTTGTGAATGTCAAATCTAATTTTTTGGGATTCATTTACTAATATATTTGCACTGCTATAAGGCATAGGCTGCATTTCTTATTTTTCTGCTCCTTTTAAAAGGAAAGATTTACCTTTCTGGAAGGTTAGCTCTCAGGATAATCTAACTTGTAATTAAGACGATGGTCTTATAAGTAATAAATTTAAAAGGGAAAGGAGTTAAAACTGTTTTGTGACAGACCTGTTTCGTAGATATGCAAAACTGAACAACTGAAATAAACTAATTGCTCCTGCAGCTTTGTACGGTGATTAAACTAACTGTAGAAGAAGATGCACATACTGAGAGAAGATTCACAGTTGTTCTAGGAAGATCATTAGCAACATTTAATCAATCAGAACAAGATCTGTTTGAGTATGAAATTTTAAACACATAAAATGAACACCCAGAGATCGCTATAGGAATATAAAAAACATAGAGTTTAAAAATAAATGCTATCTTGGTCAGTGACAGAAGCCCTCAGTTGTTGCGGGCTGCGAAATGGCATAAGCAGTATAGACAAAGCATGATGGGGCAATAGATCACAGTAATAACATTTGCAATAAACAATAACAGAACAAAGCAGACATCTATAAAAATCCCATGAGGAATTTGCCTTATCCATAATTTTTCTTTACATTTGAGAAAGTATGTCAGGAAAGGCCATTACAGCCAATGGCACCAATTAATTTCTGCAACTTTTAATGACATCTTTCTGGGTAAAAACCTCAGATAATACCCCAGGCTCATGATTGATAGAAGCCTGTGTTTGATTTGTACCAGACTGTTGATTTTTTTAGTATTTTTAAAGAGTCCCAGTGCAGCCAATCAAGCAATCAACATGAAATACTCTGATCTTCCCTTGTAAAGTACAAGAAAACAGAAAGACAATGGGACTCTCTTCGTAGTGTTGACAGAGTATTGGTGATTTTATTTCAGTAGCTCTCCAGATGATGGATTACACGAATTTTTATTCCAGAAGAAAACGATAGCCAAAATGAAATCTTTGATTCTCATGTCATTCTGGGTACTATTTCACCCTTAAAAGGACTGTTGAAATGCAGAAGAGATAAAAATAATTGATTTTGAGGGGTGAAACATAAGAATAAAGTGATTTCATATTTGGTTTTCGGGTCTTCAGCTAACCAACAGGTTTCAAGCATATGATAAAATCCAGCCTTTGGTTCTCTCACAGACAAATATTTGGAGAATTTAGAAAATGCAAACACAATTCCCTGTTTTTTTCCAGAAGAGTTTAGTAGCATCATTCTCTTATACTTTGAGATCAATTGTAGAATTAAACAGTGCCTGAAAACAGAGGTAGGTAGCTCTTTGCTGTCTAAGCGAGCTTCCTACATCCATCAGAACAAATCCTGATGTCCCCATGCTGGTAGCAGGTAAGTTATATAGAACCACTGCGATATTAAAATAACTAACTAAATAAAGTCTCAATAAACCAAGGAAAAAATCATGTGTACTCATTCTACAGTGCGGCTGAGCATGCAGGAACAGTGCTCATGCGTGTATCTCCCGCTGTCCGTCCGAGCGCTGGGGGGGTAATGCCTGGATATCACAGCTTTTAGCAAGAACGAAAACACAGTGGGAAAGTGACAGGGGCTGGTTTGCGTAGCTACCTGCTTAGCATGTGAGTGCCGTAATCGCCTCATGCTGTTCTCATGGATAGCTGGTCAGGTCTACAAGCAGCAAAAAGATACGGTGGACAGTCCTGCGAACTCTGGTTTATTGCACTGGCAAAATCGTGTGAGCCTGGCAAAGGGGCACGGGGAGAAGAAAGTCACGCAGCTGCACATCTCACAAGCTTGTAAGAGTACCTGTGGAAATTAAACTCCCCGTGTCCAAGACTCCTGACGGAGGCTTGGGTGCGTGTCCTGCACAACTGCTCAGGCACCTCCAGAGCCTCTACGGTGACCTGTCTGTATCTGTCGGTGCCTGCCTCCACATGCCTTTTTAATTGCTGTAGATGGGGTGCGTGTCCTCATGGAGACTACACCACCAGATGATTTCTCTGAGGCTTAGCTCTCAGGACAGCCTAACAATAACTTTTTCTAGTTATGAACTCAAATTAATTTGTGAGATCTGTGGCTTTGACGTTTGATGATTGCTAACTGCATGTAAATAAGCAATGGGAGAGTGGCTCTCATACATGAAACTACCTTGAAGGGTTCCAATAACATATATTTATTTGATTTATTTTGAATATTTTCTTAATGCTAGAAAGTTTGGAAATACTATAAATAAGAAGACACATACCATCTAAATTTGATCTTCTAATGAGCAGAAAATAACAGATCCCAGTAATGATCCTTGCTGCGTTGTATTTCTCAAGATTAATACTGTTACCTTGTGAGTTAATAGTTATTTTATTCCCCTCTCACTGCTGATTAAGAACCCAAACTGCTGGTGTAAATGGTAATAAGCTGTTTAGCTAAGTGCTCTCACCTGGACTGCCAGCAAGGATCGTACCAGCTCACAGAAATGGGCTAATCCTAGCCAATTTAGTACATTAGTGGAGAGTTCAGAACTGTAAATCCTATGAAGCCGATACATCTCATTCCCTCCAAGATTTGTATACACAGTATTAGAATTAGTCCTTTTTAAAAGACCCCTATGTTACCTTATGCTGATTCTAGTCAGTGCTCCAAATCTCTTGCAAATGAAGATGCCTCTCCCCAAAACGTAATTTTATTTTACTAACTAGTTCATAAAAAAAGAAATCTTGTCTATCTGTCCCTACCTGCCTTAAAAAAAAAAAAGTTATAGTCATCCCTCCACAAGCAAGCAAATATTTCCATATTTCCCTCGGACAAAATAATTTTCCATGACAGTTTTATAGTTAATACTTCTTTCATTACAGGAAATCTTGGTTATATTATAGGGGTCATATCTGCTATCATTGCCTACCATATAGCTATCACGTAACTATGATCACACTAGAGGCTAAAATTTGACTCTCGTATTCTGCAAGAATCTTCAAGTTCTTTTTATCCCAAGCATTGCCCCTCTCAATTCCTTAGTGCCATCTCTTTGAAGAATAATTATCTACCATATAAAAATAGTATCTGCGCTCGTGTATATCAGTTATGACAAATTCAAAGACTAGGAGTATTAACAAATAGTTATGTTTACTTTTATCGGCAGAGCTACTTAGAAGAATAGCTCAGTAACTGCAGTGCAGATATTAATTACTGTGTAATGATCAGGAAAGAGATTTTGCATAAAATGCTGCCGGATTTTGGATACAAGCATCCCATTTTTTCTCTCCTGCTGCCTTTGTGAACTACTGGGAATACTCAAACTAAAAAGTGAAATATGTCACAGACGACTCAAGAAAGCATGTGTTTGTTTTGTGAAAAGACGTGTGTTTCATCCCGGAGCCTAATTCAGTAGATTTATCTGCTACAATTACAGTGCTTTGATCACTCCAGAATAGGTGGTGTAGTGCGGGGTGTAGCTGTCCTTTTCCAATTCACTCTCCTTATCAGGATACATGTCTGTTGATTTGTGGGAAGCTGGCTGTTTTTCGTTCCTGACAAACTCCAGTGATTAAAATGTAGTGGCTTGCTCTTGTTCCCCTGATAAAGGTGACAGCTGCAGAGTTTCCAGTGTTAGTGGATATGGTCCATGCAGATTGCTTTTTAATGAAAGCAATATATTATCTTACCTAGAGACCCTGCAGCCTTACCTTGTTAATGTATTCTGGCTTGGCACCACATTCATCTATAAATTAGTTGTATTAAACATGCTTCTTATTATTTATCCAGTCTCTAAAGACTTAGGGTGTTTTTTTTAGTTTATTTTGTTTGTAACTTTGCTTCATACCTCCTCCAGCAGCAGCATCATACACACAATGAACAGTGGTGCAGATTTTTCATAAAAGTATCTAGCATTAAATAATACAGTCACAGACACCTCCATACTTGATGACTTGATAATCCTTCACATTTAGCCATTAAAATATACACTAAAGAGTGTGGAATCAACAACACTTGATTATACAAGTCATATCTGCAAAGGCTTTCCCCTTCGCTGCAGTTTTAAAATCAAAATGAGAGAAATAACTTATGAAATAGAACAAAAACCAAGATTAAGTTAAACAAAGTTGTGCTTCAATTTTGTAGCCATCTCTCTTCCAAATCGTCTGAAATACGGCAGATTGAAAATTCCAGTTGCATTACATCCTTTAACAAAATCTTGCAGGTCTCTGAAATACTCAAATGCCAAATTCATTATCACCACGAATGGTCTGTTCTTCAGATATAAGCAGTGCATTCACTGTCAATAATTTATATTATTTCCACCAACCTTCATCTTGAACTAAATTTCAGAAAAGGACTGGAATATCACTTAGGAACCAACTTCTTTTCTTCTTCTACCATAAATATTTTTCTAGCAAAAGATAAACATTTTAATTTCTCTCATAAAATATACATAAAAATATAGAAGTTTAATTACATCCCTGTTATTTTTTCCTAAATTCTAATTTATTATTTAGTACATTGGTATAATTCAAAGGTGATCATTACATTATCTTTAAAAATCTCCCGTATCTGTCTTAATTAAAAAAATAAGAAATGTTTCTATAATCCAGAAATGCACATATGTGAGCTACTAACTATTGTGAAAACATTTTATAAATCTTAAAAATTAAATACGTTATGGTCAGTACAAAGACTTTTTCAGTGGAGGGTATTCTGCATTTTGTACTTGAAGTATCGGAATTTAACTCCTTTAGAGTGCCTGCATGTCTCTGCTCCGTTTGTATCTTTGTTAACAATGCATGTACAGTAGGAGAGATAAGTAAGGGATTAGTAAAGGATTAAATGAAAGCCTTTGGTTTATATAGGCTCTGAACACTGCCTCCGCAGTTAATTTTTTGAATTTTTACTTTTTGTCAGAAAGATAACAAAATACCATACCTGTTTATTTCCTCCATCTAAACCAGCACCCTGCTCATCTTATTTCCTTAGAAAATGCTTTTTGATTGTCTAGATATTTTATAAAAATAAGGATACTCTTGAATTTCTTTTAGCAGCAGCTTTGATGCTGAAGAATCCTGTTAATTTATTTTCTTTCTTGCTTTTGTTTGTGTCATAAATTTGAAAGTCATCTGGACCTGTGAAGTTTTCTTGTTTCAAGGGAATAAATCGTCATCTTTTAGCTAAATACCCAGCATCCATTGAGCTTGTGAACACAAAGAAAAAGGCAGAGAAAGAAAACATGTAAACCTGTAATTCTGACTAGGGCCATCAAGCCTTCTGGTCGCTTAACCCGGAAATACCAATTCGCAGCTTGGGTGGGAACTGCACTTTCTCATGCTCTCTTTTCCCTGGCAAAGTTTGTTTCTAAAAATAGATTCACTTTTTCTCCCCGACAAATGTGTGAGATGTATTAAAGGTATAAGCACACCTCATGCAATATTGTTCTAAGTATTTTACATTCGGTCTGAAGCTCTTTGAAACCAACCAAAAGGCCTCAGCTTCCTAAGTTATTTCAGACACATGTATTTGCTCCTTGTCAATAGAAGTAATTGTATTTTTGTTTTCTTTCTTTTCCTTATAAGCATCTAAAGTCCTGATTGTATCATGCTGACATGTGAATCATATGTACAGTAAATAAACGAGATCATAATCAGAGATTTAATGCTTTAGCTGATAAATTAATACAATGGGTGAATTTGAGTCCCAACAGAAGCCAATGTGATTTTTGCTATTGCCGGAAATAGGAACAAGAATTCACACAGGCACAAAACCAAACAGCACCAATTTAACACTGTGTTTATGCCCTCTGTAGTGATCTAAGAAGGCTGCCTGTGTGTATTATATGTCATCATTCAACTGCTTGGGACTGAAGTTGATGTATCTGAATGGGTGCTTGTCTTAGCAGAATTGGTTCTAATAAAATTGAAAATATTTTATATGAAATTTTCTTTTAAGCATTGGGTAGTCTTGCAAGATCATTGTCTCTACTTTATGTAACGGTATTGTCATCGCTGTCACTGCACTGCTGTATTCTGTGGAGAGTTCATAGTAAGACTTGTGTTTCACAGGTCTAAAGTGCATTTTATTTAATTTCAGCAAATTCTTGTTTTTTGGTGGCTTTCATAAATAAAAAAAAAGCAGTAAGTGATTAGTGAAAGAGCTTGTAACATTGTGTATTATGAAATGCAAAATTTGATACCCACATAGAAAGAGGTCGAATGAAGCAACTGCATTCTCGTCTCACTAGGAGATATTAAGGACCATAATTAACTTATTTTTCTATGTCTTGCCTTTGACATGCACACATAGCCCCTTGAACACACAGCCTTGAATGCTTAGGATTTGTTCCATCCCCTCTTCTCTCATCAGCTGCGACTCAGGGACACAAAGCCACCAAATCAGATGAAAATACCTGAATCTCCCCAGCCTGCAGCAGTACCCTCCATAGTAGGGAAGGGCACCAGCCAGTCCCTATGCTGCTTCTTTGCTTGGTCCAGGATAAGGCTAGAAAGGTGAGGAGGAAACACGATGCAGCAAAGACAGAGGATATGACTCCACCATCAGGAGAGAGAGGGGAAAAGTACAAAGGCTCAAAAGTAAAAAAAGAATTTTCATTTTGTCCTCATTAATCATTTAGACAACGGTACAGATCCACAAAACATATGCAAGCAAACCCATAGAGTGCTGATTGCAGCATTTGTTCTTTACATATAGCCAACCATTGCTTTGCAAATTGGTTCCTCCGATGTATTTCCTCATAAATAATCTGTTTAAAGCAAACATTAGATACACTCTATGGGTTGTTCTCCACTATCTTTTTTTTTTTCTTTTTTTTTTTGTGTATCGCTGTTGCACAAAGAGATTTTGATTGACAAAATAACATGCTGGTATAAAATGAACAGAAATGCCATCTCATAAATCACAACAAAAAGAAAAGAGATTATCAAACAACTAAATAATGCAACCCACAGCAAAACATACTAGTAAATCATACAAACCAGGGTAAATTAGATAGCACTATCCATATACAATTACACTGGTTGGTTCCCACGACAGCCTTTAAATGTGACATGTTATTTGACATGTATGTAATTAGGGCTTGAAATCAATTTTTTTCTATTCCATTTAAAATAAAAAATGTACTGTTTCCAAATCAAATGCTACCTTTTTAGTCAAGATGGACAAGAAGCAGGATCAGGGTAGCAGCAGCATCTCAGCAGCATAATGCAAGCTGGTAAAGGATGGTTTTCCTGGATACTGTGAAAGACCAGATCCCAGATCATTACTGCACACTCTTTATGCCCATTTATTATTCCAACTTTTTTTTTCACAGGGCCTATTGTAAAAACAGGATCCACTGAAATGTAAAAACCGTAATGCACAATTGTATTGATGACACAATAAGTATCAAAGAGGATTTAGCTCTTTCCAGGTGGATTTGCACTGTAACAGAAACATAGCACCTATAGTGTGCAGACCCATGGTAAAGTTACAGGGGGGACACTCTGGTACAATGCTGAGCACAGAGCTGGGAGGAGGAACATTGCTGATGTGATGTTTCACAGGTATGAGAGTCACATACCTACTCTGCCATTGTTCTTTCACCAGAAAACTCAGAGCAGCAGTGCTTTCTTACCCAACTCAGAGGATGCATTAGAAGCTTTCACTGGTGTCAGTGAAACTTTGAGCACTAAGTTCGCTAGAAATGTGTCCAGTGCTACAGCATCACTGGGTGATAATTGCCAGCCCAAGTCCCAGCCTCCTCGTGCTTTTTGGCCACGCACTGGCACATGGGCACATCAAATGGCTCCAAGTCTCTAGGCTGGCAATGGGGTGACATGAAGTGGCCCAAAGTTCACAGAGGCACACGGGTGCAAGCAAATGATCTAGATTTCTGGCTTTTCCTTACTTCCACTTGTTCGCTCTCTCCAGCCCTTCTCATCACCCCCGGGGTCACAGCCTACTGCATGGCCCTCCCAAAAGCACTCCTTTCCCTCTCCATGAGCTGCTCCTCCTCCTTGTGACTCCACTTCTGCCACAACTGCCCAAACGCTCTCTGCCTAGGGAGAGGAAGGCAGACAAACACACTTACAGAAGAAGTGTGCTGACAGTAGCTTGGGTAGATGACAGACATGCAAAACTCAGGGATCTGCAAAGGCTTCTGAGCTGCAAGGAGCCACCAACCTCTTTTCAGCTCTTAATCTCTGTTGAGTTTATGTTCCTCGTTGTGGGGACACATGAGGGCTACAGACAGGATATATCCATTCCATGCTGTGCTGTGGGGTGCAGCAGACTGATGCTCCAGCTGCTCCTAAGCAAGTTCACCTTGATGCCACCTTGTTGATGCCTTCCCGGAGCTGGATTTGCTGCACAACTCTAGGGAAGACAGGTGACTTTCATCTCAAATTCTTGATTTGTCTTTTGTTTCACACACTTTTTCCTCATGTTTCGTCCTTAGCAGTCATTAAAACCTAGTATCTTCCTGCTGGCTTCTCACTGTTTATCCAAAGCAGGTTGTCCTGATGGATGGACAGCGCTGACAGTTCGAGGACTCCATCTGAATCATTATTGCATGTGCAACACCTCTCTCTCCTCCATAAGTTTGGCAAAGAAACAAAATCTTTCTGATCCCCAAAAGAGCAAGATGACAAAATTAATCACAAAAATTTTCTTTAAAAAATGTACAGATATTTCCCTTATACTTAAAGAGTTATACTTCATGAAGATCAATTTTGTAGTAACTTTGATATTTCTTGTGAATTTTCCTGTAGAAAAAAAATTGCTCAGAAATTCTTGTTAATCACAGCTTTTAAATAATCAGATGACTACTTAAAAACTATGAAAAAGAAAATTATGATCTCCTTTATGCATAAAACTTACACACTGATATTAAAATAGGATTATGTAGTCTGGTGCTTTTATCCCTTCTTTTCCCTCACAGTCAATCTGTTGCTCAGACACTTTAAAAAAAGTAAGGAAGTACTTTACAATTTTGGCACAAAGTCTTTTCCAGATTGTCATGAAAAATTTGGCCCATTTGAGGATTCAAATGTAAAATATTACATTGCACCTGAAGACAGAACGCCCCAAGAAGTGAGACAGCTGTGCAAGGTAGAATCCAAGGGAAAGGATAAACATCACAAGTAAATAAAACCAGTTTTTGTTGCCATTTACTGTTCCTTTCTTTTCTGTTTCTGTCTTGTCTCTGAATTGTAGGCTGTTGCATCAGGGATTGATTGCCTTTTTGCCTATATAGTCTTTGCTTAACAAGCACGAATGGAATGTGTGAATTATACATGACAATGCTGCACCCTTTTATTCCTGTAGAGAACATGAAACCTCAGGAAATAATAATTACTAAACAAAACTCTTCTGCAGTAGTGGCTGTAATCATGATTGCACTTTGTGACAGGGTCTTACAACGACATTCCCTCTTGAATACCTCTGTACACTATCCCGTTGCCATTAATGCTGTGCTGTTG
The DNA here is from genome assembly GCF_000708025.1 of Charadrius vociferus. Taxonomy (NCBI): domain Eukaryota; kingdom Metazoa; phylum Chordata; class Aves; order Charadriiformes; family Charadriidae; genus Charadrius; species Charadrius vociferus. The sequence continues at coordinate 2,035,080 of NW_009661372.1, read as the reverse complement.
AATCAGGCCCAGAGATAAGATGAATTCTGGTGATGAGTGCTAAATCAATTCTTCACTACCTATCCTTTAATTCTATGTGTGATTTAAAAAAATGCTGCCTTGTTAGTGAAAACTCATTCTGTAGTTTTTCTCAGTTTCATCCCATACACTTGTTAAGCAAAGGGCAGATATTCTGAAAAGTTGTCATTTCATGTTCTTGATTTGTGATATGTGCAAACATGTGCTCTTGTGAATTACTTTCCTGGAAAATCAGAGAGGATTGAGAGCATGACACCTTTTGTGGCTGATTTTCCTGAATATAGAGGAAGCAATTCAATCTCTCTGGATTTCTCTTCTTTTCTTTTTGAGATCTGCCCATTCCACAAACATGTAAGACCAACCTATGCCTTAGTAAAGTGAGTGAAAACATCAGATGTGCCTGTACTGGTCACCGCATTGTGATGGAGAAGTGCATTTTCTCAGATTGCCTGCTGCAGGGAATGAGGACTGGTGCAGGGAACAGGAGAAGGACACAGTTGCCCACAGTCACGCTTCTCCCGGGCTGCTAACTTTTAATTTTAGTTTTGCGTGGCCCAGCACAGACAGGAGTCCGGACAGCACGACCTCCCCCGACACACAAACGCATCCTTTAACCCAGGGCCAGCTCCTGGCAAATCTTATTTCCTTCCTTACTCCGCTTCGCTCCCTCCCCGCTCGCAGAGGACAAACGAAGCCGGCGAGTGGGAAGGGTACGCGGGGCTGGTCCGGGGTGTCGCCCCCCGCCGCCGGTTGGGCTGGTGAGGGGGGGAGCGGGGGGACGGCAGGGTTTCCTCTGCCTCCTGACCCCTTCTGACCCTTCGGGGGCTCGGTCGCTCCCCAGCGGACGGAGACATCCCCGGGAACCGCCTGCGGGGGCTGGGATGCCTCATTGCGGGGCAAGGGCCCCCTCTGCTGCCTTCCTCGAGGAAATGGGTTTCCAGAGAAAAGACACTTTTTTTTTTCTTTCTTTCTTTTTTTTTTTTTTCGGTCTGCGCTGGCGCTCTTGGACACGGGGGTTTTGTTTTAGAGCGAATGTTAAAGCCTTAGCATCTCTCTCGCTGGAGGGATGCCGAAAGGAAGGTTTGGTATCTTTTCTTTCCAGCAAGTCTGTGTGGGAGGAAAGAGAGATGATTAGGTCACTTCACAGGCGTTTTTCTCCACCTGTGCCCGTTGCTACCTGGCCATGCCACGGTCTCATATTATGTCACCAGTCATATTTCTCCTCCTTGCTGCAGCTAGCAATGCCTGCATGGGAAAGCGTGGTAGGGCAGTCATCCCATGTGGGCAGTCCCGTACCTTAGCCAGTGCCATGAAAAAGTGGGCAGATTCACAGCCCTTATTTATGATGTCAGCAGTAAGCCAATATACCATACAATCAATACACAATCAATTTTCATATCTGGAGGCAGACAGAAGGGCAAAACTCAGCAGTCATCTTCCCAGCCCTACAGTGACAAATGACTGTGTGGCAGTTCTGCTTATAAAACACTCCTGGTGGATCACGTAAAAGATCAGGTCATCTACTTCACGCATGAAAAGGGGCACTGATCTTACTACAGTAAGGGAATTCTTGGCAAATCTGCCTCCTCCGTTGTAATTGCTGTTGTATTTACTTACCGAGTAACACAGCTTCTTACTGAAGCTCCTTGCTTCACTATTGTCCTTTGACAAGTTTACCTGCCTCCAGTCTGTGGGTGTCTCGTTGCTCATTGCTACAGTCAAGAAACCCTAAAAAAAATACATAAAAGTGCAGATAAGCTCTTACCAAGTGTTGGAAATGCATTCATTTCTCCCTTTTACTCTTTGATTTTACCAGCCTGATGGTCAGCTGCAGACAGCCTCTGCTGTAGGAAGGGTTGGGCTCAGAGACCGACAGGAAACAGAGGTCCGTAACACCGAATAGCAAAAGAGCAAAACCGGAGAGAATCCAAACTTGGATAAATTACAAATCATCACCTTACAGATTACCCTCACCTTCCTGCCTCACAAAGTCTACTCGAAATGTTCTCTGACTTTTTCCAAGTGTTTAATTTAAGCACGATCTGTTCGTAAAACTACAGTAAGTGTAACTAGAGGGACAGCCTCATCTGAATAAAGATGAGCCAAACAGGCTTGTGAAGGCTTGTAGTCAGCACACAAGTAGTAGCAGAGCCAGGGAGATGTTGTGAGAGAAGTTGTTACTCTTTCTGTATCTTTTTTTGGGTAGAAAAGATATTTTAGATCGGATCAGCTGTGGTAAATGCTTGGGTTATCATGTGCTAGTGTAAAAACCAGACCTAAGAATACCATACTCCTCCAAGCTGATTCCTCTGTCTAACAAGTGGACATGTGCTGATTATTCTGGCTAGCACAAGAAATCAAACCAGGACGCCACTTTTTCCTCTGCCTGTCTAAAAAAGCTGCAGTGTTGCCTGAGAGGGGAACAGCCTTTTCCAAAGAGCAGGTTTTCTCTGTCATGGACAATAAAAATTATCTGCTCCTACTGAGATTCTTTGTGGCTGTCATTTTGTAACAGGTTCAATTCTATATTTCAAAGTGCTCTGATAGAGGTGACAAATTTGGATGGCATTTGTCCCTGAAAAAGACTGAAAGCAGAAAAGCAAGTGCGTCTCCAGCAGAGGCCAGTGGGTATTTCAAAGTAAAACAACCTCTCAAAATATGTGCCAAATGCTCTTTTAGAAACTTGTTTCTAGAAGCGCTCTCAGCACTCACTCGCACCAGGCACAGGTATTCACATGTGGTACCCCCCCGTCAGTGCCTTGTCGTTCATCATTTCACAGTCCACTCTGCTGATTTGTTTCTTTTCCTGCAGTTCTGCTTTGCACTTTCTTTTCTGACACCGAGTTTTCTATTTGTCAGTGCATAAATACAACCAGGATTGTAAAAATATTCTGCTTGGCAGCCAGGCTTGGCAGTTCCAATCAATTAGGACCATTAGTCACGATGGGATGGAGAAGGCAGCCCAGGCCCAGGGCATATAAATGTTCTCAGGGCCCAAAAATTTTCTTGGCAGCCCAAGCCCCAAACGATTCAGTCTGCTTAAGCTACTCTTTTTGTTCCAGTGTGCCTGTGCGGGTCTAGTGTGGTTTGCCTCATACTTCTGGGGTGAGTGGGACCTCAAGAATTGTTTCCGTGATGCTGATGAGGCATCTGCTTACCTTGGGGCCTGAGGATGAGCAGCAGGGATATGGAAGGTGATTGACAGGTCTCTAGCGAACAGTCCCTGTGGATGTGGATGGGCAGCCTGAGGTGTGTGATGGGAGAGAAGCTGCAGAAGTGCCCAGCTTCCCGCACCCATGCTGTGGTTACGGTCAGCCTCCATGAAAGTAATGAAGGTGGCACTTCATCTGCTCAGTGAAGCTCATGAAGCTCAACTTCATCTGCAACCCTGCTCAGCTTCTACAGTGAAGCCATAGATGAAAGGCCCCATAGGAAACACACTAAAACAAAGAAACACTAGTGGCGGTCCAACTAACAGCTCACCCTTTCCCTTTGACTAATCACTGAACAATTCCTAGTGCTGATTTTAGGGGCATGCAGTGTGCCAGTGCAACGCATGGTACATTAATATTAGCTGTTCCTCAGAATTGTGCTGTCATCTACCTCACAAGTGACTTACAATCAAGATAATTTACCTGCTCTTTACTTACATGCCTTCTACAGATTCAGCCACAAGGAAAAAAGGTGTTTTGGACAGCTATCTATCTATCCATGGCTGGGGCAGCATGTATGTGCATTGCAACACCATGTTACGTTAGCTCACCTCAGCTGTTACACAGAGCGCAGGGAGAGACCAGGACCACAAATAACTTCATTACCACTTGGTTTCACTTGGCAGCAGATGCGCTTTGTGAAACGTAGGTTCAATTTCTCCCACATGGGCGGCCTGACCTGATACCAGCTCTAGCACCCAGGTTTCAGAAACGGTAATGGGAACAGCAGACCGTGGTAGTGATTGAGGCAGGGACAGAAGAGCTCAAATTCCCCAGCTGGCTCAACACAGGGTATAGTTTTGAATTTAACATGGACTATGGTCAACGCAAAAAAGAAAGCATTCTTTGTCGCAGCTCTGCCTGTGCTGCAGTCAGTGGGTACCCGCGTGCAGCACAGACTGTGTACTGTACACACAGCGCTCTGTGTGTTATATACACATCGTAATAGCTGATCCTTTCTATCAGACCTTAAAATGTGAGTTTAGGAAAACCATTCTGCAGGAAACGGTGCTCAGGTTCCTGCAGCAGCCTAATTTTGCTGAATTGATGGTTCAGATGCTGTTCTTGTGGGCAGATTAGTCTCAAGATACGAGGACAGCCAGACATGACCATATCCTTCCTTATCTTCTCTGCTCCATTTCTCAATCTGGTCATTTCAGGCAGCCCTTCTCCAGTTCTCAATACCGTTCTGAGAGTTTCCATGTCCTAATAAGCCCCAAACCAAAATTATAATGCAGGCAACAGATTCAGATCATCTCTCAGATTAACCTAAACGGGGATCCATCCTCTTGGCTGTTAACTGCAGGCTGCCTTATAAGCATCTTCTGTTAAAATTCATAACAGACTTATTCACTGAAGTGAGGTATTTTCCCAGTTTTGCTTCTTGCCCTCAAAAAGCATGCTTTAAATGACCATTTTTTTTTTTCCTCTGGCACTGTGAGGTCTATTTGACCTACTCTTACCTCTTTTCTCCTGTCAAGGAATTCTACTTTGTGTTCCTGTACTATAAGTATTCATGTTCTTTTCTAGTCCCTGCTTAAGCTTCGCTAAACCCTGGATTGCTTACTTGACCAACAAATATATGGGTCTCATTTACCTTTTACAGTAACCAAAACTGAAATTATTGATTACCTGTTTCCTTCAGGACATGTTGTTAAACTGCTTCACTTCCAAACCAGAGAAACTGCACACAGCAGAAAATCCCCCTGAAAATGTAAAAAGGTCAATGGTGCATTTGATGACATGAGTGCTTATGAAGCCACATAATTCATCATTTGTTACTACAGAACTTGTTCCTAGGGGGATTAGCATTTGCCAATAAATATACCATATGCTGGATTCTGTATGGAGATTTTTTTAGCTACCTTACTAAGTCATTAAGGATCTCCCATGACAACTATGACTAAAATGGGCCAAACCCACCAGGGTTCCCTGGACCAGAGAAGCATGTGGGTTAAAGGATGAAGTCATGTCTCACTCGTGTACCAATTCTTCAGTAAGACGTTTACAATTAAATAGTTTGCTTGTGACTTGTGTTTTGGGAAGAACTATTACTTCTCTGTGAGGACACGGACTTAACCCTTCCTTCCTTTCACAACGAGAGGAAAGGAGAAAGAACACAGGCAAAGGTGAGGAAGAATTTCAGCAGCAGTTAGTGGCCAATGCAGTTTAGATTCCAACAGGAACCATGGAAAACAAAGAAAGGGTATTAGCAGATTCCTATTGCTATTTAATTGAAACTCATTTTTTTTTTAAATCAAAAGACCAAATAAAAGGAATAAAACTAGTTTTTGGAAGTTGATGTCTCATAGGAGAGGCTCATGTGTTCCACTTTCATGCTGTCATGGTCTTTCCTTAGCAAAGTTGCCTGAAACTGCAGAGAGAGAAAATGGGCTTTCCAGCGACTGCAGCAGGAAGCTCTGTGAGACAGACGCAGGCATGAGCTCACTCACGGTCCGTAGCAGCCTATACCAACCAGCTGAGAAAACCTTTTTGCAGTTGGTGAGAAAGCATCAAATTGCTTCTTTGGATCTCAGCTATCTTCCTAACTCCCAGGCCAAAACAGTTAATATCTCCTTTGCCTCCCATCAGCCTCTCTCCTGTTATGCTCTGCCAGTAAGTGAAACAATGGCTCTTTAAAACACATAACCTGTCCTTGTGCATGTACAGACTCAAGCGCTCACACAAAACGGTGTTTGCTTTTGGTATAAAAACATTATACATACACACTCAACACTGCATGTGCTGAACTAAAACCTAAATCCCATCACTGGAGACAAATTCTTTGAAGAACTAAGGATGACTGGGGGCAGGTCCACAGCATGTGAGAAACACTGAGGATCTCTGGAGATGAAAGACATTACTTAATTGTAAACACTGGGAAAAATTCCCAGTATAGCTGAAAATTAATGACAAAATTTGCAAGAAATTTCATTAGAAGGAATATTTGGCTCATATGACACAGTGGCTAAATTTTATCAAGATGAATACAGTGTAAATGACAAGATAAAAGAGGAAAAGATGACGAAATAAAAACAAGAGTAGTGTGTATTTTCTGAAGTGATCTTATAATGGATGATCAAAATAAACATAATGTTAGGCTTTTGCCTTCTTGAGAAAGTTTTTGTCCTGTTTAAGATTCTGTTTGCACTAGCAGAGAGATTTCCTGAAGCAAACCATGCTACACTAGCACAGAAACTTCAAGTTCAGGTGACACTGAGATGAATTCATGTTCTACCTGTAAAAGTATATACGGCTTATTTTCTTTACCCACTATGTAGAATTCATGTGAGAAATAAAAGAAACTTGGCAAGTCTGAGAGGAAATAGAATAAGAACAGTATGTGTCTGCTTATCTGTTTAAGCTTATTCTTGTGCGTGAAAAACTTCCAATAAAGCCAAATCCAAGGAGTTAACAACCAGGTAATCCTGTTGGCCTGATCAATCCAGAAGTGGTATTATTTAAGTGCTGCAAAAGAAATGGTTCATAAAACTGGCATATGGGACACTTTTTCCAAGCTAAATTTGAAACAGTTGCAACAGCCAAAATGAAGCAAGAGCCATACATGAAGGTACTATTCTGAACAGAACAAAAAGAGATATCTGATTAAGAGACTTTCTTTGCCTTTCCATGCATCAGAAGCTGCTGTGTCTTTCTTTTTTTTCTCTCCTACTCTTTGAACAGCTCTTCGTCTTACTGTGTTTGTATAGATGAAAGTTCTAACATACCTGTTAATTTAAATGAGTGCTGTGTAAGCAATCCATTCCTCCTGCACTTGTGGGTGGTACACAGAAGAAATGATAAATTTTCTGCATGTATTTTGGAATACAGAGTACTTGAGAGTCCACATTACCTTGACCATGACACTGAATGGGCTTTCAGTGAAAAAAAGTGTCTGACAGCCTGACTACTTGTAAATCATTAAGTTGCCAATTTTTTCTTTCCCATCAATAAGGTAAGATAGAAAGCAGAATGGAGACGTTTAGCCAGACAGTAAGTTAGAAAATCCAAATTCTTGAGAGCAGAGGATGTTGATTAGCTGTGGTAGCTGTGAGAAGCCATCTCATCCAGGTAATTATGATGCCTCTGAGATCTCCAGGTCTATTGCCTGGAGCAGTACCATGATTTTTGGCTGCCGGATTTTTTTTTTTTTTCCAGTAGATATTGCTACAGCCACTGTGAACTTCTAAATCATTTTTTTGGCTGATGTAAAAAAGGAAGGCTTGAGTTCATCATCCACAGGCTGATCTCACTGCTCTGCAGGTGTCAGGCCCTGGTGCCCAGACAGAGATGATCTCTGCTGTCTTTTCAGCCATGTTGTAACACAAGCTAATTACAAGCATTGCGGTTATAAAAGAGAACACACTTCTCCCCCACCCCCTGTCTCCTCCAGTATTCTGGCCACCAACATTTACATTATTGTTAACAAGTTTTGAAACAATGAAATACAGATGTAGACGTGCCCTTTTTAATAACAACAGGTTTCCTCTGGTTTGAAGATGAGGTCCCAAACACCTTTTTAGTTATCTCCCAAAAAGTCTGCACCCCAGCAAAGCACATACACACATGCATCTGTGCAGATTTGGTCAAAGCATTCACATTTGCGTAAGTATTGCATTAACTTAGAATTAAAAAAACCCAACCAAACAAACAAAAGATTACTAGTGAATCAGTGAGTCTGCCTTTATTTAGGAATATTTTGCCCTCAGCTGACATGAAGTTACTCTTCTCTCCCTCATCATATGCAGTCCCACCCTTAGGCAAACAGAGCAAAGCAGCGAACTCTGATTATTATGCATATCTATAGCAGTTTTGGAAACTCGCACAATGTTGTGGTACCTCTCCCCCAAGCGTGGCTTGCCACTTTCAGAGCTACCCTGAAATGTTACACGCTCTGTCTCCCTCTGGCGACCAACAGGGCCACACGACAGCGAGCATCTCGCTGCTGCCCTGGTTTGTCTGCTGCTGCAGTTTCTCTGGGACTCGTGTTCTGCACGCAGGATACCCTTCATTTTCCACTTAAACCCCAAATGATTGCATGCAAACAATGTCTGCATTCTTCCCCGCAAACCTTATTTTTTAACAGCTTGGTCCCTGAAATAATCATCTTGTCAACAGCTTGCTGAACTATATTCCTGTAACACTTCAATGCCAGAAGCTGGAGACCACGTTAAAGAGCTGTGGTATAAAACGTGGAGCTCACTGCACTTGAAGTGGCACAAAAAAAAGCATCTGGAATACAGAAACTAATACTCTAAGGACAGTTGCTAATTGGATGATCATACCACTGACTTAAGCATTTGCAGTTACTGGGTTTCAAATATAACTTCAATGCACACAGTTTGAACTTAACTTCTAAAAAGTTTGTATGTAAAATCTTTCCAAACTTATGTTGAAACAAGTTCTAAATATAACATTAGGAAAATTTTGGCTCATAAAAAGGCTTTTATCTGAAATATTTCTTAAACAGCTCCCTGGTGCCTTGCCTAGCATGCTTTCACTGCTTTGAAGTAACTATTATTCTGAACGAGCAGTGTTTGACTGACATATGTTCTGCTACATAAACGAATATGAGGAGCACAAAATGCCAAACAAACCCTGTTAGTTTAACAGGTAGCTGCCAAGTTTTATTTTATACCTAAGTGACATCTTAAATACTTCTGATATATATAAACATTTACATACACATATATATGTGAAAGGATATCTATGTATCCGTCTATCCATCCATCTATCCAGAGGACAAGGGTAGAAGTGAAAAATTGTTCTCTGTTAGAAATGGATTTCTCCTGTTTCTGGACCCCTGTCCTCTCTTTGATTTCAGCATAAATTCATTCTGCTCCAGTATCTGACTTAACAGTCCAAGAGATGGTGACTTCCAACAGCTTCAAAAGGTGCAGTCACAGGAGAAGCATGAAGTGGCCTCTTGACTGCCAAGCACTTCTCTAACAGACAGCAATGGAGATGTCCAAGCGTCTTAGCTTCTTTGGTTTTAATCAACACCAAACTCTCTTGCCCTTAGTCTCTGCTCGATACGGCCTGGTCCTTGTTTTAAAGGCTGTTCAGAGCAGATAATGGACCTGTTAAACACACCCAGACTCTGGCCTAAAAGTTTTACGTTGAAGTACAAATCTCTCCTCTCTTTCTATTGAAAAAGCCTGGAAAGGGATGAATAACAGCTCCCTAAAAATGCCTACGATTTGTCATGTGGCAAATTTCTTTGCCCAAGGAAACCAGAAATTCAAAAAGAGCGAACGTCACTATTTTTTCATTAGAGGATTTTTATAAATAAAACTTCAAAATAAATTGGAACATACATAAGCATTTGATCCCCAGATGGATGTTTTGTCTATTTAACACTGCCTAATGAAATACGTGCATATTTTATGTTTGTTGTAAAAGAATAATAAAAAGCAAAGGAGGAGAATGCCTGTTTTTTTTTATTGCTACAGCATAAAAAGGATTTTCTTCCTGTTTCTTTTACTGTTGGCTCTATTGCATCCTTTGCTTAGCTTGTTCGTATGAACATAGCAAAATCTTTCAGTGTGGATACCTACACTGGAATTTCTTTGTGAGTATTCTTTGCACACAGTGTCTCTTAATGTTTTGAAGTACTCTTTAAAGCACTTCCCTTCAGCACCATCAGGTTTGTTAAGACACAGCACATTTCTACTGCAAACTGGGAAAAAAATTATCTCCAGTGCTGTCACTGGACACTGGATGTCACTGGATGGCAGTTTTCCATCATAGAACTAGAGATGCTCATGAATATAGTTGACTGTTTTCTAACTACTTCATAGTACAGAGGGAAAATAGCTTCAGAAAAGCAGCTCAGGAGGGGATGCCCAGGAATGCATCAGGCAGACAGTTTCAAGCCAGTGAGACATCCAAGTGACTTTTAGGTGAGAACGGTCAGCACTTTGCACACAGCACTGCTTGCATGTTGCTTAAAAGCAATGCATTTACATTCCTTTCTTGCAAATGGATTCTCAGGAAAAGTAAGGGATCCAGAACTTACAGGATACAGATTTTGAGCATACTTCTTTCTCCCATTAAGATTTTATGAAGTTAAAGTACAATTGTGAACTGTAACATCATCTATAACGGGTATTCTCATTATCAAGTGTCTCAGAAAGTAATTAATACAAATGTAGCTGCCTCAGCCACTGTTTTGGGGTGTAAATCTTCACTCTAAAATAAAATTATTGCAGAACACGGTACCCAAGAGAGCTAGCAGTACTTGTTATAGGTTTACCCAGTGGCACCTTACAAACATTTCCCTCTGAAAAACGGGAAAAGGCTCAGCAACAGCCTGTTTTACACATGTGCTCTCTCAGTGAGGCTCTTATTTTCTGCGCAGGCCTTGCTCCCATTACTGGTAAAGCAGGCACCAGTTGTTAGGGCACCAGCACTGCTGCCACTTTGCCAGTGTCAGGGTAATGGAAATGGTAGTGGCTATTGCTAAGTGAGAGGTGGGAGCACTTTCAGCAGCAGCTGGTTTTGAAGATGCAACTCTCCTGTCCTCTTTTCCTCCCAGAACCTGGCAGCAGCAGCAGCAAGTCTGACTTTCGAGACCTCTTTGCCAGTGCACCCTTTTTGTGCCAAGAACTCAACCCTTTATCACTGGAAGAGCAAAAGTAACTTTTTCCTGTGCTGCTGGGACAAGCCACATTTACCTTGTTGATATCTGCAGGATGCTTTTTTAATGCATATCTCCAGCAAGGGAAAGACAGAATCCACGTTTGAGCAATGGGGAAGGGAATTGAGGGCTAAGTACAGCACCAGGGTCACTCCCAGGATTGCCACTCTCTCATCCCACACTTGCTATACTGTCTTGCCTGGGCAGTGGCAGCTTCTCTTCTCGAACATGGGCACCTTAAGCTGCTGCTGAAGGCTCTTCCTTTTCACTAAACCTGGACTGATCACTTACCTTTAGTAAGTGATCCCTCCTCTTTTCTCCTGTGCCACCACTGCACGGTATGGTGAAATCTGAAGATCCTGTAAAAGCACCTTTTCTTAAAGCTCAGAAACCTGGTGCCTAGTGAAAACTGGCCTTGCACTGAGCAAAAGGATTTAATCTGGTTTCTTAATGGACTAGAAACTTATTTTAGAAGCTGCCACAATTCGGGCAGACATTTTCAAGGAAGCCTAAAGTTACATCACCTATTCGATTCCTCAGCAAACCTGTATGTGGGTATTATTTGATCAATGTTCTCAGATAATAAATGCCATATCATAGACCTCTGGCAGAACTGTTGGTTGTCTTGACAGTGCTGTAAACGCCCTAAGTTGTAAAGACCTCAACAGTTTTCTCTCTTAAGCTGATTCTACCACAATTGAATCACAGACCCATTAAAAGAGAGCTGCCTGAAAGGGATCTCAGAAGGTCAGACACGTTCAAACGCCTGCCCCATAGCATTTCTGACGATTGTTGCTGGCATGTCATTTCTGACAGTTGTTTCTCCCACCTGTTCTTAAAATCCTCCAATTACTACTCTCTCACATCTTTCCCCAGGCTATTGATTCCAGTGCTATCATTAGTTGTGGAAAGTTTTGCTAACACATAACCTCCATCCCCTTTGCTACAATTCTATACTCACTGCTTCTTGCTTTACCCATAGTAGACAATGTGCAGAGCAGAAAGGAGAGGCATTTATTCCCATCCTCCTTTTTAGTTGTGTACTGGAAGACAGTTGTCTTTGTCACTTGCCCCTTTTTTTTTCTTTGCTAAATAACTCCTTTTCAGTGTTATGGCTTTGCACTTGTACACTTTCATGTTTCATTGTTTACTATATTTCTAGTTTTGCTGTCCATATCCACATCTGAGAAGAACAATGTAAAGGTTCTCTTAGAATCACAGAATTGTAGCATGGTTTGGGTTAGAAGGGACCTTTAAAGGTCATCTAGTCCAACTGCCTGGCAATAAGCAGGGACATCTTCAACTAGATCAGGTTGCTCAGAGACCCGTCCAACCTCACCTGGAATGTTTCCAGGGATGGGGCACCTACCACCTCTCTGGGCAACCTGGGACAGAGAGGACAAACTCTCTGGGCAACCTCTTCTACTGCACGTCCATACAGATGTCTATCTGCATGCATACACAGACACATATGAGTATGGCTGTGTCACAGACTTTTGCATTGCAAACCCCCTGAGTTGGACCCCATTTTGCAGTTTTTCCAAGGTTCTACAGATATCTGTACACCACCTACGTGTAAGTTTATTTTCATGTCTATACAGGAAGGAAGGTGAACTCTTTTCAAGCCTCTTCCCTTCCAGACCCACATGATTTTATTTTGTCTTTTCTTGGAGCAGTATTGGTGACTGACAAAAGAGATACATAAAAGCTAGCTCTGTGTTCTAACAGCCTCAGGATTTCTTATCAGTTTCCCAAATATACCCAGAATAATTATTTTCCTTCCTCCTGTACACTGCTTGCCAGTAAGCACACTGGCAAAACACCTAGCAGTTAGAGTGGGAAAGGAAGTGGCTGTGCAGACGTCAAAGACAAAGAGTAATGTTTTCTTCAGGAAACAGATGGCTTGAGGTAGTATTTATAGATGTCCATGTATGTCAGATAAAAACCAGCCCATGTTACAAAATCTGGAGTATCCAGAAAACTGATGATGCATTATTAAATGTGCGTAAAGAGGAGGGATGGTGGAAGCTGTGTATGTAGCACCCCTTCTTTATGTGGAAGAGGTTGTGTGGCTTATTAAGAACCTACCTGATTTCTCCTGGCTGCAGTCTCCAATACTTGGGGCAAAGTTACATAGTAACTGGTCAATATAATGAAGAAAAGAGGGGCACAAGTAGTGGACAGTATGTCTGGTGTACGCAAAAAGGTGATATGGCAGTGATACCGTGCAGAGGCAGAGAATGAACTGCAGGTTATCCAGTGCTGGGGCTTTTTCACTTGGGCAATTTCCACTCAACATAGTTCTGTGTTTGACAGACGTTTTTGTTACAGGTCGTGTGCTATACTTACTTCTCACACACAATTGTGTGCTTACTTGCAATCTCAATATGCATTTATAAACAGAGAAACAAGGTTACACAAAAGGTAATTATGTAACCGGCTATACTTGTGTACAGTTGATGTACAGTTAGAAAGATGTTTCTGATCTTACAACAGGAAATGCAATATAATTTGAGAAATTATTCCTATTATGTCATTGAGAAACCATTTCATGAGAGACAATTAAGCTTTGCAGTTTGATGCTACAAACACAGGGACTACATTTTTCACAGACCTTTCTGTCAAATTTTCATTAAATAGTTTTTAAAAAGCTAAGAAATATTTCAAGGGTACTAGGAACTGAATCTTAGTCTACAAACAGACAAAAGTTGTCTCACCATGAGATCCATTCGCTAATCCATTAATTCATAGCTAGCATATGATGTGCTGACATTTTTACATTACTTTTGACTGTATTGCATGGCCATATTCTGACATTGCTGTAATGGTAGGTGATGAAACATGCAACAAATAAGCTCTCAGAGAACATGTTTCTGAGACAGTTACCATTTTGTTATAAATAACTGGATGTTGAAGTATTTTTTTACTGTTATGCTGTCAATCGTATTTTGTTATACCATTGATCTTATGTCAGCTTGATGTTACGAAAAGGTTTCTGAACGACGGTTACAGTGAAATGAATATTAAATCAAACTGTTTGTCTCACTTGTCTCCTTCATCACCTTCACACACCAACTATGCTGACTATTGTCATTTTATTCATTAGTAACCTCATAAACCAATGTATTTCCCCTCTGTTATGGAGACTGAAAGGCAAATAAATAAAATATTACTAAAATGCTGCTCTACTAATGCAGGACAAAGGGTATCCCACCGTCCTGCTGATGAAATACAGTACCATACTTGCAGTCTTGATACTGCACGTATCCATACGCTGCCCATCTCAAATGCCTGAAACAAACAAATGATCAGCCAACCCTGAAAAAGCAAGGCTCCTAGCAAATGATTTTCATTCTTCAGAAAAAGAGAGCCAGAGATTATATGAAATTGGGAATTCACTCCTGCTCTCCAACACCCTTTTAATCACCTTTGGTACAGAACCACAGGACAGACACAGAGAGGTCTTATTCTGACTTCTTTGGGGGTGACAGAACATGAAAAGCCATTCTTTGCATCTGTGGTGTCTACAGATACAGTTTTACTAGGACACACATTGGTTCACTAGCAAATTATTTCACTACCTTCTTTTGATCAGAAATTTCTGAGTGGACAGGGAAGGACCTTTTCTGCCAAGGGTTGTAATCAAAAGGGGTTTTTGCTCCTGTTAAAAGCTTTGGCTAACTGATACTTTCTGAAGACGCTTGCTGGAAAATCCCTGATCAGCTCTTCTGCCTCTGGGAAATGCTTATGCTTTGCTGACAGAAGCCTGACTTAGACTCATGCCAGGAGGGATGTGCCTGGAGGATTATAAACCAAACAGAAGAAGTTATGGCACCTGGACTCTATAGCTACTAAGAATACAAATATGCAGAGCACACGCTTCAGCCAGCTGAAGATCACAGAATCAGCATTTCTCTAATAGGCATGACATCAGACTGTACCACATGTAGGCTTTGGGGCCCTAGGTAGGAAAGAAACTACAAATTAGGAACAATAAAATCAGCGTTTTATACAATATGAGTTCACCTTCTCTAGAGATAAAACCCTCCAGACACTACTTTTCGTGCTTACCTCAGTTTGGCCTCTCTTTTGCACTAGCTAACCCTGAAACTGCTTTCTGCCCCAGTGTGCTCAGGAACTGTGGATAGCCATATGAACTGCACGTGTGGCCCTCACTCGAAACTCCCAGCCCTCCCCAGCTGTATTCAGTTATCCAGTTATCTGGGATGGGACTCTTTGACACAACATCAATTACCTAGCAGATATCTTTAACCACAGATCCTGCACATCCTCTGGCATCCCAATCCTATCTCATTTAGTAATCTCTATTGCCCTACAACACTTGCATAATTTGATCCACCATGTGCCATATGAGAATACACTGTGTAGAAATTGCTACTCTGCAGAGAGCAGGTGACTTTTAAATCTTCAGTCTCCAGAATAGGCAATTTCTTTCTTCCAGGATTTGACAATACTTACACCTTGGTCTGTTTCAAATCCTTTAACATAAGTTCAGTTTTATCCCCTGCTTCAGCTAGATACTACAGATAGCTACGGCAGACTTTACACATCTCCAGTCAGACAAGATCACTCAGCAGGATTGCTGCTTCTGCCATTCACATGACCATAGTCAACACTCTTCACGCTCTCAAAAATGCAAATTGCCAATTTGTTTTAAGCCCATCTACCAGACACGGGATCTCTCCTTCTTATGCTTTCTTTCAGCACTCTGGCAATTGCAGCACATGTGTCTCTTCTCACTTTGCATTCAGATTTTTCATACACACACAGACGACAGGAGGCCCAGTTAGAGGTATTGCTGTTCCCGGCTGACAGATATTTTTGGAGGTTTGGTTGTTTCTTTAAACAACACAGCTCAGGTCAGCTAGAGTGCTAGGTTTATTACTTTAGCTCAAAAATCAAAGTGTTGCCAAGTCACAGATAAGAACTGTGGAAAGAAACTCAGAATTTCATTTCTGTAAGTGCATGCTTTTATTATTTCTATTTGTGGGCTTTTTTGCTGTTCCCTCAATTGGCTCCATTTTATCCAGTAGTACTCTGTGCTTATTCAAAGCCTATAAGCAGGGTCCCTGGGGCATTCAGTCATCTTGGTCCATGGTGTCTATATGGCCAAACATGACATCACTCTGAAAAGTGACCCAAAGAAATACATTTATCTCACTTAATTAAAGGCATCCAAATGCTACGTAACTATTCCAAGAGCTCTACTACCTCAACTTCCCCTGTGGTAAGAAGGAAGGGGCTGGTGCTCCTGTAAATGAGGTATCTGTAACAGGTAGGATGAATCACATTCAGCAAGTCCCTCTCTCTTCTCACAGACCAGAAAGGAGGCCCAATGGTCAACATGAACACAGCAAAAAACAGGCAGAGAAACTGCATAGAAAGCAACTCCATTGTACTTAGTCAAAATTCCCTTGAGTGTCCACTAGTTCTGCAATTGCCAGAATTTAATTTGTATAATCTCATATTTTTTTATGTCCCTGCCCACTGCAGGAAGGTTGGAACTAGATGATCTTTAGACTTTCCTTCCAACCCAAACCACTGTATGATTCTCTGATTGTCTTTGTGATAAAAAAAATTTCTTTGGCAAACTTCCTATGACTTCCCTGTGTTCCATTAGAACAGTCAGTAAAATGAATCCTCATGTATTTAGATCTTCCTCATCAAACTGTAGCAGTCCTCAAATGGAAATAGATCAATATAATAAAAATAAAGCAAATATATACATGCATATTTGATATAAATAAATGTATCAAGATTGCCTTGTAGTCTGCTTTTGGATGTTGTGCTGTATGACACATATGCGGGATGTACACATAGTTTACCAGAAATGAAGTGAATTCAGTAAGAGATTGCATTTTCTCTGAAAGATTCAAAGAACATCCAATAAAACGACCATGACAGCTTTGAAAGAATATGGACTAGGTCTTAGAAGATTACTCGGTAATTTGAACAGAGCTGAGCATGTTGCCGGTGTTTGGCAAGCGACAATAAATAGTAATTTAAAATTACATTTATACATTCTTTTTATTTCTACATATTTTAAAGCTGAAAAGGGACCACGAAACATTAAAGCAATTATTGACTCAACTGACGGACTGAACTGAAATCTTGGTAATGGACATTGTCCATTATGAACACCAAAAAGACCAATAAAACACTTGAAGCTCAAAAGATGAAACAGTGAAGTATGAGAACTATCTTCACTCAGTGTGTCTTATTAACACCATCTTTATTTCCTTTTTACAAAAACCAGAAATAACAACAGACAAAACATACTCCAAAAAATCAACGCTTTTGCCTTGGTCTCACTGAGGAGCTGAGCAGGCAGAGTCCTGGCTGAAACTTTGACAGTATATGCCATTGACAAAGGGAAATAAAGATATATGACAATATATCCATGCAAGACACAAAGTACAAAACGTGTTCTGTGGCCCAACAAACATTTTGGAGGTTGCCTGTGTCATAACAATTTTCAACTTGTTATTTTTGCTCACCCATGCCTTTACACAGCACAGCTGACAAACAAGTTACATATACACATATATCATAAAAAAGTTTTGTATACGGTCTAACTGCTACAAATTAAGGCATCCTAACAGCTGCTGCTTTGCTGGTGAGGGATATGTCTCATATTAGTGTTTCAAAAGAATATATTTCAGGTATTTCAAAGTGAGACATCATGAGATGTGGTTTAAAGGAAGAATTCCTGCAGCTCTGGCTCTTCAGTACGCTTTTGACTGACGGATTTCTGGCTTTTCCTATTGATGTCATCAGGCCTGGAGAGAAAAAGAAGATGATTATTCCTGGTAACACTAACACCATAGAGGGATTTGCCTTGAGTTTGTTTACCCTGTTTTATTCCATTTGCAAGTACTGAACTCTGAATTAACCTTTGTCTCTGGGCTTACTTCTCTAGAAGTAAGAGAGTAGTGTAGTTTTGTCCTACACAAAATAATTTTTAATACTATGGATTCTTAGTGACTTTCTTATAGCTCCTATTCTGCAACCAAAACTGGAAACAATGGGACCATGAGGAGCTTTTTAAGTCACGGTATTAATTAGTACACTGTCATAATGTTCTGGTAGTAATGGACAGAATGTCCAAAAATTCCTCATCCTTTAGGGAAGAATACCATAGTGCTAAAAATATCCACTACAACAAACATAAGACATACCCTGTTCATTTCTGACTCTATTTGTAAGGGAATCATCTAGTGCCTGTTAATAATCATGAGAGAGAAACAAACACTTTCAGAAGGTGATTCATTGGACTTTATGTGCCCACGTAAGTAGAGGACAGTGGTAAAGGCCACAGTAAAAACAGCAAGCAGTAATTCACTTTCTGACATGGGGCCTGTATCTCTTTTGACATTGTAATTTAGGTAAAATCTCAATTTAAACCATTAAGATTTTATTAGACAGGCAGATAAGGATAATTTCTCTATAGCGTGTCTTCATTTCCACACTAGATGAACTTAAATTAAAAAAAAAATATATTAAAAATCTATCACCTGTTGTGTATGAGACTCAAATGATAGCTTGCCAATTAAAGTAGAAAAATTAAACACTAAACATTTGTAACACTCAGTTTCTTCACTTCCTTTTGTATGTCCTTGTTCTGAATTCCCAGAATGTTCCCCCTCTCCTCAATCAACACTCCAGCTGAAGGATTTTTGATTAAACATCCAGACCATAGCAACTTTCAAACAGGTCAAAAGGCTCATTTTTAGTTACTACTGCTGAACAGTCAAACTGCTACAACACAATCACGACTAGCTGGTTTGCTGCTGCAGAGGACAGGTACTAGGGGTAGGTTTAACGACCGCATTAGCTTAGACTTGCAGTGCAGAAAGACCCTGTGGGTGAGTCCCCCGTGTAGAGGCTCACTGGGCACTCCAAAGACCCCATTTTGCAGCTCTGGATCATTTTTACCTAATGCAGATGTCTCTAGGTGACAAGGCTGAACAGACATGCCTTTTACAACTGTGCCTGCTGACCTCAACAAAATGTATTACCAATATTTCTAATTACTAACCAAATTTCTAGTACCTTCTGGTGCCTGTGTCCCTACAGAAATACTAAACATCCCCTCATGCAAACAGGCACTGATGCACGATCCTAATGGATCACGACAGGAACAGCTGTAAATTGTCTGGGACAAGGCCTAAATTACTTTCGTATTGATTTCACGCTGTACTAGTTTGAATCGTAACTATTTTATTAGACATACAGATAAGCATCCTTTTTCTAGAGTATCTATTTGAAATTGTAATTTATCCAGCACTACACCTGGCAGAGGAGTATCTGTTAGCTTAGATGCACTTACTATTTTAGAAACATGCCCAGTTTACTATCTGACAGAAACCTGATGGTAGATTCTGCTGATTGCCCCTGACGTATGAAGCAATTTTGGCTGTTGATAGCTATGACTTATACAGGGGTTTGTATTGATATGGTGAGTTAGTGCTTACTTTAATACACTGCAGATCTCAGATGATTTACAGTGTGGGAAAGAACCCTTCATTGGCATACATGTAAGACAGAAAAAACTACAAGCATTTGCTTGGAGTTGTAACATGCAAGAAACTAGCCAATCCTTCCAAAAGGGGAAAAAAATATCCCAAGCCGTCCTGCACATCCGAAATTTACTCTAGGTCCTTAAGAAAAATAAGGAGTATCAAATTTTGAAAGGACGTTAGAAAATTGAATACAATCCTCTACTATTAAGCTATGACCAATTTGAAAAAGTAAACTACAAAGCCTTGATATACTTGGGTATTTTGAATGAAAAAAATAAAATGAAATAAACAGAAGCTGAAGAAAAAGAAGCTGGAAACTGGTGGACAGCAATGTCATCTGACTGAAGGCAGATTTTCGATAATTACTTCAGATTTCAAAAGATGCTAATAAAATCCCCTATATCAGGGTCTAGAGTTAAAATGGGTTTGGGATTGTGTCCAGAAATATACCCCCCCAATATAATAATCTATAAAGTTTTAAAACATCAAAGACTGCACAGTTTTCCAGAAAGGTTATTTTCAAAATAGCTCTGAAGTGGTAATTACACAGTGTCCCCAGACCATCCAGGGAAAACTCAGACAGTGTCCAGGGGCTTGTAGTGCATGTGATGGTGATGTTCTTCTATTATTTAAATTTCGCAGGCTACAAGGCAGCATGCAATGGACTAACAACAGGCACCCATTTTGCCAAGGCTGGCTTAGAAGCTCTGAGAGCCTTCAGGTCTGTGTTCTGATTTCTGAAAAGCACAACACATCTTCCATCCTTGCGTGACTTTTGGAAATCTCGTGCCCACGAGATTGCTCTGGCACACAATTTGCCCAATTCTGTCCTAACCTGTGGGTACCATATCAGCCTCCTCAAGCTGTGCCTCTAGTGCATTCTGCTCCTAGTTTCCTACTCCCTGGTTTCCCAGGTGCCCACCACCACGGGGGCAGCTTCAGGACGTGGCGCCTGGATCAGGAGTGCCTGGAGGAATAGACAGGAGTTGAGGTCCAACCTTCACCCTCCCAGACAGTGACTCTGCAGCGGCAGCCAGACCTTCTCTGTCTCTCGCTGCTTCTGGGGAAATGTCATGCTGCCAGGGATTTCTCACACAAGAGCATTTACACAAGGCAATGCCGAATTACAACAACTGGCTACATCTGGGAGACGGCTCTAACATAAGGATGAGATTAATGGTTTTGTATTACTCCACGGTCTGGACAGGCAGTGGGGTGTTTTGACTGGAGGCTGCCCACTGATGCTCCCTCAAACTGCTGCTGTGCAGTCAGTTTTCTGCACTGGAATTTCCCTCTGTTTTCAGGAGAGAATGAAACCTCTTGGAAACCTTACAGTTCTGTTTCTGGTTTCACGTACACTGTGCCAACGACTTCAGAACAAGACTCCCATTTCCATTACGGAAATTGAATTTTTAAGTATGGGAAGGTCTAATTGATTAGACATTTAGAAAAGAGTAACTTGACAGCATTTTAGGCTCCCGAACTGAAGAATGACTAATTTACAATTTTCCCAGAAGTATTTTCAAATGTATAATTTTGGCGTGAATAGCAATAATTTCCAGGCCTAATGAAAGGATTTACATCTCAGTTTAACAGAAAAGAATTATCACCACAAGAATTTGTGAGTGTTAAGAGCTGAATAAAAATGACAGGTAACTTTTACAAAGCACTTGCTTATAAAATAAACACACATTTTGTCAAATGTTGTCTTTTCCAAAATGTCCTCATGGACCTTGAGGGACTGGTCTCTGTCTGCCTGAAAAGTCCTGATGGAACACGTCTAAATCAAGGAGTTTGAACACAGTCAAAGTTATCAGACTTTTAAAAACCAAATTTAACCTCAAAGTCTGAGGGAGGGTAAGAAAAATGCGTGAAAATAGGAGAGCACTAGACTTACAGTACAGCATTCTGTCTCACGTTCTCCACACTCTCCATTTAGAGATGAACTGTGGTCTTTTTGCTTTCCTCATGAGAGGAAATTTAATTTCCATTCTCATCTGGTACTTGACTTTCATTCAACAGAGGCTGAATACTCAGCCAAAGTGCGCTATACTCCCTGGTGGATTTACGATTATGAATACTTTCTATACTTGCTTGGAACTGAAATCCTGTAGCCAGTTCAATGGTGACATCAGCAGAAATCCATCATAAATTTCTGCTTTTCTAGGAATTTATATGTTCATCTATTCATATATTTCCCTTCTTGTGCATCAATCAATTCCAGTATTTCAGTTATGAATAATGTTAGCAAACACATGCCATTTGAGAAAACAAAGCAACAGAGATGCTAAACACCACCATGCATAAGCACGTACCAAGCATAATTACACAGAAGTTCTTCATTCAGCATGCTAGAGGAAAGACTGGTGTAGCTGAAGTAAGGACCCTAAGGAAGTACAACATCATATCAGTTAAAAACATGCACTGAGCTTACCACATGCATAACAAGGAAATCTATCAAAACGTGCCGTCAAATAGCCACAATAACATTTTAACAGGTTTCTTTCTGAGTTAGTAAGTGCTGCTGAATCTGTTACCTCTTTGAGATGTGTGCTGTGGTCCTTTGGGTTGGTACGAAAATGTATTCTTTCCACAATTTTGATGTTGGCAACAATGACATGCAAACACGGCCTTTTTACAGACAACATGCATTTTACAGACAACATGCATTTTACAGTGCAAGCATCAATACTGTTAGAATTCCCTCATCTAACTCTTCAAATTTCTTAGGGAACTGTGAAAACTGCTCATGACCTTGCGATCTATGAGAATGTCTCTGAAGACAGACTGTCGTCTCCTCCGCCATTAAAAAATCTGAATCACTCTTTTGAAAAAATTTGCCATTGTGTTATGAAAATACTTCTATGTTAAATCATCTGTTCGACTAGATAGTACGTGTCTTTAAAGGCTCAAATCAGTAGTTCATACTGTGATTCTGAGTAAACCTAAATAAATAAATAAAATAAAAAGAGGCTCTTCAATTTAGCCTATTAGGTCTCCTTTGAATTTTGAATTTCATTCCACATTTGGCTATAGCACTACTGTTCTAGCAGTACCCACTAATATGGACTGCTCACCATTTCCCAGTTCTCTCTTTCCACTGTTTCTTTTCCATACTCATTTTGCCTCCTCTGTGCCTAAGATTTTCCTGCATTTTTCTCCCATTACCTTGTCATTCTTTTTACAGTATATAATTCACTATTCCTCCTCCTCCTCTTGGCCTGCTTTATGTTCTTTTTTTTCATCTTGAAATTATTCTTTTGCTTCATGTCTTTCCATCCACCCCTTCCCTCCCACCCTGTCTTTCATAGAGGATTAAATCATCTACCATTCCCTCTCACTCAACTCTTTTTTATGTCTCCAGATGCTCGCACTTCTCCTCCCTGCTTCACAAACACACTGCACTTACAGTATTTCCTACCTCTGTCTCTTTCATTCAATACCCTCTCCTTTCTCTTCAAAGGTACACTTGTTCAAAGTATTTTCTCCTTTCTTCCGAACAAGAGAGCCAGCCTCCTAACTGAAGACACCCCTCTTTCTATTGGGATCCCAGAGAGGGCACTCTGTTGACTGCAGAGAGGGGATCACAGAATCACAGAACGGTCGGGGTTGTAAGGGACCTCTGGAGATCATCTAGTCCAACCCCCCTGCCAGAGCAGGGTCACCTACAGCATGTTGCACAGGACAGTGTCCAGGCGGGTTTGGAATGTCTCCAGAGTGGGAGACTCCACCACCTCTCTGGGCAGCCTGTGCCAGTGCTCCACTACCCTCAAGGTAAAGAAGTTCCTCCTCATGTTAAGATGGAACTTCCTATGTTCAAGCTTGTGCCCATTACCCCTCGTCCTATCACTGGGCAATGGATCCAGCACATTTTGCCACAGACCGACCATATGCTCTGACAGGAGCAGACTGTGTGCTGTCAGGAGATGGTGGGCAAAGAAGGCTGGGTACTGACAGCTTCAATACCTAAGGGATGGCTGCAGCTCCTGCAGAAGCAGGAAGGACCATTTCTGCTATTTTTCCTCTTTATATTCTACCACTTATTTTTATCCTGTTGCCTCATCAGTCTTGGCTATAGGACAGGACAGGGCTAGTCCGTCAGTTATTTCCCCCTCAGAAATCCCATGGATTCAAGCATGACATTCTCATTGTACGAGCTGTCATCCAGAGCAACATCAAACATTGTTTCCAGGTGAAGCACGTCTCTGTGGAAAGCTTTCAACACAGAACATGTGAACCGTGTGCACTAGGAGTTCACTCTGTATACAAGCAATACCTGCCACTCCTTGGAAAAGCCTTCCAAAATTAGAACAGTGGATGGGCTTTCTACAGGTCAAACACAGTGAAGTATTTGTGTACATCCTTTTGCTATAGAAGAGCAGGAAGAAGAAGCTGTCAAATGTATTCATTACTTAAAGAGATAAGAGAAAACAAAGAAAAGGCCCTTCCTCCTTTCAGTGCACTCACTGGCTTGTTTCTTCCTTTTGTTAGAGCTGCTGGATTTCCCTTGCTGTCTGCTGTCTTCCTTCCTAATGAGGTAAAAGGCAGCGTCGATGAGGTTTTGATCAGGTTTGCTGATTGACAGTTGTTGTTGTTATTTTGGTTGCCACTCAGTGTCTCCATTATGGATCGAAAGGTTCCAAAAGGCCTTTTCAGCTGATCCCCTGCTGGCTCCCCGGAGCTGGGTGGAGCCCGCACCAGTCCTTTGCTCCGGTCTTTATCCTTTTCCTCATTTAGTTCTGACTCTGCTAGTTCCACCTGCACCACAGGCTCCTCAAAAGTTACTCGGAGTTTCAAATTTTGAGAGGTTCTGCGCTTTGAAGATGGAGACTTGAGAGCACTCTTAGGGCTGGTGGCAACCTTCTGAGCAGTGGCACTGTCTGTGCTGGATGGAGAGTTGTCTCCACACAACTGGCTTTGAGGTACAGCACCAGACTGATATGGGGCTTCATTATCCACATCGCTGCTCTCTGAAGTAGGGGAAGGACTGTGGCCATCCACAGACTTAGAGACCCTGATACCAAAAGGGAAGCGGCGCCCTGCTGTGGAAGTGTGTTTCTTAATCATCAGGTGCAAACTCTCTGTGCTCTCAACACTCTCCACTATGGGCTGAGGCCTTGGTTTGTCAGTTCTTTTCACAGGGGTGTTCTTGTGGTCCTCACAATTAGCTGTGTCTGTGTCAGACTCACTCAATGACCTCTGCATCAGTTGCCTCAGTCTGGCTAACTTCAGCTCCCTTTTCTCTGGCAAAATCTTCTTCACGTTCTTGGAGGATGCATGAGCATCCTGAAATTCCAAACTCAGCTTTTCCTGCATACAGACATTTTCAGAGATTTCCTTCCCCAACAACTGCCGCAAGATTTTATCTGAGTCCTCATCTTTTATCTTGGCTCGAGCGCGACCAGAAGTTCCCAGGCTGCCAAGAATCTGAATCCCATCTTGGGTGTTCAATTTACTTTTTGGTGGAGACAATTCATCTCCTTCTGATGGTTTCCACTGGGGTTTGCCAGAAGCAGGGGATGATGGTGAGCTTAAAGAAAAAAAGAGGAGGAAATACCACAGCCAAATTAATGCACATACAAAATATGAAACTTCCATTTCCAGTGTACGTGTTTGTCTCCACTTATTGTTACTTATCCTCTTCATCGCTACTCACATGGAATTCATCGCTATGATGCCACAGCGAAGATTATACAAAAACCTGTTTCCACTCCTAATTAGGATTTGAGACTCCTCACTTTCTCTTACAAAGAAAACTCCTTAAAATAAAAACTTAGAGTGGTTATTTCAATGCCAAAGATGACTTTCTGAGGAAAACTTCAGAGAAACTACTGCTTCCGATTTGTGGGAGTTGACATGTTTTAAAAGGCGAAAAAACCCTCAAGGCCAAATGCCTACTATCTAAGTCACATCATAATACAAAAGTAGCTTATTCGAAATACTGCAAAAGTACCAGCTCTCTGCATAGCAGTGATTTCATAAATCTAGACTTCACCTGGTATTAATAATAGCCATATAAGACCTCATAAAAAGTCAGGGCCATTTGCACTCAAAACCTTTTCTGATATGAAATACTGAAAAGCATGAGAAATGTGACATGAGTTTATTTCAGTACTATTAGAATAATAAATTAATTTTAGAACTCCAAATGTTATATAGTGAGGAAACAGCAATCTCAAGTAAGTCTGATTTTGAAAGAACATAAATTACAGAGACCATTTCTTACTCTGTGACATATGCCAGAATTTATAATACTGCACATTCTTATTTTAAAGCACTTCTCCTCTAAGCAAGGGGATGGTGACAAAATTAAGGTTATTGTGAGGCAGTGAATTAATAAATTTAATTTCTTTTTTTTGCAAGCAACTTCTACTTTGGTGAGTCCATAGTTCTCTTAGTGTAGAAAATTCACATGCCTGTACTAGTCACCTCATCTTTAATTCATTTTGCACTTTTTCTCCTGTGGCAAACCAAAACAGACACTGAAGAATATTCATGTATCTACAGTGACATTCCTAGTAAAAGGGATAAGTTCTCTTAGATCTGCTACTGGTTCCTTGGATGATGACAATATCAACAAGTGAGGTCTAGCTGGAAGGAAAAGTAATAGCCAAATATGAAATAAAACTTTAAATAATAGAGTATTGTTTTCAGACTTGGTCACTTAACCAAAAAGATGTTGAAACTTACCCTTTTACAGGAATAAAGAATGATGAGAGATCTGCTCTCACCCAATCTCATCTGATACTGAAAACAAAACAGTTCTGGTTCTCACCAGTAGTCAGATGCAAGACCACTTGGAAAGACCAGTCAGCAAAAATCACTGAACCCAAATAAACTGGAAGACAGTATTTGGTCACATTATCCCTGTTGAGCTGGCAGACGGGGAAAACAAAGACCATAATACGAAAAAAGAGGACAAATCAACCCTTTCCAGTGTGGTTTTCTACTTCAGCGGGAGTTTGGAGTTTACAGCCCTTTCCTAGCTGAAGTTCCTTTATGCAAATGCATCTCCAATCCCAATGTCTTTGTTATCTACTTCTGTAACAATTTGCACTTGTTTGAAACAGACACATGAAATTCAGGGACATGGAGCACTTGTCCAGAAAAGCGCTTGAGATTCTGTAAGAATGTAAAAAAACCAGTCACTGATCCTACGAATTCATTCTTGATGACCCAAAGCTCTTACCATCAATGCCTGCAGGAGCTTTTATGCTGGCTTTAAACTTTAACATATATGTAGCTCCCTAACAACCACGAAACAAGAAGCTCTGTATATGTATTCTAGGGAGGAAACTGAATTAGAAGGTAATGATAAACTCAGTCCTATTTGCATGTGAGTCACTTAATTCCTTTCAAAGTCTTCTTCAGATTGCTATCAGAGAGAAGTCATGTGCTTGCTTGACTTCCATGCATCACCCTGGAAGTCTGCGGCAGAAGTCAGAGAGATATGCCAGCAGACTCCAGATCCAGTTCTCTGCCTTTACTTCTCTCCTCTTTCATGTTGCTCAGTTTGAGTCTATTTCTGGGACTTCTGATAGGATATGTAAATGATACATAAAAAACCCTGGAGTTTTGACTTTTTATACAAGCTACTGCAGGCAAAAGATTTAATGAGCGCAAGGAGTCTTATTAATCTGAAAGCAGGTTTTGTTGGTAACTGGTTTTATGAATTACTGCTGGCAGTAATGTATGGTAGACCACCACAAGGTCAAAATTTACAACTTTCCTAGGGGTTTCTAAGATCCTCTCCTATTCATCTAACACAAAATATATTCTATTCCACTGTAAATCTGATTTTCACTCTGTTGGGAAACAGGGACTACTCATTTCATACTCAAAATTTCCAATATTTATACAACATTAGACACTGTCAAATTCCAGAAGCTCAGCTTCAAGCCCACAAGGTAAAAAAACTCCACATCTACTTTACAGAACACATCTACTGTTTAGACAGGTCACAACTTCTCCTGATAACCGATGGACCATGAAACTGTGCAAGTCCAGTCTGGAGCGCAATTCCAGTCACCTTACCTTGGGGACGTGGGTAGTGACTTGCCCTCTGACCGCTGGGCTTCTAAAAGCTGCTGGAGTTGGTTCTGTAATGTCACACGTTCCACTGTCTGCCTGTAAGAAAATGTAAGACGGTTTACCTTGCATTGTAAAACTGTCAGCAATAGTAAGCTACAGGATAACTGACACTATCCCTTCAATTTTGTATTCAAAAAAAAGATGTCCTCACCACCTATACTTTACATAGTAAATAAAAAGAGAAATTATAAATAATAGCATAAACAGAAAGTTTGTACTTGTCTCTGAATCCCTGAGGACATTTTGTGATCACTGGACAAGACCAACTGAGAGTTGCTTAATTGTCCGAGATTATTTATTATACTTCATATAAGGACAAGGGTGGGATCACCAGCAGCAGTTCAGTGGAACTGAGTGACTCACATAAAATATTAGTCCAGAAGCAAAGATATGGCAGAGCAAACTTAAGGCCGC
Organism: Charadrius vociferus; assembly: GCF_000708025.1. NCBI lineage: Eukaryota > Metazoa > Chordata > Aves > Charadriiformes > Charadriidae > Charadrius > Charadrius vociferus. Next base: position 2,007,163 of record NW_009661372.1, on the reverse strand, counting down.
TTGGTTCTTGCTTGTTTGTGTAAAGGAAGAGGAAAGGGGCAGACTAAGAAGCCACTTCCTACATTTGGTGGATGTCTTTTACTTGGCTGAATGATAGCTCAGATAACTGCTCTCTCATTTTCTATCTGCAAATGAACTCAGAGAGGACCCTTTGCCCACTGGGAAGAGCTGGTCCAATCTTCTTCAGCTGCAGGATGGAGCTAAGTATGACTTCAGTGTATCCAGGGGAGTAGGAAAAAAGACATCTGCTTGCTGCCCAACCTTACCAAAGGTCCTACCTGTGCTCTGCACTCACCTTATAGTCAGTAGTGTTGTACTTAATGCAGTCTATCACTTTCACTGTGGTGGTGTGATCTACACTGTCTTGTAAATAACTTTAGAGACCAATGTTTAAAAAATTATAATAGTAGATATAAATCGTTAGTAATATGAAAGTGACAGCCATACTAGAAACTCCATGTACCATAGAATCACAGTCTCTGTTGCCCTGCCCCTTCCATAGGAAGGACTCAGCTGAACAAGATAATCTGCAAACCTTCACGTAGTTCTATGAAAATGAAGGAACAGATCAATTTGACACAAAATGTTCTTCTCCCTCTCCCTTCTCCCATCCAATTTAGACCTTCAAAACACGTCTTTAGCTTGTTGGCCACCATAGATAACATTCAGTCTTTCTCATGACCTGTAAGTTCCAGTGCCTCTAAACACTGCACAGAGACAAGAGACTTACAGCTTTCCGTTACTGCACATATGCTATCTTTCACCTGGAATACAATTGGTACATTTCGTTTTACTCCCTCACCCTGGTCAAGTGACCATGTGAAAATAACTTTTTATCCGCTTCTCCCGGGCTCTGCTTCTGTTGCTGTAGAAGTAATATGGTTTTAGTACTTTTATTCTTATTGGATCTGCAGAACTAATACAGTTCTCCGCCAGTGAGCTGGACTCTTTCCTAGCTTACATGCCATCAGCAGAAGAGTTAGCTGAGTTCCAAATGCAGCCTTTATAACTGGCAATGTCAAAGCCAGAAAGAATCCAGATGAATTTTTAGACCAGGGATTGTACTTGCGGGCTGGCAGAAAACAAACATTTTACTTTCAACTTATCAGAGTGGATCTGAAAAGTGCTACAGAAAAAAAGGTTGGATCTTGACATACTGCCTTGCCATCACATTTTACAATACAACCATGCTTTATGTAGACCCTTTCTTCCTTTAATTTTCCATCTTCCTTCCTCTTGCCTACACACTTCCTTAAGACTATTTTAAAATTACTCCTACCATCTGTCAACATTGGCTTATATTGTAACTCCCCAGACACTCTCTTTTAAAAGCCAGGGAAATTTTCATTTGAGATTAGATTATGATGCAATTTTTCTGTTTTATGTGCCTTTTATGCTTCCTTCAACTTCTATTTCTAAATATCTAAATAATGTAGCTAACAGCTTCTTACGCTTTTAGCTTTAATGGAAATCTCTGACGCCTCTTCTGTTGAGTTAATATTCTCATTCCACTTAAACATTTTATTATGCTAAAAGAATTAAAGTTTCCTTCATTTTCACAGCTTACCTAGTTAGTAAACAGCTCACAGAAACCCACACATCTTGCCAGCACTATCCCTAAAGATATATAATATACACATATATATCTAAGATAAGATTGAAAACAAGGGATGACAACTTCTTGGAATAGCAATACTGCTAAGTATTAAAACCAGACTGATTTAGGAGACAAGATTACTGCAGCTTCAGGGGTAGGAGGGTCTACTTACTTCATGATATTTAATTTCAAAATTCTTAGGGTCTTAGCTTAGACGATGTAAGTAACATATAAGGACCCTTCTGTGACTACTTTATTGTGGACCCCAGCTATCTTCTAATGAAAGCAGGCAGCTCAGTAACTGAACAGGGAACAGATGGAGGCACTGCGCTCTACTGAAGTATCTTTTATAGTATGATGCCTTACTTCTCCATTTTGTTTCAAATACAACAAGAATGACCGCTCTACAAAGCAGAAAATAAAACATCTTAACAAAGTAAGAACAAGATGAACATTGTAAAGTTTATACTGGGTTTCTTACTATACATCTATACTATACCTCTTACTATACATCTATACTATACTGTACCACAAAAAAACCCCAACAAACAAACCAGCAACTTGCACACACCTTACCATACCACTACGTTAATTTTTTATTCAACTATTTTTATGGCTATATCTATGAAGTTTCAGGAAAATAATGGATTTTGTTTACAGAACACAGAAAAGTGGTGGCAACAGAGGATATTCAACGACTTTCTCATCTTCATCTTTTGACTCATGGTTTGCTTTGTTCTTTCCCTTGCCAGAGATTTTGGCTTGGTAGTGTAACAAAGAGATCAACAGGTGTCTTATTCATTAATTGCTTTGCACATCCAGGTCCATACATGTAGGACAGTGCAACCCTTTGGGAATGCAGATAGGATGGTCTGTCATCATGCAGCATTGTGAAAGAAGTCTTGGGAAGCATTAATTTTATGTCATTAGCTCTGACTTGGTCTCTTCAGGCCAGGAAAGCCCAAACAATACAAGTCACTACTGCTAATGTCATTAGTGCTAGAAACCATGTATTTGTGCAGGTAGGAATTTTCTACATTGGCAACTAAGGCTTTTTTAGACAGATGAAAACAGTGAAGGAATAACTAAGATTGTAAGACCTATGGAGACTTCAGGAAGTAATATGAAAGCCAATGTTTTGTATAGACTGTGAGAAACTTTTGCGGTTGTCCTAAGCATTTTGTATAGTTCAGAAAGTCCTACTGGATTGACCAAACTTCGCTAATTAGCAAGAGATGCAAATTTGTTTTGAAGCCAGTAACAGCAGTTTTTGTGGGCCACTTTCCTTTTTACTTATGGAAAGAATTGCTTGGTTCCTTCCCTCTTTTGGGGAAAAGTCTCAGTTAATCCTCTTGTAGTTAGCACTTATTTCCTTCTTTCTAATATAAAGGCTTTTCTCTCTGAATGGAGACTTAGACCCAATTCAAAAGGTTTTGCTATATTTGCTGTATTTGTCATCTGAGCTGCTTTGGATCAAAGAGCTGAAAGATGTGAAGACTCTGGCAAAATGTGATTTTATTGTTTTGGTTTTGTGCCTTCTTTTCAGGAATGTCTCCAAAGAGTGTGATGAATTGGGATAACTTCTCTGCTCTGTGTTGCCTTGATGACTGGAAGAGCTCATAAAAAGAGAATGAAGGATGGTATTTCCTTCTTTGGTTTAGGACCTTTGAAGATAGGTCTTGCTAGTGTTCTGTCTCAGACAGTTTATGCGCTGCTGTTCTTCTTGCACAATATCAACCATTCCAGTCTTCCTGTGGTTGGGGACAAACAGTTTTATCAGAGAGAGGGTCTTATCCCTGGCTAATAAGGCACCCAGAATAGAAGAAGATTGCACTATCAGGTCATGTTGACAGCTGCTGAAGGAAGGCTGGGAAGCACATAAGGTCTTTCTGTGTTGATATTGACCATTTAAGTAATTCATCATGATACAATTATAATTCCTCTGTCTCTAGAACAATTTCTGTTAAGAACAGCAGAAGTAGGTGGGGAAAATACAGGAAAGCCAGCTCAGCTGCTCAGATTGGAGCTATTCCTATGTAACAGCAGTTTGAAGTGATTTAGACTGTAAACTGGGCTTCCATCTGTTGCCATCTGATAATTTCATGATCTTTGGAGGTGCTGTAGTCCATGAATTCTGCTATGCTAGAGGTAAGGCCCCTTGAGAAGCTGCCCCAGGCATGCACTTCATACCATCCTTGAATTTTTATGCAGGATGGGGCTGAAAAACAGGGCAAGAGACTTCTTCCATCAACCCCTCTGGCTCCAGAGCATGAGCCTCTGAACTTGATCCATTGCTTCTATGAGAGCCACTCAGGGCCGGAGGCCTGCAGCCCAAACAGCCATGCAGAAGCTGTTGTTTCAAGCAGAAAACAGAATATTTCACTGCCTCGGTAAACTACAACAAGACTTGCACAAGAGGCTTACATCCCTTTGTAGAAGAGGAAGAAAAGACTGCTGCTGCACTTAGTAGAGCTAAATCTGAAGCCTAAAAAACCAGGCTGCTGAAGGGAAGCAGATTTAGCCTCCAGCTGAGACAAGCAAAGGAACCCATCAGGAGCCAGATAAGAATCACTTAAATGACTTCCTATGCATGCGGTTTGCAAGGGGGGAGTGGGGGGGGACACTTGGAAAATTGTTAATGTTTTTGTCAGGAAAGTCAGAATTAGACTATGTCCACGGGGGTAAACAGCCTGCTGGCTGACAGAACAAGTCTTTCTTTTCCATATGAGAGGTAACACTTATATCAAGTACTGGGTGAGCACTGCAGAGAACTGAAACTTGGAGAATCTGTGGTTGCCATTTCTACCTCCTGGTGTGTGTGGTTTATTTCTGCTGAGTTATGGGCAAAATAAATTTCGTTATATATTGAGATGAGTCAGTGCTAATGCAGGCTACTCAGAAAACACCCTATTTTCTGGGGTTTTTTCCTTTATATCAGCTGATTTGTGTATTTTAGTATTTCTCTACAAATGAACCAACTACAAAACAACTGGTACTTTGAAATGTCCAGTGAACAGTGTCAAACTGTAAAATTATGAAAACTGTAAAAATTATAATAATCCTTAGTTCACTGTTTGTATTTACGGGAGTATAAATGTAAAAGAAGACTAAAGATGTCACAAAGAAGAAATGCCTTTATAACATAAAACTTAGAGCTACAAACACACAAAAAAGCATACTTCAAATGCAAGAAGGTATTCTGTAATGACAGAGAGGACTGCTACTGTCAGAACTAGGCAGAGAGGAGCGGGTCTGTTGTGGAGCCAACAGGAACCAGTTGTGTCCAGCAAAGGGCAGCCCCTCGCCTGTTCTCACAGAGGCCACACCTGCAGCTCCCCTGCTAACGGAGTCCTGTAATTTATGCCCAGCACAATTACCCACATGCTGCTTGATAAAAATGATATGGTCTCCTCCAAACACGGGATTGTCAGAAGCCATTTTCATGGCTTGTCGTAGTCAACGAGTACCTAAGTTGGAACTATTTTTGGTCAGTGCTGATGGTTTCTAAGAGTCTTATCTTATGAGCCAATTGACGTGCTAAGTCACAGTAAATGCACTAACAGCACAAAGCAAGCAATTGAAAATTCATGTTTCAAAATAACAGGCTCTTTATAGAAAATTTATTAAAATCTACACAAAAATATTGAAAACAGCTCCTACAAAGAAAAAACAGAACATAAGATATTTCCTGAGTAGCCACTGTGGGCTTTGGTGACCTTCCAAGTCTGAAAAACACCCTCTAACTACTATTTCCATTATTCTTCCCAACATCAACACACAGCACTGTAACTGGGAAGAGTCACTCACTGTACTTTAAAGCTTGCTACACGAACAGAAATTATGACCAGCACTGATGTGATCCCAAGGTATGCAAAGGGAAGAGGGACGGGATTGCTTCATATGTACCCTTTCCCACTCCCGCTCCCTTCATTTATGTTCAAAGCAAACTGCCACAAAAAGAACTGATGAAAAGCTGAGCTGCTAAAGGTGAAGGGACAAATGCTTGGGAGCAGGAAAGAGCGGAGAAATAAGGTAGAAATAGGACTTGAAAATATCATATATAAGAAGCGGAAAACAGATACCGCTAATAAACTGAAAACAAAGTGGGGTATTGTTTTAAGAATGATCCCTCTGCTAAGAGCGAAACACTTACTCCTTCAGCTGCTTAGTTAGCTTGACAACCTGAGAGGCCAATGACATACATGTCTCCACAACTACTAAGTAGCGGGAACACATGGTGTGCCCGTGTCGCTCAGCACTTTGTGAGGGTTTCTCTCCCACGTGGTTTTGCATGGTGACATTTGCTCCATATTCAACCAATGTCTGTAAAAACACAAAAGGAAACATTGACACCTGTAAGTGTAAGTCTGTGCTGTGACTTTTGGTCAACCAGAGGAACGGCTGGATGCAAATCACTCCTGAATAGAATGCTTGAAAATGTTGGTCCAAGCCAATAGTTTTTAAAAATCAGTTACCGACAAGTCCATATGCAGCTTGAAGTCAGAACGCATACCGCTAAAATCTATCACTCAGGTGCAAGGATAAAACAGAATAGTGAGCTGTGGTTCAGAAGAAGTATAAAAAGACTGTATTCTTCCTTTCTCTTCCTTTGCTATTCTACATGATTTGTTTTCTGTTCCTTTGTTTGTACAGTATAACATGACTTGTAGCATTCATACAGTGAGATGCCCAAATGAAAACAGAGGACTTACATTTAGGCACCTATTGGTTCTCTCCTGAGCCACAGTAATAAACTTTTTCGGATGCATCTGTCTATGCGTTAGTGAACGTTGTGCTAATTTGCACATGGTTCATCTAGAGAAGAAGACACAGGCAAGTGCAATTCAAAGGACATGTGTGCTAGATAACATCAGGGTCCAGGGCAGTGTGAACCCGTTGCTAGCCAGTTTATAGAGGGTGGTGATGAGCTGTAATGGCTTACCAGGTCTGGTATCTGCGGTTCTTGGGACCTCTGCAACACAAGGCATTGCAACACGCCCTTACAATCTCATTTTAGGCATGTCTTTGCTACAATATGTGCTGACTCCTTTTGTGGTTTAGCTCTCAATTTGCTACCACAGCAGAATTAATGCACAAATTTAAAATACTCAACGCAGCAGTCTCAATGTCCTGATTCCTTAGCCAAATGATGTTTGGATATGAAAGGTATGGCAAATACTTTCCAACAACTCCTTTGGGTCAGACAGGCACAAATTTCTTTTTGCAGAAAGAAATCTGTACAATGACTTTTTCAATCTGGTTGGGGTTTTTCAGTTTGGTTTTTTTTTTTTTTTAATGCTGAAAGAAGTCTCATTGCTTTGCACTTGCTTGGTTACTCCCTATTTTCTTTTAAAGAGATATGCAAATATGTGTCAGCTTTTAGTCTTTAAGAAAAATAATGGCTTATACTCTGATGTATACTCCTGTGTTACTCACAGTACTAGCGGAGAACCCTAGCTTGTTGCTGGAGAACTGTCCAGGTTCTGAGCATGACATTTGAGTTACCTCCGGGCCTTGAATCCAGAGCATTGTAAGGGCAAAAGAAGCTCTGTCAGGCTGACCTAAAGACATCCAATAACTGAAGCAAGAATTGAGACCAAACCTTCCCTCTTTCTGATCTGTTTGTGATAATCAGTGTTATGCACTATTCGCTTTACTGGAGAGCCTAGAATAGGACCTAAATGTTCTCAGCAATGTTCAGACACACATTGCTCAGCTCTTTGGAAAAATTCTGAACAAAATCACAGTGCGTGCAAAACCTACAGCATCATTAACATTACACACACATACGCAGAAGAGGAATTGCGTCGCTGAGCTGTTGGTTGACTTACGCAAGCAGAGCTGGTAAGGCACTGAGGACTGGAGTGGCCTTGTTGACTCAGAACAGCAGGCACCAAGACGCCTACATCTGCTGACAGAAAAGAGGAATGGTGGTCTGCCTGGCCTGCTAAATCTACACAGAAAGGGAACTTACGAACAGTCTTGCACTGCATCTCGTGTCAATAAATTTGGTTTAATTTACCAATAAAGAAAATGAAGAAGGGAGAGTTATGACCCTGCAGAAAGCAAATCTTATAGTTTGGAATATGATAAGAGTGTCACTTGCTTATAAACACAGTGAATGAAAGATCCAGGAAATCACTGACAATCTGTGACCTTCCATTTCTTGTACTGCTACTTATAATCTCCCTGCCTCCTGTACAGCTTCTTTCTTTTTACCAGATAACTCATTGTGCATTGTTTTAAATGAGACTATAAGCTCACGGGGCAGAGGGCTTATTTTGTTTCACAGCACAACAAAACCTCAACTGCACTTAAGACTGTGAGGTGTTAATGAAGTGACATAACCAACTTTATATATTTTTGTTGTCATTAGATATTTTCATTATTTATTTCTCATGGCTTGACTTCAACACAAAACACTTGTTGATTTGTACATTTATCTACAATAAAATAACCTTGAGAATTCTAAGTCATTTATTAAGTTCATTCTTCATGGGGAAAGTAGGGCTATTCTCTTTTTGGTTTAGTTTTACCCATGAAAACAGCCTGCAGATGTCACCACTCTGTTCAAAATCATCTACTCTCATTTCTCTTTCAAATGCATTGTACATCTTGATGAGGCACTGTTGAGTCAGCAACCCTAAGCACACACCCTACCACAACGGTGCTTCCCACTAATAAATCATAATAATTTTTTCTATCCACTTTTTTCCAACTGATCATAGCAATTGTCTACAATACAATAATAAAAATACTAGATTTAGCACAGATGTGATCATTTGTTTATTTTATTCTCAGAAGAGTTTGTACAGGGTCCATTCCTGACATCTTTAAAAGAAGACATGTCCCATCAATGACAAAATGCAGAGATGGTCATGTCCTGCAAATCTATTTGACTGTGTTCTTTTCAAATCTATTCATTCAGCTCAACTGTTTTTCTTTTTTTATTGTGTGAGACACTCAAACTGGCTTTTATGGAGTTATGTCTTCTCTGTGTCCAGATATATAAATAGACTGCTATAATAATAATAAGCAGCTATGCATCTGTAGATTCAACATAACAATATGCATGAATATATTTAGCTCTCTGAAGAGGTTAGCTAATGAGAACTGACTAGCTGTATTTCTTTTAGGGTTGAACTAATACAAACCTTCTGTATTTCCAGTGGCCCAGGAGGTGCTGTGGATCAGTTTGTGTGTGGTAACATATTTACTGATACATACCTGAACCCTTGGACTCTGAGAATTACTACTGCTTCTTAGACATGTTTTCTTCCTCTACTTGACTTGATCACTTTGATTTCTAAATCTTGCCTTTCTGCCATATCATTATTTATTTTTTTTATCCGTTCTTCTCCTATGACTAATTTGTTATTCTAATAGCTTTCTACAATCTCCTGGAATAATTTTATTATTATTTCTTATCCAAACACCTTTCACTCAAAGTGCTGACAACACCAAATACTAAAATGTACTCCTGGACTAATGGTTCTAGTAACTTTGATGGACCGAGGGTACACCTGTAATTCAATGCAAAGTCGAGACAAGTGACCTAGCCATTCAGTTCAACCCTACGGCTTTTTTGGTATGTCTGCATTGAACACTGGTACTGTACAGAGGTATCCAAACTGGTTTATTCAGATCCGTCTCCCAAAAGTACTGTAGCTGCGTAAGCCTCCTCAGGAGGACAAATTACCCTTTTCAGCAGCTCTGTACAACAGAACTACATTGCTTTCAGTGGCCAAGCTGATTCATTGAGAATTAGTTAGAAATTATCATCACGCTATATTGTTTAGCATAGATACATTCAAAGATTACAAGTCTGGCAAGGATGGCTTACTCAAGGTGGAAATCATTCAACATAGAAGAAATTTATCTGTTAGACTTTCCCAAAGCCAGAGAGCTACAACTATTCATTGGAAAAAGAAACAGAAGCAAAATACCAGAACAGTAAGAAGAGTACACATATCTACACTGGCTGTCCTTTTGTAACATAAAAACATACACATTAGCTGCTTATGTACAAACAATATAATCATGCTTTCTTCTTGCAATACAACAGATACTTTAGGCTAACAATAGCATAATTGAGAATAGAATAAAAAAACAGAGCTTTTTGGTATTTCAGTCTTGAGTCCTACTGGTTTAAAGTTCTTCCTTCTAGTATATTTTAATATATAAATAGTTACTCCTGCTTGTAAGATCTCCTATAATCATTTTAATGGCTGTTGTCAACTAAGTTTTATGTAAAGAGGTTTCTGATATAGCTATCACTCTCCCTGTATGCATCCTAGATAGCCATGCTGAGCTGCTATGTGAACAGCAGTATTTCCATCCTGGTCAACTTCATCCAGTGAAATCCCTTGTTCTTGCATAAACTGAAGAAGCCACAAAAGGATTTTCTCCTAAGGGCAGGGAGAAAGAGATGTCACAAAAGATAAGAAATAATGAAAAGCTAAATGTACTAGAGGAATACTGGTACCATCATCTGTTATTAATACTGTCCAATAATTCCTTGTTTTCAGTCTCTCTTAGTTTTGTAGGATTTAATGTATCATGGATCTGCCTCTGTTTTGTTGGGTTTTTTTCCATGGAAATAAGACAAAACACTTTATTTGTTTTATAAAAAGACATAATAGGAAAAATATGAGTACTGTGAAACTGTACATTAAAAAGCATGCATGCCTGTATGTTGGAGAGGAGACCTGAGGCAGAACAGACTGTGTGTCAATCTGGAAATCAGCTTGTGAAATTTGGTGAAACTTCACAAGTTTCTTTGGAAAATTAAAACAGGAGTATGCATAGCTCACAGAGCTAAGAAATTGGATTCTTCAAATCTATCATCATGCCTCAGCTCTGGGCTTATGTGCAAGAGGAGAAGCAACTAAAACTAGGAAATTTCTAGCCTAAGCTCTCAGTGTATTGACTAATGGACCATTTGTATGTGCCTGCATGTTGGGAAGGATGAGGAGACTTGGACTGCAAAACTTGCAAGTGAAAGTCTGGAAGCCAAAACTGAGGTGCCAACTTAATTCTTTTTAACATGGCTTTTTTGTGGGTCTATGCAGGTATAATACACATTTATATGGGTATTCTTTCCTAACAATGGAGAGTTTATATATGTGCACCAAGCTTATTTGATTTCATATTTTCCCCATCCAGTTTATTTGGAAAAATCTTCTTCTCTCTAGGAACCTTCTATGTCTCTCCAGATTAAATTTCATTATGCCCTGCTGAATGTGATACATATTGAAAATCTAGAAAGTGAGGTCCATTAAAGGATACCTGACTACAGCTATACTCCCAGTTTTTGCATCTGGATAGTTGAAAAGAATAAATTACTTGCTCGCCTAAAGCTTTTTTATTTAAACATGTATTTTTTATTATCTTCCATTGATATCTATCATGTGTTATACTGGCCAGGAGCTCTAGTTCAAAGGGGCTTTTTAGATTTTTGTGTTGGTGAGGCAAACACCAATGCACGGACTTAAAACCGAAGCACTTCAGTAGCGTCAATGATACATAAGTACATAATCATGCACAGTTAGATATGTGGGTATGTAAGAGTGAAGTGTACCCAAATGAAACCGTACTGAAAGCATGTTTAGGACTCTAAGTAGTAATCAGGTAGGAAAGAGAAAGAATGAAAATGAGGAAAGGAGATTCTAGCTAGGAATCCTGAGTATAAACCCCTCTTTTTGTATAAAAGTACTGGAGAGATTTTAATGTCGAGGAAAAGGAGATGGATCCTCAGACTTCTAGGTCTCCTCCAAACAATTCTGCCCATTCAAGCACCTGGATCTCTGCTTACTACTTCAGAAGGCTAGTCTGTCTGGAACTTAATTTGTTCATATTTCCACTTTAACAGCAGTTTTGTTTTTATTACAGGGTGAAGGGATAGGTATTTTTACTTCTCCTTGGCTGAATGCCCAATACAGCTGACAGCCAGCATGGAGAGATGACTTCAGATCACATATCCCTTTTAAAATAATTTTGAGCAATTTCTCGAGATGCCTGTGGTGTTGGCCAGCAGTGAAGAAGGATTACACTACTCCTATGAATTGCCCTTATGTTTTAATAATTAAAAGAAAAATATTTTAGCGAAACTCCTCTGTAGAGTTGGAAGACAATTATAGCTTTGAAATTATATATTTCTTTGGAACATATTAGGGACCAGAATGTTATGCATGTTCTGAAATTTTATGATTACCATCAGTGTGGAGCAAATGATGCATTCTAGTCATTTATCTTATCAACACGGAAATCAAGTACCTGGATGGCTAGATGCGATCATCTGTACTTAGATGTCTGTGCATCAGCTGTTCACAGGCACAAAGTCAGAGGCCTACTCAAATAATTTGTGTTTCTCTCAAATGACTATGGTTTTATAACAAATGTATCCTTGACCAAAAAAAAAAAAAAAAAAAAGGAAAACAACTATTTTCTTCACTTACATCTGGGAAAAATGAAAGCATCGCATATCAAAATACATCATATATTGGTTTAGTAACACTCACATGTATTTGGAAGAAAAGTGTTCTTAGGAATAGGTTTATAGTGATCAATTCAATTTATTGAGACAAAATGAGGCATAATAAAACTCATGAGACTAAGATAACCTAAAATAATCACATATTTGTTATGTAACAGGAACTGATAAATACTGATAAATTATTCCACATATCTGATAATTTTAAGACCTACAATGTTCTTATGTTGTAGCAGTGGTCAACATCCCTCTGGCATATTCTAGACCTACAATAATTCAAACCTCCATAAAAAAAAGATTCTGGGAAAATGTCACACTACGTAATTTCTGTTTTGGGACAGACTCCAGACTTTGGCTCCATCAACTGGCTTTTGGAGCAGAAAGAACAACTAACAAAGACCATTTAAATCATTAAATAGACTACAAATGGAAGGATAAGCAAGGTGAAGCCTACTGACTCTACAGCTAATCCTAGCACCATCACTTGATATTAATGAAATAAGCTGCCCTTCCCAGTACCCCTTCAGAGTAGAGGAGTAAGAGTGAGTGAAAACAACACATTATCCTTGCAAAAATGACATTAGACAGAAAGGCAATTATCCTGAGGTGCCAAAAAGGTGTGTTGTTAGGCATTTGCATATCTGAATGTCACATGCTCCTCCCCACTGTGCTCTCTCCAGCTCTACACCACCAACAAGTGGTGCACAGAAACTCTTCTAGGTCCTCAGTCATGCTGTAACTCTGGTTCAGCAAAGTGCCCCTAGACTGTCTGGAGCTCAGAGGCAACAAACTCTTGCCATTCCCCACCCTCTGCCTCTTACCTGTGCAGTTTATGCTGGACAGAAATTACCACCCTGTGAAGCTCTTAGTCAGGACTTACTATGTGCACCTAGGACTGCATCACCATCTCTTTCCTGTCACATGGTGAATGTGCCAGACACAGCTGGTACACCAACTGCCATGTACCCATCACTTATGCCTGCCATGGAGGGGCCTTGCTTCTTGCATAATCCCTTGCTTAAAGAAGCCCTTGCTAGGAGGTATGCTGATCAGGCTACAGGTTGGCTTTTAGCTCTTCTCTTCCATCAGATGAACTTACGTAGTCCCTCTCTCATTGGATCAGTATAATATCGTTGAGATGCCTTTGGAGTCAGGCCATGACTGTGGCTAGATGACCTTTAACATAAGATCTTTGCTACAAACTCCCTTTTGCTGCCCATTCTAAACGAAATTTATTGAAGAAAAAAATGGTGCGCATGCCTAATGCCTGGGAAACAATGGATGGACTGACTCTCTTGGAAAATGATTCAATAACAGGTCTTCCTTGTAAAAATATTACTCTTGTAATTCTGCCAAGACCAGTGTTTACATGGATTATCTCTCGTGTAAGTAATGGTAAAATAAATTAAAGCTTCGAGGATAGCGCCAACTACACATTTGAATTTCTCAAAGTTTTTTTCTTCTTAACACAGTTCAGTAAGATAGTCTGGCATCCCTTCAGCCTCAACATTCCCTCATGTTTGTAAGATGTTTATGGATTACAAAAAAAAAGGATAATTGAGATTACATGTGAACTTTCTTTGGCATTCAGCTAACTAAGAAAATTTATGTGTTACCTTTTTAAATTTCATGGGTGGCTGATTTTAGCTGGTATTTCTTAACTGGTAGAGCTTCCGTCCTGCTCTGAAAAGAATCTAGATAAAGTGTGCCAGATCTGTTCCTGGCAGTAGACAGCATAGCTCACTGAAAAAAACCAAAGCTTCACTGGATTTAGTTTGTGTAACTGTCTTTAGAGATGAGGACAAAATTAGGCTAATCAACTGAAGATATGAATGTAAGTTCACATGAAACTTTTTCATCCAAACTTTCTCTTCCCAGTAGCAAATATGCCTCTCTCGAATCCAGTTCTGAACTGGCTCCCAGCCTCCCTATATTCAGTTCTAGGTTTAGAGGCCAAACGTGTTACAGAAGGCAGGACGCAACCAATCGGTATGTCCATCAGGGTCCTCACTTGCACCAGTAACATCTGCATAGTGCAGAAAAGGCAATGGAGGTCTCCGCACAGCATGCAAACAAGGGTGACTGTGTGCCTACGGAAACAGCAGGAGAAAGGGCAGACTTCCAGTTCCATAGCCTTCCAAACCTGCTCCCCTCCAACCCTCCCCTTCCAGTAAGTTCATGCTTGGACAGGAACAGTTAACAGCAGAAACACGCCACAGTAATTGTATGGCATTGAATGAGACAACCATGCTTTACAATAAAGAAAAAGGTCATTTTCTTGGCTGTTACATTTTGCTTGTTCTCTCTTAACAAGTAAGAGAAAAAAAAAGCATTAGCAAAAAAATAGTGGGCTTTCTGTATTTATCCTTAATGTCTGTTGAAGAAACTGGGTGATAAAGTGGCCCATCTGCCAAAGAGATTAGAGAATAACCAATCACTTATTCCTTGCGTACTAGATCCTGGAGAAAGTTCTTTGAAGAGGGGTTATTGCAAGGTCTACTTAGGAAAAACAGACTTTGTGGGAAGAGAATGTAGTGCGATTAAGTGGTATATATTTCCCTAGACATTAGCAAAGTACTGAAATGCTGTACTTCTGTGGTTTCTCATCATTAGATTTATAGATAAGTTAGGTGTGCAACAGGATTGGTTTACAATGTATTTTTACATGCAATTCTCAATAAAACTGGCTGCAGATAGACAGATGATGTTCAAGTTTCACCACACTTCACTTCACTGCCAATATACTGAATTGCTAAATTGTCTCAATTTGCCAAAATTTTTTCAGATTAGTCTCTCCTGGAAAGAGAATGTGAACTATCCCCAAATGTTTGATGATTTTCTGATGTGTCCTAGGAGTCCTCTAGGGATCATGACAGCTAATCTCCCTAGATGTTCTTGGGATTGATAGGTTGGCCTAACATGCCAGCTAATCTCCTAGCTATTACTTAAAGCTTAAAAAAAAAAGAAAAAAAGACTGAAGAGTGAAAATACTGAAAAAAATACACAGATTAAGTGGGAAAATATTTTGCTATACTTGAACTAATTAAGAACATGGCTAACTAAAAGGCACAAAATTATAAACATGCTTTAAATTGGAATTCTTGTATAAGCATCTAAATAATACATTTGAAAAAGTAAATGAAAGTCATACCTGGCCATAGCAACCTGCGTAATGAATAAGGCTTGGGTGGTCTTTTGAGCAACTTAATTCTGCAATAGCTTCTGTTTCGCTCACCATCCATCGAACGCACTCCAGCTGACCGTTCTAAACAAATTTTAAAAAAAATTTAATTATAGCTGTTTCGGTTCTAAACACAGGGAAAAGCTTATCAGAATTATTAAAATGTTAGGAAATCCCAGTTTGTTTGAAAAGTGTGTTCTTTTATCTTCTCTCATGTAATGCACTTGTTTATCTTGCTGTCCTGGATCAACTATAGTTTGGCTATTGATTATAGCGAAAGTGGCAACATGAAAGTGGCAGTCAAATAGTATTACATACACAATCTGGTCCCTACTCTCAGATTGTTCAGAGTAAAACCATAGTTCTGTTTCCACCAGCAAGGCTCAATGACTAAATAAGATCATATGCTGAAGCAGAGTGAACAGGCTCCCTACAAACTCAAATCTTGACTGATCATTAATTAAATGCATGCTTTCAAAGCTATTCTTATGTATGTAGTACCTGAACACATCATGGAATGAAGCCTCTGAACACATCACCCATGAATCCTCATGGATTAGGACCTACCTGTAATAGATACTGTACAAACACAAGCAAGGAGATGGTTCTTGGGTTCTTGCCCTGAACACCTTTTACAGCCTAGTCCCATGATTCCCAAGCTGCTATGCACACTCCTAGTAGTTTGCAAGTTACTATGAAGTGGAATGTAGATGCTGTGGAAACAGATGAACATTTTCTTCAGAGCACGCTTGTTGCCCAGTGTAAGGGCAAGAGATTTTAGCAGCTTCTCTTGATGCAGCCCCTTTTCAGCGATGGTACCTTGGTAAATGCAATTTGTCATGACCTATATTCCAACCTGCTCTTACTTGTTCACAAAGGCTATTATATTCTATATAGCTGAAACAAATATTTCAATTGCTCAGTCAAAACCTCTCAGAGGTCAACATACATAACATAAAAAGCTGTTTGTGTGCATAAAATGGAAAAAGGTGTCATGAGAAGGAAAGAAATACCTGTTTCAAGTTGCAGTTTTATTTATATAAAAACAAGGAGAAGAATGTAATAAATATTAAAACATCTCAAGTTATATGGGAGAGAAAAATCGGAATAAAATTAATTTGATATTTGTCTTATTCCTTCCATATGTAATGTATGTATATAAACACAAAAATACACACCCCTTCACTTTACATACTTTCCTCTATTTCTCTCAACTTCAGTAATGATGTAAAACAACATAAAACTACTTGTATTCTTTATAATATTCTAGAAAAATCATCATATTTGGGTTTAAATATCAGTAAGCGTGACTAATCAATATTTTTTTTATTTTATTTTCCTTTGTATTACAACTAAGTAAAATATTTTTGTATTTTTAAAAGGTAAAGACCTAATAAATTTAAGTACCTGCTAAATAAGATAATTTTGCTAATGTAGAAAAGATTTGTCCACAGTTATTTAAAATAGATTATCAATATAACAGTGAGACTGGCCATAACACACTGCTCCATTTTCATTCTCTAGCTCATAGCTCAAGGTCAGAAAGAGGTCTTGAATCAAAAGAATTAGTTTTAATCAATTCATTCCTTACTGGGAAATGTTATGCATTATCAATAACTGTTGAAATTCTCTTCCATGGAAATTTATGTTCTTGCATACAAGTTTTCTTCTATTCTGATAGTCACCGTTCTTGTGGAACATAGGTGCATGCTCCACCTGGTATAACGTTTTGGGAGTTACAATGGTATAAAATAAGAGAAATAAGAATAAACATTACATCTACATGCCTTTCTGTGAATGTCCAAGCATGCTTATGTATTACAGAAACTAAAGGAACCAATTATTTAAAAAGCCAATCTTTCTGGAGAAAAAGGCAAAGGGTTTTATTGGCTTATAAACACACTATATATCTAGGTTGAAAAAAACAAGAAAGAAAATGATTTCCAACTAAAATGGTAAGACTTTGAATTGGCAGGCTGTAACTATTCAGTTTGGACACGTTCCACAGTGTTGAAGCTAAATACCTAACTTTTATAATAGCATTTCATTAGTACAACTAGATATCGGTTTAATTTTATACTCATATGGCTTGTCCCAGAAAAGTGAAAAAAAAAAAAACCACGCTGAAACCTGCACCAGGGCCCTAGGTCATTGAAACAATGTCTCAAAGTTGAAAACCTGCAGGTTGGAATCCAACAGCCCTCTGCCAGTTTCTAAAGTTTTCCCAAGAAGCAAATAACAATAAAACCCCGGAAGAAACAGAAACTCTTGTACTATGTTTCACCCCTTTCCTGGTTTCTTCTTAAGGTACTTAGTGGCTAAAAGGAATGGCATTCAACAGTTCAATCTCACCTACTAAAGAACCAGAATCAGTTAAATTATTGGCCCTCCTGTACACCACTATGTTTTATTTTAGCACAGAAACAGCAATAATTTTCACATTTACATACATAATAGGTTTTCTTGTTAGCTTTGACATTAATTTTTGCAGTTTCTCATAGGTTGTTCTGTAGCATGTACATTTTAACTTTGATGTGATTGTTCTAGGCAACCAAGAAGTTTCACCTCCAGATGCGGATCAGAGGTTTTTTATGGTTTGTAAACATGTTCTCACACTTGTCTTACAAGATTATAACTGTATTTGTGAAAAAAAAATAACAAAAAAAAACAAAACCAAGAAACTGTTATGCTCTCTAAAGGAACAACTGAGTCCGAGTCACATCAAAGTTCCTTAAAATATAACAATTTTTTTTTTAGAGTCAGTTAACTGATTTGAAAATGAATGTGTATGCAATGACAACAACGTATAAAATGTCAATGTTATACAGCTGATACGGTATTCTGCATAGGAATCCAAATATTTTTATGTGCTTATGTGGTACCAGCCAACAGTTCTTTTTGCTCTCACTTAACAAAATGTTTGAAAAATAACATCCGGCTGGATGTATTACTTACTGCCATCACAGAAAGAAACTGAAAGACCTTTATGTCACCTTTCAGCAGAGGCAGAGACTAAGTTACCTTTATTGCTAATCCAGCTGGAGTTAGCTGCTCAATGTTTCGTTCATTCAAGCAGTCTTCACCCATCAGAGAAGTGAGATGCTGCAGGCATTCTGCATGTCCCTTTGATGCTGCTATATGCAACAGATTGTTGTCACATTCATCATGGATCTTATCCAGATTATCTGCTGCAAAAGACAGAGTAAAAGAAGATAACATGAAAAAAAAAAAAAAAAAAAGCATTATGTTAGTTACAACTAAGGATAAAAAGATACACGGAACACTAAGCCTCACAGCCCAAGACACAAGCCAAATACAAGGATGTTTCGCCATAGGCATGCCCTTTTATAACCCAAAACCAGGAGCTTTTTGCTTCATTATACAAAACCTGGCTACTATTAGCAAAAGTGTAGGGGTGGGATGCTCACTGGCTTAACTCACTGTGTAGTTTCTCTCCTTCTCACGCAATTGCCATAAAACAGTGCAAGATCTTGAGTATCTTTAAGTCTTTGTACTAGTTTGATCAATGAAGCAGCTGCAAAAATACCCACACTTTCATAATTTCTGTTTATTTTGTGTTTGGTTACTCTTCTTTTTTTTGGCATTATATTGATGAGTAATTGAACAGAAAACATCCATGGCTTGTAAAAAGAGTTCCTGATTAATTTTGCTCATCACAAAAGTGGCAGCTTGTGTTAAGTGCAATCTAAAATGTAGTTAAAACACATTTAAACACACAACATTTATTTGATAGCTTGTTTCCATGAAAAAAATTCCTTGGAATATTTACCTGAAGTACTACATAACCGTGACCTAATACATTATTTCTACCCTAATCTAATTTTGAGACAAAACAATTGGATTAAGCAACTGCAGAAAGAAAATGGAAGAAGGAAGACAGAGTTAAGCAGTAGCAATGGTAAGTTCCTAGCCTAGAGCAGACTTGCCAGTGTACTCTTCAATGAGTATACTTCATTCAGAAGTTTCGACCAGCTTGGAAAAAGTATGCATTTTCTTTCCATCTACCTACCTGTGATGACCTCTTTTTTCCCCCCAATTCATATTTCAGGGTGAATTTAATTTGCTTTTATTTCTTACCGAGCAATCTAATATTCTTTTCTGCCTCTGCTTAGTCTTTGAATATCTGCCTTTGTTCTTGCTGCTCTGTTAATAGTGTGGCTTTGTGCTTGAGCTAGACTGGTAAACAGAGAAGCCAAACAAAAATCTAACAAAAACAGTTCTTATATATACACTGTGCCTCCACCAGCCATTCTAAGTGGAGATCACATGCTCTGCATCATTATGTTAACTTGCATCTAGTTACTTTGGAAACCATCATTGGTGGTTTTATGATCACAGTGCTAGAATTTACTAAAAAACTTCATATGGGTCAGAGGCCAATGAGGCTTTAGAGAAAGCTCCTGCCTGAGAATGCTGCTGCAATGAGACAGCATAAACACTCCTGAATAATAATCAGAATACAACAGAAGCCCCTCTGTTCCCATCATCAGCCTCTAAACAACAACTGAGGTAAACCAGCAATAATTGAACAAAGCAACCCTCACATGTTGTGAACGGCTTAAGTCAATTAAGATTTAAATTCGATGTTTAAGTGACTGCAATAGTTAAAATGCCTGCCTTCTATATGATTTCAGGGTACCGCATAAACTAGCAATCTTGGCCACGTTTGCACAGAACTAGTGTCTTGGTTTTGCTAGGTATTTGATTTAAAGATAAAAACCTTCCATTTGGATGCCCATATGCTCAATTTCTAAGGAGCATACAAGAGAAAAAGGGCAGCGATTCCAAATACGGACTTCATCAGCTTTGCTGGCTTAATAAACCACATCACAGATCACCCTTGTTCTATGTGTTTTATGAAAAAGATGATACTTACCAGTAAAGATATTTGGCCTTCCTTTACGATGTTTAAGATGGTCTTAATTTTCTTCACCTCTTCACTCTTCTCTTCTGGGCCCCCTGCACTGCTCCAGTTCATGCTCAGTTCCTCTAGCTGCTTGCTTTCTGCCACTGCTGTCTGCAGGTGGAAAGTCCTCAGGTGGCAGTTTGGCATAGTCTTCTCAGTTTTGTGAACATGAGGATCAATAAATGTCCTGCTGAGGAAGCCCTTGCCCTGGGCTTCAGATTCATGGACTGAGCTACACTTAACTAAAGGCTGGGAGAGCTCTAATTCTTCTGTTAAATGCTTGTGCTGATCAAGGACAATGGGCTGCGTTTTTCTCAGCTGAGAGCCTTTCACAGGAGACAGCACACAGAACTGCGTCCCGCCAGCAGGCGAGCTCTCTGTGTTCCCTGCAGAGCAGGTCTTGCCACTAACACCATTCACCGTTGAACATACAGCCAAAAGTTTTTTCTCAGGAGCTACCTTTGTAAAAGGAACAAGTTGCTGGCTTGATTTAATATAAGGCACATCCAAAATTTCATCCATATCCAGGTCATAGTGCTCCAGCTCCCCAAGGAGAACAGCGGGCTCGATGTTTTTGCTTTTAAGGCTCTCTCCTTCTCCTGGACTCTGGTCATCATTTGGAGGTGCAGATTGAGAATCGCTGCCTTTCTGGTATTCTCCCTTCTGGTTCTTCTGGTCATCGCTTTCATTGTTCTCAGAGCTTTCTGGCTGGTGCTTTAATGGGGAAACCCTCTTCACCGGTCTGAATTTATTGCACACATCTGCAATTCCTGTTGGTTTCTGCGCATTTCCGATAAGAGTTGAGACTCCACAGTTCCAGTTGCTGCTGGAAACTAGAGAAATAGAGGAATGTGATTTAGAAATGGTTACTACCAGACATGTGACATGATATAGCATGGTTTAAAGATATACCTGGCCAAACACCAGAAAGAAGAACTACATGCCACATTCATATCTAGGCAGATTTAACAGCATCTCTATCAAAACAGCTAAAGAATTTGACACTTCAGAAAAGAAACGTTCTTCAAACAGTACATACATTGTAATCAATTACAAATAAAGTAGTTTTAATCAAGTAATGGACATCAATAAGAGCCTAATGGTGTTTACAGTGGTCCTGTCCAACTATGCTAGTTTGCACTCTGCTTTTTTTTATTGCACAGATGCATCATAAGGTCAAACAAAGGGTTAGTCAAAACTTTTTAGTAGATTTGTTTTAACAACAGTAACAACAATTTAACTTTTATGGCCTGTTATCTCTGGGAGATGTATTTTTCATACAAGAACTGGAAGTTCATATGAACAGTGACTGAGAGCTGGGACTGCTCAGCGTGGAGAAAAGAAGGGTCAGGAGGAACCTTATCCTTGTGTATAATCACGTGATGGGAAGCAATGAAGAAGAGGAAGCAAGGCTCTTCATGATGCTCACTTACAGGACAAGAGGCAGTGGGCACAAAGTGAGATCCACAGAATTCCATCTGAACACGAGAAAACACTTTTTTACTGTGAGGCTGGTCAAACACCAGCACAGGTTGTCCAGAGGCATTGCAGAGTCCCTGTCTGTGGAGGTACTCAAAATCTGACTGGACACAGTCCTGGGCTTAACCTGCTCTAGCTGACCCTGCATGAGCAGGGACTAGATGATCTCAAGTGGTCCCTGCCAACGTAAACAATTTTGTGATTCTCTGATTTGAAAATTAAGTCTACTTATTCAGGCACGATGCTGCCTTTTTCACTTCTTCTCTGTATGTTGGGCTTCTCTGTGAAACTTTCCATCCCTTACATATATAACCTCTTTGTGTGTGTACACACACACACACACACATATATATAACCTCTGTGTGTATATATATACACACACATATATATACACACACACATATATAGCTCTGGACCTTCCAGACCATTATTTCAGAGGACTGCAAGATATGGAGTTTGACCAGTGAATCTTACTTGCAAAGAAGAAAGGGAGCTCAAGGCACCTGAACTCTTAATCCTTCTGAACTTGAACTCAATCCTACTGAACTTACGCTCTTTCATACAGTCCCAGCTGGTCACATTTATGATCTCCACATGTTGTGGTTTAGACCCAGACAGCAACAAAGAACCACGCAGTCTTTTGCTCACTCCCCCCATCCCAGTAGTGTCATAGAGGTCGAATTAGAAGAGAAAGGCAGAACTTGTGGGTTGAGATAAAGGCAGTTTGACAGAACAGCAAAGGAAAGAGGAAAACAACAATAATAATACTGATAGAGGAATATACAAAACACCATTAATGTGCAGCCACTCACTGACCAGAACCCAAAGCTCAGCCTACTCCCAAGTGGTGATTCCTGCCCTTGACCTGGCCATCTCCCCCCAGCTGTATGCTGAGCATGGTGCCACACGTACTGAATACCCTTTTGGCTACTTTGGGTCAGCTGACAAGGCTGTGTCCCATCCCAGATCCTTGTGAAAATTTACCCCATCCCTGCCAGAACGAGGACATTATCCAGCCCTTATTCTATACTATCTACATCATGCACAGATCTTATACTTTCCAGTTAATCACCACCACTTTTCCCTGTTTCTGATATATGCATATAAATATACATACAGATACCATTCCCTTAGTCTATGGGCCACCCCTCTAAAATGTCCATTGAGCTAATTTAATCCATGACTTTGGGCTCCATCTATTTTAACAGTCTCTCAGGGCAGGAGAGATGGTGTGTGGTGCTGGACTGTTGCATGCTGTATTCGGAGCTCACGGCTGGGGTATCTGGCACAGCCCATGCCCACCGTCTGTGTGTTGAAGATGTCAATCTCGAGGAAGTTGCTGGGCACCAGTTGGTAAAACCAGTTCTGGTCTCATCACTGCTGCACTTTACTTGCTTTCATCAAAGTCCACCTGTCATTAGTTTGGGTGATTCTTACTGTAGTACCATTGATATAGCTTGGAGCAATTGTGGTAGCGATGACATACAGTGGTAGGGTTATTTAGCAATTAATATCATACAATGTGATTCATTGGCTATTCTCACCCAAAACCAAATCCCCATGAGGTACACATCAGACCTTCCTTTCCTTCTGCATCACCCAGTAAATACACACAGGTTCTTGAGCAAAACCAATCCTGTGAATGGTTTTGCCTTTGCTTGATGTGGGACTAACCCAGACTGTCTTCCCTAACATATTCTTCATGTGCACTACAGGGACTTTATCCCCTTCTACAGTACATGGAAGTCTTGATTGGGCAGGGCCAGCTCAATTGGCAGATCCCCTGGTGTTGACTAACCAGGTGGCTTTTGCTAAATGTGCATCCCAATGTTTTAAGGTCCCACCACCCATGGCTCTCAGTGTAGTCTTTAGCAGTCCATTGTATCACTCGATCTTCCCAGAGGCTGGTGCATGATAGGGGATGTGATATACCCACTCAATGCCATGCTCTTTGGCCCAAGTGTCTATAAGGTTGTTTCAGAAGTGAGTCCCGTTGTCTGACTTGTTTCTCTCCGGGGTGCCATGTTGCCTAAGTCTTGCTTTTCAGGGCCCAAGACAGTGTTCCAGATGGTGGCATGGGGCACAGGGTATGTTTCCAGCCATCTGGTGGTTGCCTCCACCACTGCAAGCACATGGTACCTGCCTTGGTGGATTTGTGGGAGTGTGATATAATAAATCTTCCAAGACTCCCCATATTTATATTTTAGCCATTGTCCTCCATACCAGAGAGACTTCAAACACTTGGCTTGCAGCACATGTTTCACATTCATGGATAACCTGTGAAATAGTGTCCATGGTCAAGTCCACCCCTCGGCCACGAGCCCATCTATATGTTGCATCCCTTCCTTGATGGCCTAAAGTATCATGAGCCCACCAAGACATGAATAATTCACCCTTATGTTGCAAGTCCAGATCCAGCTGAGCCACTTCAATCTTAGCATCCCGATCCACCTGCTGATTGTTTTGATGTTCCTCAGTGGCCTGACTCTTGGATAGATGGGCATCTATGTGACGTACTTTTACAACCAGATTCTCCACCCGGGCAGTAATATCTCGCCTCAATGGGGTAGCCCAGATGGGTTTGCCTCTGCATTGCCAGTTGCTCTGCTTCCATTGCTGTAGCCACCCCCACAGAGCATTTGCCACCAATCATGAGTCAGTATAGAGATAAAGTACTGGCCATTTTTCTTGTTCAGCAATATGTAAAGCCAGCTGGATGGCTTTCACCTCTGCAAACTGGCTCGACTCACCTTGTCTTTCAGTGGCTTCTGCAACTGGTTGTGTAGGACTCCATGCAGCACTTTCCACCTTCAATGTTTTCCAACAATACTGCAGGACTCATCAGTGATCAGGGCTTATTTCTTTTCATTTTCTGGTAGTTTATTATATAGTGGGGTCTCTTCCGCTTGCGTCACCCCCTCCTCTGGTGATTTTCCAAAATCTTTGTCTTCCGGCCAGTCCATAATCACTTCCAGAATTACTGGGCAACTGGGGTTTCCCATTCAAGCCCACTGTGTGATCAGTGTGACCCACTTAGTCCACATAGCATCAGTTGCATGATGTGTTGAGGGGATCCTTTCTTTGAACATCCAGTCCAGCACTGGCAGTCGAGGTGCTAAGAGGAGCTCTGCTTCTATACCAGACACTTCCAAAGCAGCTTGAACCCTTTCATATGCTGCCAATATCTCTTTCTCAGTTGGAGTATAGTGGGTCTCAGATCTTCTGTATCCCTGACTCCAAATCCCTAGGGGTCAACCTCAGTCTCCCCTGTGCTTTCTGCCAGAGACTCCAGGTAGGGCTGTTCTGCCTGGCTGTGGTGTAGAGTACATCTTTAAGATCTTGCCCTGCCTGGTCCAGCCCCAGGGCTACTGCATAAACTATTTCCTGCTTAATTTGTTCAAAGGCTTGTCGTTGCTTAGGGCCCCATTTAAAATAATTTTTCTTATGGGTCACTTGATACAAAGAGCTTACAATCAGACTGTAGTCTGGGATATGCATCCTCCAAAACCCCACAATGCCTAAGAAAGCTTGTGTTTCCTTTTGACTAGTAAGTGGAGACATAACTGCTATTTTGTTGATCACAACCAGTGGGATCTGATGGCGTCCATCTTGCCATTTTATTCCTAAAAACTGGCTCTCCTGTGCGGGTCCCTTGACCTTATTTCATTTTATGACAAAAACAGCTTTCAGAAGGATTTGAACTATTTTATTCCCTTTCTCAAAAACTTATTCTGCTGTGTTGCCCCACACAATGATGTCATCAATGTATTGCAGGTGTTCTGGAGCTCCACCCTGTTCCAAAGCAGTCTGGATCAGTCTATGGCAAACA
The DNA here is from genome assembly GCF_000708025.1 of Charadrius vociferus. Lineage (NCBI taxonomy): Eukaryota > Metazoa > Chordata > Aves > Charadriiformes > Charadriidae > Charadrius > Charadrius vociferus. The sequence goes on along the minus strand of NW_009661372.1, from coordinate 1,981,658 downwards.
GTAGGGCTGTGTTTCCACCCCTGGGGCAGTCGATTCCAGGTGTACCAGCTGTCCCTCCAAGTGCAAGCAGACTGTGGCCTGCACTCTGCTGCCAATGGGATTGAGAAAAACGCATTAGCAATATCAATTGTGGCATACCACTTTGTTGCCTTTGACTCCAGTTCATATCGAAGTTCTAACATGTCCAGCATGACAGCACTCAGCAGTGGCGTGCCTTCATTCAGGCCAGAATAGTCTACTGTTAGCCTCCACTCTCCATTAGATTTTCACACTGGACATATGGAACTATTAAAGCGTGAGTGAGTCTTGCTGATCACTCCTTGGGTCTCCAGCTGACGAATCAGCTTATGGATGGGAATCAGGGAGTCTCGGTTGGTGAAATATTGCCACCAGTCCACCGTTGTAATAGCAATCAGCACCTGTTATTCTTCGACTCTCAGCAACCACACAACAGAAGGGTTCTCCAAGAGACAAGGCAAGGTAGACAGCTGTTTAATTTCCTCCATCTTCAAGGCAGCTCACCAGTTCCCTTTTGTGTCCTTGAAATTCCCTCTCCTGAGCTAGTCCATGCCAAGGATGCACAGAGACTCTGGGCCAGTCACAATGGGGTGCTTCGCCACTCATTCCCAGTTAGGCTCACTTCAGCTTCCAATACAGTTAACTCTTGGGATGCCCCATCACTCCAGAAATACAGAAGCCCTTTACGGTTTGATAATTTTAGGGTACACTGTGCACTGGTGTCCACTAGGGCCTTATACTCTTGTGGGTCTGACCTGCCAGCCCATCAAATCCACACGGACCAATAAACTCGGTTGTCCCTATCCTCCACCTGGCTGGAGGCAGGGTCCTCTAATCCTGGTCATAGCATCTGTTAGTCACTTCTTGCAAAAATGACTTAGAAGTCCCTTCAAGAGGATCAGAAGTAAGATCGGGCCTTTTACTCTGTCTGGGAAGCTGCCTGCTGGAAACTGGAATAGCACTTTTCCTGGAAGGGTCCCCTTTTGTGATTGTTCTTCCTTGCAAATCACATATTCATGCCCCTAGGGTTGGAATAGGTTGTCCATCCCACTTCCTCATGTCCTCTCCGTGGTCATACAGGTAAAACCACAGGGTGCATCGTGGTGAGTACCCTCTATATCCTTTCTCTTGAGCAGAGAAATGCCTGCTCCTAATACCCGAGATACTGGCCCGTACAGGTGGACAGTAGGACATATTCTCTTTGAGTTGCTGAACCTTGCAGGACACCTTCTCCACAGCTGAGATGAGGAAGAGAGACTTTCTTTGTATCGCCTGACTTGGCCAGCCAACTCATCCACTGTTGGTCCCTCTTCGCCTTTCTGTCCCATCACTGCCAATAAGCTGGCATAGGATGATGGTGCACTCCATACAACCTTCTACCACATGGGCCACGTGCATCAGGACCTGTGTGTTGTCCAGGTCACAATAAACCGTCTCCTGCATGGCTAATTCCCTCTCTCCGTGGTGGTCCACTTGCTTGGATGACATACAACATCTTCACTGAACAGGTACCTTTCCCACACACCTGACAGAAGTCACCTCCAGAGGCTGAGGGCTTGTGTCTTTTTCCCAATTGCCTTGTCAATGCCCGCTTCCCTAGACAGGGATCCCAGCTGCTTGGCTTCTCTACCCTCTAATTCCAATCTACTGGCCCTGCTATCCCAGCATCCGAGCGGCCACTCGACAATGTGCTCAGCTGGATGGTGGCAGAAACCTTTTCATATATATCACAGCTCACTCAGGGATAGGGATTGAGTGATTATCTCTGCTTCTGCCTCTTCCTCCTGTTCTTGTGGTGGTCCTGGTTCATCGTCATCCCTTATTAAGCAAACCGATTTCTTTGTGTATTTCTTCTTCTGTATCGGGGCAACTGATACTGGCACGGGTTGGATTTCCGGTTTGGCTGCAGTGCCTGTTACAGGGGTTTGAGTAGATGCAGCACCTGTCATACAGGTTGGAGTAGCCATAGTGCCTGTCATGGGGGCTGCTATAGCCACAGTACCTGTTGCAGGGCTTGGAGTAGCTGTGGTGCCTGTCTGTCTGGTTTCTTTCGCTTTCCACTAAGGGTGCTGTATAAGATCGACCAGTGTTTTGTATATACTGGCCAGGGCCCAGTACAGTGTGTCAAGTTGTTCCTCCCTAGAATAGCCACAGCATTTTCCTTTCAAATATTCTATCACTTTATCAGGGTCCTTTAGTTGTTCACGGGTGAAGTTACAATCTCTTGGAGGTGAGAAGTTCTCCAGATACCTGCCCATATTCTCCCAATGCCATGCCACCCCTGACTATCCAATCTCAGGACAGATCTCTGGGTGGTATTCTTAAATAGTTGTTTAACCCTAAACAAGACCTGAAACACCTTCAGGAGGCATAGCAATAGGAGGATGCTGGTTTGAACATCCCAAGGATATTCAAAATTCTCAAAAGCTGTTGTACCTGGCCTGAAGGAGAAAAGGAAGGTGAAAGAGCTGGGAAAAGTATCCCCACCTGTTAATAAATTCTGTGAGATGGTGTCTAAGGTACAGACAGGAAAGCAATGCCGCATAAACACACCAACATAACTGCCTGAACAGTGATGTTATCATATCATAAGTTGATATTACATAGGACAGCAAAATGATAATCCTGATCCTTCTCCCAGAAGTGATAAACAGCACTGTGGGGAGTACATAGAGCACATAAGAATTTACATAACACAGTCACGTGAACAAACAAAGCAACATTGTGACCAGCGACTATTTAACTAATATAATAAATTATTATAACAATATTTTTTTTAACATGCTCTGGTCAGATCTGTCACCATCTCAACCCCTCGTGCCCCACATTGGGTGCCAAAAAGGACTGTCGTAGTTTAGCTCCAGCCAGCAACAAAGAACCACGTGGTCTTTTGCTCAATCCCCTCCACCAGCAGTGGGATGGAGAGAGAATTGGATGAGAGAGGCAAAACTCGTGGTTTGAGATAAAGGCAGTTTGACAGAATAGAAAAGGAAAGGGGAAAATGAGAACAATAATACTGATAGAGGAATATACAAAACACCATTAACGTAGAGCCACACACCACCACCACACCCCACAGCCCCCGCCCCGGCCTTAGCTCTCCCATGTATATACTAAGCATGTCCCCATTTGGCTAGTTTGAGTCAGCCAACCCAGCTGTGTCCTGTCCCAGCTCCTTGTGAAAATTAACCCTATCCCCATCGGAACCAGGACACCATAATCAGTTGAACTCTGGCAAATAGTTTTCCTTATTTTCTTATTTTCAGTTGAGGTACAGCACTAAAAACACTGAAGTCTTTAGGCAGCTTCTATGCGCCTTTCAATGTACACTAAGAGTTAATGCATTTGCATTCTAAAAGTTAAGAATACTGTTTAAACAAAGCAGATTTATTACACGTGCTAAACGTATATCAGTGGGATCTAATTTGTGGTCAAAACACACAATTTGCCATGAACACCTTCCTAAGGAAACAGATATATACACTTTCAGTGCAACATTAATGTCTGAAGTGAAAGATTAGCATGGCGTAGTAGTTAAGGATGTCTGAAAATTACCTTAATACTTTTGGAACTGCTTAAGAATACATTTCCGAAGAAGAAATAAAAATAATAATAATCAAAAGGCATGTAACTTAGTGGGCCAATACAAAGAACGCACTGTACTGACTTATTTATGTATTGTATAAGATTCTAGGTTCAAAGGCCTACACTTTTATGTTGGTTTTATTTACATGTGAAATTTTTTCCAAGTGATACAGGGAAATGGATACCATATGTTTCCCAGCTGTTTTGTTCTGACAGGAACTATTAAGCACTCAGTATGGAAATGAATTCTGTCTGAGTTTTATGAAAACACTGCTTTCAACACAGGGGTCTAGACAGAGAAAAAGGCATCAACATTTTGTTTGTCGTCACTTTATTTAAGCTTACATTTATTTTGTTGCTTGGCTTTCTCTACTTTCTAACGTTAATAACACACATTTACATAATCCACTGATGACAAAATTGTAAAATCGGACACTGCAAAGAAGCAATGACCTTTGTTACAAATCTGTCTCAGATCATTGCAAAGTCACGTATTTCTCTTTTCTTTCATTACAGTTAGAGAAGAGTAAAGTAATTCAATTTTTTCACTGTTTTTCTTCCCAACATCTCCTTACAAATACTGTTTTTTCGAGGCAAAAAAACTGGACCTGTGATAACAGTTAGCAATACTTTTACAGACTTACAAACATATTCCTCACTTAACTGGCATGAATTTACACTGCATTTAACAAAGGATTAAAATATAGCACTTAACCACACAGCAGCAGGGAAGAAGGCAAGTCAGACTGGTAGACACAATCCTTCTTTGTGCTATTTTCTACTTGGGTGCTGTACAGGCTGCATCAGTGCTTAAGCAGTTACAGCATGGTTTCCTCCCACACGATGCTGAACCCATGGGCCAGAGTGGACCAGGGCGCAACTTGAATCTCTTCCATTCTGCTTTCAGAGGCTTTTCCCTGAAGAAGCAAAAGCAAGTGCTGCCTATGCCCTCCAAAGCACCAGCACTGCAGGAGTTATGTGAGTAGTCTTCAGCTGCTCCAGGGGAAAAGCCTTTTGCTCATCTCTCCGTACTTATGAACTCAGGCAGGGGCCATTAAAAGTCTGGGTAAAATAAATACTGTTTGATTCTTTTATAAACAACAGTAAAGGATGGTCTGAGTTTAAGGCAGGTGACTAGAATGTGGAGCAGCTAGCTTGATTACAAAATCTGACAAAGAATTCTAGTATAATCTTGGATAAACCATATCTCTTCTGTGCCCCAGTACCTCAAATGTAAAAAGCTGATGACAATTTTTTCCAACTATAATTCCAACAAAATTATTTCTTTAACTTTTATTCATTAATATGAGAGATTTGGATGAGCCCATTGTTGTGTTGCTGAAGTAAGAACTGGGGAGATTTCATTCACATCAGTAAAGAAGTATTGTGCTGCCTGATAGACCTGAGGTATCAAAGCATTTTCGTGGCACTAAAGAAAATAGTATCTGATGAAAACCTGCAAGGGTCAAATTTGCAAAAATAGTCCTTCACCACATATACTGGGCTCTATGCTCTTCTTGAGGGAGAAAAACTGCAAAATGTGAATAAAGAGGCCTGTAGGCTTATTTATAGTTTCACTTATTTATTTATTTGTTTATTTATAGATACCCCGGAACTACTGGGGGCCGATAACCAGAAAAGAGGACAATTAGGAAGCAACTTCTCTTGCAATTTAACCACTTTATCAGATTTTATTTTAGTAATCAAAATTTATGCTTAACTTTCTAAAAAAAGATCCTTATAACATGTTCCCAATTGGAAGCATCTGTTGACTTCAGAGCCCTTTTCAATATCATCCCTGTATCTAGGGCATAGGGAGGTGAAAGGGGAAGTTTTATCTGGTATATGAGTATCTGTAGGGTAACTATGTGAGTTTTGTACAAACATCAAGTATACCTCATGCACAGATGAAACTTTACCCTTATGACAGGCAGTTTCTGTGATACTTACAATCTAATGCAAAACATCAGAATACCTTTAAATTGCCCTGAGTATAATAAAAATAAGAAAGAACTTAGCTGTCACTTCAGCTCTAAAAGGAAACTACTACTGAAATTCATTGGTGGTGTGTGTCCAAGAGCCTGTCTCCCTGGCATATGAGTACAGTAGCGTTTTTTAAATGCTGATGGCTTCATGAAGTTTACAGCACTGGTGACACAAACAGGAGGTGGCAAATGGCTGTATATCACACACCAGTACCATTACAAAATGAACTGAACACACTGCAGGCTGGTATTTGTAGACATTGCTACGCCAGATCTTCACAAATCCAGAATGACTCACATTCAAAGAGCACTGACTGACTGAGGAAACGATAAAACTCCTAACAGTGTGTTTCTGTCACCATCACCATGGACTCATTTAGGTTTACGCTTTGACCAATGTTCTGTAGTCACGAATGCTGCCATCGAACAGCCGGGACATACAACCGGCAGTGGTGAAGGCAAGCAGGAAAATGGAGGTAAAGATCTAAGTCATTTGTAGATCAGCTGGTAATTGAGTCCATGTAGCTCTACTAGGTCACTTGACACCTACACCCAGTTTAACAGAAATGAAAAAGAGTATCCATTCACTCCCATTCTTCTGTAGGTGGCAACCAGTGATCCCCATTACTATGCTACATCCCTCAATGCAATCCTTGAGCCTTTTTAGCTTGCTGTCTCTGTTCCTTCTCAGGATGGAGAGCAGTATCTTATCATTAACTGCATTGAACCACTGTCCAGGAGAAAAACTGGATGACTTCCCTTTATCCAAACAGTTATCAGTCATTCATGACATTGATGCTTCCACCTAATGACCTGATCTGCATCCAGGCTGTGCTAACTCTAAATTCTCTGTATTTCAACCTTTGTTTACTATAAACTCCATATCTGTGCAGTCACAAACCAAAGTAAAACTGTGAATAAAGGAGAACAATACGCTTCTTGGGCCCTGGACCTGAGAGTCCTGGACTATTGTAAGACTATCTGCTGATTTTATCATGCTTACTAGACCTTTAAATGGTCTACGAACCTCTGAGGTTGAATCACAGTTATTTCTTATTGACAAAGAAGCGGGAGCATTATGGTTGCTTCCCTAATAAGACTTCCCCAAAGTAAATTACTTGCAATGTTCTTTATTGCAGCATTCGTTTGAAGAATAGGTCCTTGAGCAATCTGGTGTACCTGGAACTGCTCTGAGCACAAAGATGGCCTTTAGAGGTGCCTTCTGACTTAATTTATGCTATGATGAAGATGTAGCCACCCTGTAAGAACGCCATCTGCCTGCACATCATAGCAAGGCTGCAAAGTGCAAAACTGACAGAGACAAGATAAAACACTGTTTGGGGGCTTTTATCTCAAGACCTTGTCAACATGTACTTGGAAACTCCCAGTACACAATACTGGGTGGTACTCTCTACCCTTGTTGACAGCACAAGAAGTTCCTTTACCATTTAGGCTTCAACTGTTTACCCTCTAAAAAGGGTGAAGAGGAGGATCTTGGGAACTACTGACCAGTCAGCCTCACCTCCGTGCCTGGGAAGATCATAGAACGGTTCCTCCTGGAAACTATGTGAAGGCATATGGATAACAGAGAGGTGAGCAGAGACTTAACAAAGCTTTACGAAGGGAAGATCATGCCTTACTAATCTTAGTGGCCTTCTACAATGGAGTGACTGCATCAGTGGACAAGGGAAGGGCTACTGATGTCATCTATCTCAACTTCTATAAGGCCTCTGATACCCTTGGTCCCCGACATTCTCGACCCAAATTTGGGGACATAGGTTTGGTGGATGGACTGCTTAGTGAAAAAGGAATTGTCTGGATGTCCATATCCAAAAAGTTGCATTCAACAGCTCAATGTCCAAATGGAGATTAGTAACGAGTGGTGTTCCTTGGGGATTTGTACTGGGACTGGTACTGTTCAATATCTTTATTAATGACATAGACAGCAGGATTGAGTGCACCCCCAGCAAATTTACAGATGACACCAAGTTGAGTGGTGCAGTTGGTTTGCTTGAGGGAAGGGATGCTATCCAGAAGGACCTTGCCCAGGCTTGAGGACTGGGCCCATGTGAACCTCATGAAATTCAACAAGGCCAAGTGCAAGGTCTTGCACCCTTACGGTGAGTGTGATGAGACACTGGCACAGGTTGCCCAGAGAAGTTGTGAATGCTTCATCCCTGGAAGTGTTCAAAGCTGAAACTGGATGGGGCTTTGAGCAACCTGATCTGGTGAAAGATGTCCCTGTTCATGAAAGGGGGGTTGGAGCAGATAATCTTTGAAGGTCTTTTCCAGTCCAAACCCTTCTAGGATTCCATTATTCCATAAATAAGAACAAACTCTGTTAGGTTGACTCTGTTGCTACCAAAGAATGAATGCATTCAAATGACTTTCTTTTACCTGAAACTCTTCCTCCTTGCTTTAAAAATTCACTTACTGTGGAGTTTACTTCACTTTCCATCATCGTTATTTAGGAAGCCTGGGATTAGCATTGACAACTGCCTACACCTATTAAATATTTTTTAACTGCAGTATTTCACCATGTTGCTTGTGTACTATATAATCATTTGGGGACCTGCACTAGGTACACACAAAGTTTCATATATGGAGTTTCACTGTCCTCTGAAAGAAATAACTGAGCCTCCTTCTTGCGATATGACTTCAGCAGAGACTCTTGAATCAATTAAGACCTGTACTCATTCCAGGTCCATTTAGAGCACTATGATTCTGACTCTGTATACAGACACTGAGGTGTTGCCTACACTAGGGAAACTTTTAGAAAATTCCTCATAGTTGTTAACATCAATTTATCTCCAACACTGGCAGCAATATTGGGGGTCCAAGAGATGGAGGAAGGAGTGTCCCTTACATACTGATGAATAATTAAAACCAGTTCTGAATATCTATTTACTGTTTTTATTAATATCACTGAAATCATATTTAACAATTTTAACTGAAGGTGGCACTGTTTTACAGTTTTAATATATTAATAACTTCCAGGAGTACATTTTAGGGTTCTTTAACGTAAGCTTTACATCATGAGAACCTGAATTAAAGAAGAACCCTGCACAAATAAGAACAGAGAGGGTTTGCTCCCATTTACATGGAATTTGAAGCCACTCTAAAGGAGAAAGAAAAGATAAACAGGGGAAATAATAATTTGTCCTTTTAAATAAGCATGCAACTTCTCCAGGCAATTCAAATATTAATACAAGCCTCAGTGAATGAATAATTTTTCTTATCTTGGCTTGAGGAAGAACACTACAAAACTGTCATTTCTAAAGTAGAGAATATAGAAGAGGCAAAGAACATTTCGATATTAATAAATTGGGTTTACCCTTGTCCAGACTGATCTAAGGATGTAAAAGGGATGTAGCAAGTAAAGTTCTACTGAAAAATCAGAAGCTGTCATTCTGGTACAAAATGTGTAAAACAGGAAGAGGCAGGATGTGAAAATGATGTAGGAAAAGAAATATATATAGCTATCACAAGTGTCACTGCATACTAATTATTGGGTTTTTTTCCTGAGGAAATGTCTTTTATAGCTAAAAAAACTACCAAAACCTTGAGACAGAAATTGTGTGCAATGTTATATTCACTGGTTTATTTTTCTCAAATAGGAAACTAATGTGAATAATTTTGTGAATGACAGTTACTTTGGGAGTGAATAAAGCAGTACAGAAGGATAACGGCTGGAGATTAAAGATGAACTTGCTTTTACCAACCTGTGAATAAAGATCTAGAATAGCATATTGTCCTCATTTGAGACATACATTTAATGACAATCAAAAGTCATCATAGCTGATAGAATATACTTCAATAATGATATGGCTCAGTGAAGCTTGTTGAACACAGATGTCCTGAACCATTTACTCAAGTGGCCTGAGAAAATCTGCCCAGAAAGAAAGCAGCCAATTTCATGCTTAATAACAAAAGCATAAAGGACTGTTTTCTGTTTCAGTTCATCAATCTACGTTAGACAATGCCAGAAATCAATGGGCTAACACTTCATTTCAGAAAAATTAGTCAGCTAGATCCATTTTTAAACTATACCCTTTAATTTTCTATCTTTGAAGAAGAAGAATGCCATCTTAGTCATTATTTCGCTAGCTACAAAGATCATTCTCTTGCAGCATGATGGTAGAGAAAACAATTACCCTTAATCACCCTTTATTGTGGATAAACCAGGATTTGCCCTACACCTTTTCTCCAAACTCAGATGTCTTTTACCTTGTAATCTGGGGGTACTGATACACATAGTTTGGCTCCAAGGATCCCTTGGAATTTTCCTGAGTCAGAATTCCCTAAATCCAAGGAAGGACACAGAGGAGTCAGGACTGAGACTGGACTGACTGCGTGACTTTCATGCACGTCTTGCAAAAGGGTGAGGAAGGAACCACAGGACCTTCCCGCCAGTACAGATCACTGGCCAGTACTGTCCAGTAAAGCAAGGGGACAGCGGAAATTCAGGGAGGAAAAACTACATGCAGGGAAATCCTTTCTCAGACTTTACAATCTCTCCTTATCCAAAATAAAAAGTTATTTGAGCAGAAGCTACAGGCAGGCAGAAATAGTTTAAAAAGCCCCAAAATATGTTGAAAGGTTTATGTGAAATGCTTAAGAAAGCACACTAACTGGTAAACATTGGTATGTTTGCCTAGGATTAAAAGTGCTTAGAGTAATTTGAAAACAATGTAACCAAAGCACTTTCATATGTTACTAACATATTATTGAATGTTTACACAAAAGAGGGAAAGAAAATGGGATTTACAGAGCTACTTACTAAACTTATCAGTGAACGATGAATAGTAAGAATTCCATAATATCAGCCATATCATTAAAAAATATAATTCCACAAAGAGGAACTGTCTGGTTTAAATCTGTTCTAACAATCTTGCTGGCGAAAATGGTTGTCTGCATATTTATATATAATTTTAAGTATAAAGTTGAACCTTATTTTCTCTGTAATTTTGTCTTAACTGCCTTAGTGAACTAAATATTTTTCTGAGGCAAAGCTGACAGAGAATTATTTTTTAGATTATTAGGGTACTGACATATGTAATCCTATGGCTAACCTATGCTTAACACCCAGTTCTTTTAAAAAAAAAATCATTCTTGAGTTCTACTTCCACATTCTTCTCTGTTTTAAAGAAGAAATGCAACTTCTAACTAAGCAGGAGTCAGTATGAGGTAGAAAGCTGGATCAGCTCTTTGTAAAACCTCTGAGTTTTTCCATGTGTAGCTACTTAAATTGCCAATGGAATACATATATAAAATAGTATGAATGTCATGCATACTAAAGATTTATGATATAATCTATCTTCATCAAAAATGGCACATAGCAACAATAATTTGGGGAAGTTTTTTAATGGTCTACAGAATGAGGAATACAAGAGACTGCATCAAAAACAACTATGAAAAATCAACAGATGGAGCCTTACACAACATTGACTATTGCAGCTCGGTATTTCGAGATACCTCAGTCATTGAAGTCTGTACAGAAATATAAAGTGATACCTTCCTATTCAGTGCTATATGTTTACTCAGTGATTAAGCAGAGTAAAAATAAAACAGATTTTAGTACTATTTCCAACTCACCAAAACTCATAAGTGATAAGTAGAGAGAAAAAATAACTTTAGTACCGTTTCCAGTTTGCCAATACTATTATCAGTGCTAAAGACCTCTTTTTTGACTCAAGACTTAAACAAAGCTGTGAATTAACTTCCACTGGCAGACTCCCCAGTGCTACTACTGTCTTCCAGCAATGCCTATACTGGCTTCTGTCAACCCCTTTTCAAGGCAGTAGATGAGTGCAGATGTAATTAAAATCATCACTGAAAAACGTCCGACTGCAGAGGCAACCATGAAACAACAGAGCTACACAGTAAGCTGTCAATATCCCATGGTCTTAAGGAAGAGCTCATAACCAGTGCTTCATCCTTGCTATTGGTCTGCATTTTACTCTAAGACTACTATCTGAATTTTAAAAAGAATATACTCTTCTTCCTGAAAACAGATATTGATGCTGTCACTGTGGCGGAGCAGTCCTTATGAACACGCAGTACAATATGTCTTAGGGGCTATTCTTGCTCTCTGTCTCTGGTTCACTTTGCTTTTGGTGCAGCTGAGTGAATGCGTGGCTTTAGCTCTTTTTACAACAAGACATGATAACATCCTGCTGCCACGTGATCCACTGCTAATAGTGATAAGCAGAGATGGGGCGGGGGGGGAAATGGCAGCAGGGAGAAAATGGGGGAGAGGGAAAAGTGGAAGAGATGAAGGGGGTACTGGGTGGGGAATGAAGAGGGCAATGATGAGAGGCAATAAATGGTAGGGAGGAGAATGGTGAGAAGAACAGGAGGAAGAAGGGTCTAGAAGAATGATGGGAAGAATACTGTAAGACACGGTGGGAAGACTGGGGAAAAAACTAAGGGGAAAAACAGGGAAAAGACTCGTGGGGAAAAACGACGGGAACGACTAGGGAAGGAATAATGCGGGGGAAGAAAAGGTAAACTCTGGGGAAACAGGGGGAAAGAATGGTGGGATGAACACGGGGGAGAATGGGGATGAAGAATGGTGGGGAGGCATGGCAGGGAGAACAGGTGGGAAGACAGTGGGGAGAATGGCAGAGGGAATGGTGGGGAGAATGGGGTAACAAGAACGGGAAGAGGAATGGGAGAAGGATGGTGTGAGGAATGTGGGGAGGAATGGTAAGGAGGATGGCAAGGAAAAATGAGGAGTAGAAGGGGGAAGAAGTGGGGGAGAAAGATGGAAGGAGGAGGGAAGGAAGGAGGAGGAATGATGGAAGAATGCGGCGAGAAATGGGGAGAGAATGAGGAGAGAATGGGGGTAAGAGCGTGTAAGAAGGAGGGAAGGAGAAAGGAAGAAGGGGGAAGGAGAGGGGACAAAAGCGGAAGAAGAGAGGAAAAAAGGTATGAGGAGGGGGGAAGAAGGAGCAAGATGGTATGAAGAAAAGGGATGTGGGTGAGGCAGGCCAAGAATGGAAGGGTGTAATGGGGGAGGAAGGGGAGGGTGCGGGGAATATGGAGGGGAGGATGGCAAAAGATGAGGGAGGACAGGGGGAAGATTGGGGTAGAGTGAGATAGGGCAAATTGAGGGGGGTGAATCAGGGGTCCTCTCCCTTTCCACTTCTTCACTGCTTCTGCTTGCAGCAGGTAATAGCGTGTGTGCAATCAGGCAGTGGCATATGGCTGTGATGACCTGGCCTTTAATGACTCTGTTAGAAGAAGTAGCTCTCAGAAAGTTTTGACTTAGTTACACACCTTGGAAACTTACAACTCTCTGAAAGAAAATATGGCAATAAAAGTTGCCAAAGTACAGCACAGTTCTTAAAGCCTCCTATCATCCCACAAATTCCAGGTCTACTGTTTCTGTTATAAAAGTATTTGATGAAATAACATTAATGAAAGTTCAATTAAAATACTAGAAAGCACAATAAACTTTTCATAGCTCAACAAAAATGCTCCTCTCACCAATTCATTTCTCCTCCATCAGGAAGAGAAAAACAAAAGTGGATTAATCTGATTTACAGAGTGAAAAACAACACTGAACGCACTTTTTGTCAGGGGGCAGGGGGAAGGTCTCCAGCTGGTTCTCATCTATATGCCATGATTCTTCATTTAGTTTACACTATTAAACTAAAAAACTCGGCTTTAATCTTAACTAGTACAGTATGCCTTAGAGTAGATTCTATCATGTAGCATCCTTGATACAGTTTCAGACTCTGGCAAAACATCATCCCTCAAACTGGTCGTGGCCATATGGGTAGTAAATGTATCCAACATTTTTTCATTGGCGCCTACATTATTACGTCTTGTCACCAATGGTTTCTCGGGTTTTCAAGTAAATTGTTGCATATACTGTGGTTTGGAGCTGCTGAGATGAATCCCTACATTTATCTGTATACAGCCAAATCCTTTTTTGGAACTTTTTTTCCTTCTAATGAACTAACATCTGTTGAAAAAAAAAAAAAAAAGGAAAAAAAAAGTCATGTTTCCAGAAAGCTGTACAAAAATGAGAGAAAACACAACAAAAGAACACTGCCAAGAAGCTATTGTTGCCAAGTTGTACATGATAAAAAGCAGCCTAGAAAATGATGGGTGGACATAAGTAGGCATCATACCTGATCTGTCTTCATTTTGTGAATCACACCTTCTACATAATTCTGGGATGGTCTTGAGAGAAGTTACAGAATACTGTAAAAAAAGGAAAAAATGTGTATGAAGTAATTCATTAAAAAAGATAAAAATTAAGACTTTCAAAAGGTCATGATATCATGGGCACAGCCTAAATCTACCAACACAAGGGTACTTCCAGTAGTCTGATGGTCTTTCTCAGGTTGTATGAGAAAAGTAGATGCCATCTTCTTTAGAGTCCCACATTGAGGGACATCAAATAGACTGTCAAAAGTACACTAAAGCATCTCCCCACCTCAGATTTTTCCTCCTGCAGATCACCATTATTCAAGTCACAAATACATTTTACATATCCATCCTTTCCAAAGGGATGCAAGATAGAACAAAGGTAAGAATGGATCTAGGCTTCACAGTAAACATCGAGGGTCTCACTTTGCCCACCTAGGCATCAATTATGGTGATTATACTGCAAGATACCTCCTGCTTAAAAATTAGAATTCAAGCTTTCACAAGCCAATACGTAAAAGTAGCGTAGAATATCTGCACTGCAGACATCTGATTTCATAGAAGGTTGCATGTACATACATAGATCAGACACCAGGCTCATTTCGCAAACCTAGGCTTTATTAAAGCAAAGTTGCATTAGTACTTTGATGTGACAGGATACGCCTGATATTAATCAGTATGCTATTCTCTGAATTCAGCATTAAATATGAAAAAAACAGGGACGACATATGTATCCTACTAATAAGAACTCCTTTTCTTATAAACTTGTGGAATACCCTTGGTAAGACACATGATCCAGTGTTATAAAACTACACGTTCTGACATACAGAAATTGTTACTTAATAGCAAGCCTTCCTTAACCAAATACTTAAATGTTACAGGAATGTTCACTTAAACAAGTGAAAATCATTATGTCTGTGAAAGATCAATGGCTTTGTTCATATAAAAAAGGCCTATTAAAAATAGCATATTGGAAACTAAAACAGAAAAAAGCATTTAAGATTAGCACAACTGAAAATTTTTAAAGAATATATAAACACCACATGTTTTCAAAGAAACAGATATTTTTAGCTGGTGTGCTATTGACCAATGAAGCAAAACAACTACATATAAAACCACATGAGCTTTCCATACAAAAAAAGAAACGGTCATACGTTGTCCTGTTTTCTGTTGATAGTTCGTCATTCAAAGTTTGATGTGCTTCTAATGCACAGCTGGCAATCTACTTCGAACTAAAGTCGACCTCATGTGACGAATTGCAGAAGTAATTTACTTGTCTGGTGCAAGTTTAAGACTGTTGCTCAATTGACTGTAGTTACTTTACTAAGCCTCAAAAACCCCTCATGCCTTACTTTTTTCCTTGCCGTCCTGATTCAGGGATGTATTGAGAAACCTCAACTACAACAAGAAACTTCCGTAAGCATTCCTAGGATCAACACTGAACTGACTGTGTAGCAGCACTCCACAGAACTACCCAGTGACTCCAATCACCATTCAACAAGGCTGTGTCTATAAGACTCTGACTGCTCCAGGATGTGACAGCCTAAAGCAACAAAGAGCAGAAGAACAGGGAGAAAGATGCTACTAAATACAAATTAATACAAGTTAAACACACACATGCACAAACACCATGTGCTGCACTTCACTCTAGTTATTGTTTAATAAAGATCGAGCTGTTAAGCTATACATCTTGCTATTTCAGCACAAAGACTCAGAAGGCAGTGCCGAACTGGTCTAGCAAGATTCTTAAGAGAAACCAAGGAACACGTCTCTAAGGAATATGGTAGCTTCATAAGACCAGCTGGTGTAGTTTAAACTATTACACAGTTTGTAATTCAATTAGAATGAGGCCTTTTGTATTCCATTGCTATGTGTTTTGTCAGGCAACCTCAAAAACAGAAAGCCATTTTTCTTTTTGTCTTTTTTTCCTGTTCTTTCCTGGAAGAACAGATTTTCTTTCTATTTCAACATTGCACTGAAATGTATTCAGTTACCACCTCCCACCACCAAGAATCTATTAAATGTTATAAATTTGATTATGCATTTTAATCATATTGGATTGATCATTAATGGATTTCCTCCCACTCACCTCTGTCCTCAAAAAGACTTCTGCGCATTTACATTTCTGCCATCTGTGTTTTGTGGTCAACATGTGGAGAACTGGCTTTTGGTGCAGGAAGCAACTAAAATTACTCTTTAAAGTGGAACTTTCCCAACCATAAAAACAATTCATTGCCAGGCCTTCCCTCTAGAACTACTTTGTCTCATACTCTAGCTCCAGCTCTGATCACCAGTAATGTTTGTTAGCTTTTCTTCAACCAAAAATTTCAAAGTGACTAGTGGTATCACTAAGGGACAGCAAAAGAAGTTGAGATGGCAACCCCTCCCTGGAACAGAATTTTAGACTTAATGCTTATTCAACAGTATTTAAAATAAATTATTTCACACATTTCATTCAATAAATTTAAATTGTTCTACACGCAAAATTAAACACCATTTCTCCCATTCCACCATTAGAGTAACCAAGTCAACCAGAGCTGAGGGCCATGCCCAAAGGCAGAAGTGACAATGCGAGAGCTAAGCACATAAGTTCGCTTTGTTAGTCAATGTTTAACTGTGATTTTTGGTATTTAGTCAAAGTGTTTTGTGGTTGACAGTGAAATTCAGTAGCAAAACTAAGAGCTTCTTCCCAGAATAATGCATGTAATGGCATTTTTGATTGCGGTTTTAGGTTTGGGTTCTTTTTCTGCTTTTAAGGCATGCTTATGTCCAATATGAAATAGTGAATTTCAGTAAACCCCTTAAGGACTTTGTAAGATGGAAGAACAGTATCAACAACAAAGGAGACAAGAAGCAGTAACAAATATTCCACACAAATGCAAGATATTCCAGATTTTCTTCAACAGACACTATTAATTCAGGGGAAAATGGGACCTCAAATATCATACAAAACATTTGTTCATTATGTAAAACTGCACTACACAATTTGAATTACTGGACATGTTAACCTTTTAAATTTCACATGGTTCTCAAATTTTAATGCAATAAATTTTAAACGCAACGTATGAGAAAAAACCCTTCAATCTCTAGCAAGGCTGTTCTGTGCTGTGCCACTTGTCTGCCACTTGAAGACTCACTTGTGTCTGAGAAATATCAGAATGAAGAAATACTGGTTCACGAGTTGTAGCATAGAAGTGTATATACAAAACAGTAAAAAAAATTAAATTCAAACACAAAAGTTATTTATTAACATTCTGTTGTGGAGAATACCTTTAGTGTCTCCTGAAATGGAGTCAAAGGGCAACGCTGGACACAAAGTGTGAGTCTCAGACCACATCATCAGACCTATGGCACCCCCAAAACACTAAGGATCATGTCCTGCTCCAGCTGGAGTCAGTATCAAAACTCAACATATTCACCTTCACTAGATTAAGACACCAGTGACTGTGTCCTGCTCTTAAATGCATAGCTCCTTGTTTTCATTTAGAGAAAGCAGACACCTTCTTTCATTATAGCTACTTGTTTCCAGGTGTTATTATTATCATAAGCCATTTAACAGTCTCATTTCAGTTTATTTGCTATAGTGGCAAATAAACTGTTTCATTAGTATGCAAATCCCACTAAATTAATACCTTTATATTACGTTTGCTTAATCGTTTGTAACTCTGCAACACCACCCTTTTTGCTAGACATTTATTTAGGACTAGCAAGCTACATCGAGAACAAGTAAAACAACAATACTTGGCCTGAGGTTGCAGGAAGATATTTCTCAATAGAAATGTCAATTTAAGCAGCTCTGGAGCAAAAAAGTGGAGGAAAGAGATTAGGTTGGCACAGTGCATGTGAGAAATGACAGCTCCCTGAAATAAGCTTCTTACTGTGATCACCATCTTTGGAGTACCGGTTAGGTTATTTGTGCTATATATTGTTTATAGGATCTTATATAGACACTGCATATGTTTTTCTTCCCTTTAACTTTAAAGAAGACCTATACAGACACTAACACTGTTAAAGGTACAAAATGTCTGTCTGGATCTAACACTTTCTACGAGCATTTTAGCGGCCTTCTGTACCTTTTTTGTTTCATTTTGAAAAGGGATGGGGTGGAGGGGAAGAATTATGAATAAGTCCATCAGCTGGATGGGAAATAAATCAGCCTGCTTCAGTTAGTGACTGTGCCTGCACAGCTATGTGGGACCCTCCATGCTGAGCCCTGAAGTTCTGGTTGCTGGTGGAAGGGTGACAGCAGGCTCAGGAGGTGCCCCGTGCCACGTAAACAGGAGGCCAGGAGATCAGCCACACTCCTGACCACACATAGTTTACATCTGCCCTGCCAGGCGAGGATTGACATGAGGAAGTTTTTGAAGCTGTTTCAAAATACCTGACAATTCAACAGCTGCTTAATTATGTTTGAATTCACTTACTGCACTCACATTTCACAAACTGTACAATTAGGCCCAATCCTGCCCTGGCACCAGTGAGCCAGGCTTTCATTCATATAGAGCTGTTTGAATGATCAGAGCAATAATCTATACACTCAACCCCAAAGAGTTTACAAATATTTAGCACCAGGAACTACGCTTATGACTAGGTAATTTGGTATTATTTCTGTAAACCAAGAAATAAAATAGCTTCAATTCGCACAATTTGGCAGTGCAATACAAATCCTGCTTTTCAATTAAAGGATTAGGAAACCTTCAGGTAACCATGACAACAGCATACAACTTACAAGCAGGAATAAATTTACGGGCAAAAATGAAGAGTACTAACAGGATAAGGGGGAAAATTTAAAACATACTTTTAATAGTGTATCTATCATTTAGTGCAACTTAAAGGTCGTAAGTTTTTTTCTTCCTTTCTGTGAGTAGTTATTCATGATGAAATAAATGAAAGTACTCAGCTTGGCTGCTTAATGTCATTGCAGACAGAATATTACTTTTGTTTAATGTAAACAAGAGTCCCAGAAACCTATTCTGTTGTCTAAACTACACTCAAATACACTATGCCAGATGGATCTGGAACAGTACCATCTTTAGTTTGCAAAACAAGCATTGTATTTGCATTCCAGGGCCCTGAGGGAATTGGTAGATGTAGTTGCTAAGCCACTCTCAATCATGTTTGAAAATTCATGGCAGTCAGGTCAAGTCTCCAATGACTGGAGAAAAGTGAATATCACATTCATTTTCAACAAGGATAAAAAGGAGGACCCTGGGAACTACCAACCAATTAGCCTCACCTCAGTGCCCAATAAGACCATGGAACAGATCCTCCTGGAAGCTATGTTGAAACATACAGATGATGGACAGGTGATCAGAGACAGCCACCATGGCCTCACAAAGGGCAAATCATGTCTGACTAATCTAGTGGCCTTCTATGATGGAGTGACAAGAGCTACAGATATCATCTACCTCAACTTCTGTAAGACCTTTGGCACAGTCCTACACAACATCCTTGCCCCTAATTTGGAGACATATGGGTTTGATGGATGGATGGTTAGACAGAAAAGGAATTGGGCATGTCCAACGAGTTACAGTCAATGGCTCAATCTCCAAGTGGAAACCAATAATGAGTGATGTTCCCTCAAGGGTGCATGTGGGAACCAATACTATTTAATAGCTTCATCAATGACATTGACAGTGGGACTGAGTGCACCCTCAGAAAGTTTTCACATGACGTCAAGCTGAGTGGTGCAGTTGATTCACTTGAGGGAAAGGATGCCATCCAGAGGGACCTTGACAGGCTTGAAGAGTGGGCCCATGCAAACCTCATGAAGTTCAACAAGGCAAGATCCTGTGCCTGGGTCAGGGCAACCATGTGTACCAATACAGACTGGGGGATTTAGAGCATCCCTGCAGAGGAGGACTTCGGGATACTGGTGCATGAAAAATTGGACACAAGCTGGCAACGTGCACTTGCAGAGCAGGAAGCCAGTCATATCCTGGTCTGCACAAAAAGAAGTGTGGTCAGCAGGGTGAGGGACGTGATCCTCCCCCTCAACTCTGCTCTTGAGAGACCCCATCTGGAGTACTGCATCCAGCTCTGAGGTCCTAAGTACGATAAAGACATGAACCTGTTGAGTGGGTCCAGAGGAGGGTCATGAAAACAGTCAGAGGGCTGTACACCTCTCCTATGTAGACAGGCTGAGAGAGCTGGGGTTGTTCATCGTGGGGAAGAGAAAGGTAGACCTTCTTATGGCCTTTCAATATATAAGGGGGGCTTATAAGAAAAAATAGTGAGAGACTGTTTACCAGGGCTGATAGTGACACGACAAGGGACAACTGAAAGGCGGCCAATTTAGATTGAATATAAGGAAGACATTTTTTACAATGAGGGAGGTGAGACACTTGAACAGGTTTGCTAGAAAAGTGCTGGATGCACTGGGGATTGAGGATTGTATTGGATTTACATAGCAAACTGGCAGGAGGGGCTGCAGGTGGCTTCTGTGAGAAGACACCAGGGAATGCCCCCTGGGGAGGAAGAATGCTAGGCACCAGTATGGGTTAGGGGTGGACCTGCTGGGAAGTAGTTCTGAGGAGAAGGATCTGGGAGTCCTGGTAGACAGTAAATTACCCATGACCCAGCAATGTGCCCTTGTCGCCAGAAAGGCCGATGGCATTCTGGGCTGCATAGGGAAGAGTGTGGCCAGTAGGTTGAGGGAGGTCATTCTCTCCCTCTACTCGGCACTGGTGAGGCCACAACTGGAATACTGTGTCCAGTTCTGGGCTCCCCAGTTCAAGAGAGACGGAACTGCTGGAGAGAGTCCAGTGTAGGGCAACCAAGATGATTGAGGGATTGGAGTGTCTCCCTTTTGAGGAAAGGCTGAGAGAGCTGGGACTCTTTAGCCTAGAGAAGAAAAGGCTGAGGGGAGACCTTATTATTGCGTATAAATATCTAAAGGGTGGGTTAAAGGAGGATGGAGCCAGACTCTTCTCCGTGGTTCCCAGTGACAGGATCAGGGGCAACGGGCACAAATTGAAACATAGGAAGTTCTGTTCAAATACAAGGAAGAACTTCTTTACGGTTTGGGCGACAGAGCACTGGCAGAGGCTGCCCAGGGAGGTTGCGGAGTCCCCTTCTCTGGAGATTTTCAAGACCCGCCTGGATGCAGTCCTGAGTAATGTGCTCTGGGCAATCCTGCTTTAGCAGGGGAGTTGGACTGGATGATCTCTAGAAGTCCCTTCCAAGTCTGAAAATTCCGTGATTCCGTGGGACAGAGCCAGTTCCAGCCGACTCCAAGATGGACCCAGGGCTAGCCAAGGATGAGCCCATCAGTGATGTTGGTAGCACCTCTGAGATAACATATTTAAGAACGGGTAAAAAACACTGCACAAGAGCAGCTGGGAGAGAGGAGTGAGAAAATGTGAAAGAAACAACTGTGCAGACACCAAGGTAAGTGAAGGAGGGGGAGGAGATGCTCCAGGCATCGGAGCAGAGATTCCCCTTCAGCCCATGGAGAAGACCATGGTGGAACAGATATCCACCCTGCAGCCCATGGAGGACTTCACGCTGGAGCAGGTGGATGTGCCCTGAAGGAACCTGCAGCCTGTGGAGAGCCCATGATGGAGCAGGCTCCTGGCAGGAACTGTGGCCTGTGGAGTGGAGGCCACGCAGAAGCAGGTTTTCTGGCAGGACCTGTGACCCTCAGGGGGACCCACACTGAAGCAGTCTGTTCCTGAAGGATTATACCCTGTGGAAAGGACCCACATTGGAGCAGTTCATTAAGAATGGCAGCCTGTGGGAAGGACCCACATTGGAGAAGTGCATGGAGGACTGTCTCCCAAGGGAGGGACCCCACGCTGGAGCAGGAGAAGAGCATGAGGAGGAAGGATTGGCAGAGACAACATGAACTGAACGCAAGTCCTATTCCCCCTGTCCCCCTGTGCTTCCTGGGGCAGGGATGTAGAGAAGTCAGAAGTCATGTTGAACCTAGGAAGGGCTGAGGAGGCGAGGGGTGGGGAGGAGGTGTTTTTAGATTTGTTCTCATTATCCTGTGCTGTTGGGCAATAAATTAAATCAATATCTCCAAGTCGAGTCTTTTTTTGTCCATGACAGTAATTGGTGAGTGATCTCCCTTGACCTTGATCTTGACCTGCGAGCTTTTTGTCGTATTTTTATCCCCATCTTGTTGATTGAGGAGTGATAGAGCTGCTTGGTGGCCACCAGGTGGCCAGCAAAGGTCAATGCATCACAATGGGGCTTTGAGCAACCTGGTCTACTGAAAGATGTCTCTGCCCATGGCAAGAGGGTAGGAACTAGATGACCTTTAAAGGGCCCGTCCAACCAAAACCATTCTATGAGTCTATGATATTGGAGAAACGTACAGGTTCATTTTCTTATGTACAAATGCAACATAAAGCAAAAAAAAAAATGAAACCAAAACCAGTTACATATCTATTTGCCTTTTAAAATAAATTCCTGTCTATTTTTTCTGTCTATTACATTTTGGCTGAAATGGTTTACAAGGGTCTGGACTATACACAGTGGCTTTCTAACTCAGGTACATTTATAAGTGCATAATTTTAACAGCCTTCTTGCTGCCATTATTTTTAGTCAGTACTTTTCTGCACTGGATTAGAACCAGAGGGCTAACAGGAACAATATAAATCGCTAACACTGATGCTGTGCAGCTGCTGCTTCCACGGAAGGCTAATGATAAAATGAGAAGGTCAGGTATCTCTAAATTGTATACAGTGAGATATGTGTAGAGCACTAGAATAACCATGAATTCTCTTGTTAATCTGGATTGTAGCAACAAATTCTTGGTTCTCTTACCTGCTACAGCAGAAATTAAAACTGCTACCTCTATAATTTGTGCTGATTTTTTATTCAAGGTTCAGCGTCCAATGAAAGAACAACCTATTAAAACAGGCAGCCTGAACTGTTCAGCGGAAAAGTGAGTAACCTAACCCACCAGTATGCAGCAACAGCCACAATGGGAGAGACACAGAGAGGTTACATCTATTATGTTTTACAGTTTTGCAGAACTGAGTATAGAAACAGATACCAGGACATGATCTAGCATATAACAGTAATAAAAAGAAAGTTGCCCAGAATAAGGTATTCACTCAAGATTGGCTCGTTGTTGTATAATATTTTGGGCATTTGCCATATTCCTCTTTAATAAAAATTGAACGTTACAATAGGTTAAAAAAAAATATCCTCTCCAAAAGGAATCTGTCTGCGAATAAAGCATCTGGAATGTTTTAAAATGAATCAAGAGTCCCAAATGCTAAAGAGAAAACCAGGCCCTTTGTAATAAAAAAAAAAAAGAAATAAAAAAAGAAATAAAACTATGAAATTATGAAAAGTCTGGAAGGAGATGGTGGCACGCTTTCTTCAACCTGAAAATTGAATTAAAAATTTTTCTTCTAGTGGATTTAATTTATGTATTCAAGTCCATTATTAATCACACATTCACCATACTAGCAACACTATTACACAAATAGCAGAAACACTGGCTGTAGGAGTATTATTATGAGTAATAGAATATACTGTATCACTTCTTCCTATAAGAACACCTAACATAGATGAACAGTATTCTTCCTTGCAATTACAACTGCAGTTGTTTTAGTTGTGACACTAAGGATCAGAGCTGTCTATGAATCCCTGGAATTCCTTCTGCCTCTTTCTGTATTCCACCACGTCACAGGTAGCTATCACACCTATCGATAAAATCTTGCTGTATTTGGAGATGGCTACTGGTGGAAAGGGCAGAGTAACTACTTACATGAAAAAGGAGCAATTCAGAGGTGAGAGGGGCAGGAGGGATTTTTTAGAACTGAAATACATTCAATTTAAAAAAAGGTAAATTTTGGTGACTAAGGCTAGCATTACAGTGCATATAACTAATTCAGGACAATACAGTAGATAAGCAACCCAGAAATAAAAGTCTTAATTAATTTGATTTGCAAGTCATTTTTGCTACCTCAAGGAGATGAATTATTTTTTCTTTCCAAGCTTGTAAGATATTTCTCTTACAAAACACCTCATTTTATTCTAGATTGAACCTATTTAAACATTTAAACTATACATGAGGTAAAAAGGAGTGTGGCTTCTAATAACAGTGTTGTTTACTATATCAAGATTGAGATATCTAAGATTGTCTCAACTTGAACAAATAAAATAAGACTTGTACTTACCGATATATCATCACTAAAATCTATTTCATCCAAATCAAGGTATTCAGGGGCTTCCATTATTCTTCTATGGACATTTTGGGTGAGTCAGCACAGTAGTAAAGACCTAATTAAGAAAAGAGAAAGGGATTGTCTACTAAAGGGTCAAAACCACATGGAAATGGTTTAATATAGTTGCTAGATTACTGAAAACATTTAACTTGTATTGTAAAGTCTTTCATAACTTAATCCCAAAACCTAAATATGATTTGCCACCTCTACTTTTAATATCATCACATCATATCATTTCAATTTGTATGGAGAATAGCTAAGTGGTACTTGAACTGGAAGTCAAAATTACTTGACTCAGCATCACTCTAGAAGTTCAATATAGGTGTAAAGACCTAAGCTGTTGAGCACCCTCACGACCTTGCAACCATAGCTGCGTTAATAATGTAGCTTCTTTTATGGATGCTATTACTTTACTGTCCTGAACGCAGCATCTTCTGTTACTAGAGTTTTCTTCTGCTCAAGAAGGCAGAAAAGAACTCAGAATCATGCTGTGCACAGAGAACAAAATCCTGTCACACTTTACCTCCACCTACAAGCAGACTAACACACAACACAGTCAGTGCTTTACAGATGGGTGATTTATCTCTCCTCAGCCTGCAAGTAAACTTCCCCCAAAACAGTAACCAAGGCAAAAACAGAATTATATCAATGTGCACTGATTATCAGGGGCCTTAACCATTTCCTCACAGCAAGGGAAAACAAAGAGAAAACTCTCTTGGCTGGAAAAGTCAATACGTAATTCTGAATAAACTGGAGCTTAAACAATCAAATGCTCAAACACCATAAAACCCTCTTACTTTCTTAATCCTAACTATAATGAAGGTGTGCGTTACCACTACAGACAAGTACAACAGAAGTGAAAGAGGAAAAGGAAGCTATTTTAAAGGAAGCTGAAAAAGAAAAGTGTAATGCATTTTTAAATAATGTGAGGCACTGCATAAGTGTTAAGTATTATCATGGAAGCAAATTAAATCCTTCTAGTACTTGTACATAACAAAAGGAAATACCTGAAGAAAAAAAAATAATACAAGCCCAGTTTATTCACATGATAACTGCCAAGAAATATGTTTATGAATAATGAAGTCAGCTGTGTAGGTTCTAAATAAAATCATTGTGTGGAACATTCATATGCGGTTAAGAATTTCCTTGGATAAGGGTTTTGAAGAAAATGCTTTTCTGCAGGTGTTACACTTATTGGCAAACAAACCCTCAGTCATCAATCTCCTTCATAACACCCCACCTAAGCACAAAGCTGATCTTAAGACACCTGTTCTTGAAGAGCTGGAAAAGCAAATTTTTATTTCTCACCAAGTTACTGAAAGTAAAGGACTATTCAGCATCATTTTCTCTTTAAATGAAAAAGGAAATTAAAAAAAAAAAAAGCATGGGTTTCCTTTAATGTATTAGGATATTTCTGCTCCTTGCAATATGAGAAGGAAGGAATTCCTGGGGAGGAGAAAATGGGGAGGAAGGCAGCACGTAAGAATAACCTCAGCTACCTATTATTTGCTCTTACTGTGCCTGTTAGACTTGAGTGAAGCAGTGGAAAAGGAGATGGCTACAAAAATGTAAAAAGGTATAAAGCCCTCAGTTCAACTTGACATAAGGAAACAGAAGTAGCTATAACGTGAAACTAATCAGAAGCTGTTCATTTTGCACAATTCCCAAATGCTAAGTTTATTCTTAGATGGAACTACTAAAATCAGGCAGAATCCTTGCAATGAAAGGAATTAGCTGTTGTGAAAAGGTGTGCCACATTCAAGTCTACAGACCTTTTTCCACATTAGAGATTTTGCTTTCTTAACAGAAACATAGCATTTCAGTATATTTTTTTAAGGTTTATGCTTCAACATTGCATTTGGGTGTTGTTACAGCTTACTTGTGGCAAAGTGCGCTGTCACTGTATTGGGTTTGCATGGCAAGGTTTTGGTAGTGGTGGGGGAATTACAGGGGGGGCTTCTGTGAAAAGACAGCAGTAGCTTACCCTATGTCTGATAGAGCCAATGCCATCTGGCTCCAAGATGGACCCGATGCTGGCCAAGGCTGAGCCCATCAGTAATGATGGTAGCACCTCTGGGACAATATACTTAAGAAGAGAGTGAAAATGGCTGTGCAACAGCAACAGAGAGGAGGAGTGAGAAAATGTGAGAGAAACAACTCTGCAGACACCAAGTTCAGTGAAGAAGGAGGGGGAGGAAGTGCTCAAGGTGCCAGAGCTGAGATTCCCCTGCAGGCCATGGTGAAAACCACGGTGAGGCAGGCTGTCCCCTTGCAGCCTGTGGGAGTCCATGGTGGAGCAGATATCCACCTGCAGCCCATGCAGGACCCCACACTGGAGCAGATGGATGCCCGAAGGAGGCTGTGACCCAGTGGGAAGCCCATGCTGGAGCAGGCTCCTGGCAGGACCTGTGACCCCATGAGGAGAGCATCCCACACTGAGGCAGGTTTGCTGGCAGGCCTTGTGACCTCGTGAAGCACCCACACTGGAGCACTCTGTTCCTGAAGGACTGTACTGCACGGAAAGGACCCATGCTGGAGCAGGGGAAGAGCATGAGGAGGAAGAAGTGGCAAAGACAACATGTGATGAACTGAACACAACCCCCATTCCCTGTCCCCCTGTGCCGCCTCATGGGGAAGATGCAGAAGAGTCGGGAGCGATGGAGTGAAATTGAACTTGGGAAGGGAGGGGTGGGGAGAAAGCATTTTAGTTTTTGTGTTTGTTTCTGACTACCCTACTCTATGTTTAATTGGCAATAACTTAAATTAATTTTCCCCAAGTTGAGTCTGGTTTGCCTGCGATGGTAACGGACGAGCAACTTCCCTTTCTTGATCTCAACCCATGAATTAATTTTTAATCTTATTTTCTCGTCTTCTCC
This sequence comes from Charadrius vociferus, assembly GCF_000708025.1. Lineage (NCBI taxonomy): Eukaryota > Metazoa > Chordata > Aves > Charadriiformes > Charadriidae > Charadrius > Charadrius vociferus. The sequence continues at coordinate 1,954,847 of NW_009661372.1, read as the reverse complement.
TGTTCAGAAGGGGGAATAAGAGAGCAGCTGAGTGGGCATTTGACAGCCAGCCAAGGTCAACCCATCCCAGTGTCCCACCACAGAGGTAAAGACTAGTTGTCAGTTTATCACTGTGCCTATTGATATCAGCTCAAACCGAATCACCACGCCAGTTTTAGAGGCAAGATAAATGCCAACTGCATATGTACTGTCCTACACAAATTACAGGATTGTAAAATCTACCCAGTATAATTCCATAAGGTGATACATGTATGAAGTAAGAATGAGAATTCAAACAGAAAAGTTTAAAGGTTAAAGTCATATATGGTTATGGTTAAAGTCACTATATCACACACAAACAGCCTAAAACCAAACCAAAGCTTCACTGAGTTTCAGTTCTTCACTGGAATTAAATGGATTTTTAAAAACCCCACCCAGTATGTTTAAAAATCAATGCAAGAAATAAATAAAGCTACTCCAAACATGCCACATAATTAGCCAGAATCAAGAAGTAACCTAAAGTTTTTATTTTGCAATTAAAACTGATTTATTCAGGGAAAAAAAACAACAACAAACCAACAACAAACAAAAAAAACACCATAAACAAACAACAAAACAAACATCAAACAAAACAAATCAAAACTCCACAGCTTTAATAAAAGAACTACTGTTCCTGGTTACCACATATCTCAAGATTTTAGAACACAAAGATCTTTGCTTTTCAAACTCATTTTTTAGTTCTAAATTGCAAGAAGCCATTGAGGCAAAAAAATGCTGCATCCATCCATGGCTGACAGAACAACTGCATTTTACCTAGAGATGTACAAAACTCGTCATGCCAGTCCACAGTCTTGCAACATTACTTCCCCAAAATGTTATCTTCTGTCTTCTCAAAACATAAAGACTAGAAAACCCACAAAGGCTAAAGAGAAAGTTGGTAACCAAAACAAACGCATTTTCTCTACGGAAACTTATCTTTCTGAAGATAGCGTTCAGCTATATGTAAAGAAAGGGCAAGAGACTCATGCATTCTGTTTCCTGTAAGATTTTCATTTTTTTCTTGATGAGGTAAAGCTGGACAGCAACTCAGGACAAATGCTATGACCAAATAAGATTTCCCATGACTATACTTGGAGTCTTATTCAAGAGATGCACTTTTTTGACACAATTTAACATAGTAGAACTACACCATGTATAATGCAAACCATATGGTAAGGATAGTACTCAGACTATTTTGAGACCTTTGTAATGGATGAATCCAGCATATCACCAGAAGTATAAGCAGTCTGAATAGCATTCACAAGCAGATCATAAGCACAACTGGTCAAATTTAAGGTAAAAATAATTGCAACCAAAATTGCAACTGCCAGCAATGGATGACATAAGGTAAGTAACGTATTTCCAGCATCAACAAGAAAGCAACACAGACGACTGTCTCTAGCCTGCCAGCAGAAATGTCTGACATTTAACTGATCAGTTTTCTTAAGTGTATTTTGGAAGCCAGTCATTAAATACGCCACAAAATTTTAACCCAAAAAAGGACATTTCTTGTCTGGCAATTTGGCTTGCACAGAGACACATACACACATATACATTTTATACAGGTAAAAGAAATCTTTGCTCTCAGAATTCACAGCTAAAAGAAGAAAACCACATAAACACAGTTATATGTACTCAAGAAAAAGTATTTTTTACAGTTTTATGAAACAGTTCCACCGGGAGAAATCATCCAGCTAGAAATTACCACACAAAAATGTGGTAATACTAGTATTGATATAATGACATATTGCATATGTTACATTGCAACAGATACTAAACAGTGATCAGGTTGTAAAATAAAGAAAAATAACCCCATCCTTCTCCTTTTCAAAAAACAGCAACTATCCTTTCCTTATTGTTTTTCCAAATCACAGATTTCCTCTGCTGTTGTCCTTCTCAGTTAAAACTAGTTGTCTGAACTCAAATCCTGTTACTGAGAAACATTCAATACAGTAAGGTGAATGAGGAAAAAAAGGGGCAAAAAAGCAATTCCCAGTAAAATAATAATAAAAAAGCAATGAATTACAGGGAACAAATCCATCAATTTCTGCAAACACTAAAACTCCACTCTAGACTGACGGCATGCATTCCCTACAGGTGAAATGCTTACATTGTTCACAGATTTCATTTTGAAGGTAGATCAAAGTCTTGGATTTGTCTCACCACACAGTCTCAAAAAACAGTCACACCAACAACAATCCCGAGGGGCTGGTGTGCTTTTTGAGGATGAAGATAACTCAACATGGGAATGGCAGGGAAGCTTTTATTTTTTTAATGGTCATTGCCTTCTCCATACTAATAAATGTGAAGAAAGAACAAGGCCATATAGGTGAGCATTTGCCATCTGTCAATAAACTGAGTGAATGAAGAGACTGCTTTGGGAAGCAGAAAGTAAGCAAGCATCAAGGTTGTTTCTCGTTCTCTTTGCTCAATGCAAAACTATGGAGTAAAAAAGCATAATTGATTTGTAATGACCCCTTTGCAACAAGGTTATAGTAAATTCGGTAGCTTTGAAAGGAATCTGATCCAGTTCCTCAGCCAAAAACAGTCTCAGTGCTGCACGTGAAAGACCAAATCCAAGAGGGAGCACAGGGGAAATGTCCTTTATTGAGCCAAAACAAAACAACTAATTGAGAATGCATCATTTTAATTATTTATGGATACATAAATAACAAGAACAAATAACAATAAAAAGATCTGCTGTCAATTAAACGTCTACTTCAGTTGTAACTCTAAAAAATCCTGCTAAATGCCACATGGGGTTTTATTTTCCACATCTCAGAACTGCTATAACAAAATATTTGGGGATTTACTTAAACTTTGAATCAAATATAAAGTAAATCAGATGTAAATACTTCTATAGTGGTTGGCAAAAGGCTGTTTCCCTAAGCACAGTTAATATTAAAGATTTAGGCTTTAAATGTCAGAATGCCACGATGGTTGCTTTTTAATTAGGGGATAAGGTTACATTTCACAATTATAGGTCTAAGATAAGAAAATAAACATATTGTGCTTTACTAAGCATCAGAGGCTATATAGTAGCTCAAGATGAACAAGATTCATGGGCAGAAAGGAAAGACTTTACATCTTTAATTTAAGCACACATTATGTGTTTCAAGTAACTCTTGAAATCTGGTAAGCATCTGAATTTTATTCCCTAACATTAAGCAATAGCAAGAGCATAAAACCAAGTTTCTTCACTTTCAAACAAATAGAACAGTGTAACGTTACATTATGTTAAATCTATTTAGCATGCAGTGAAAACCCCAGCACACGATTAAAATCCACAGTTCAGGAAGGCACATCATCTGTCAGGAAATATCTAGAACTTTGAATTCAGTTCCTCTACCCTCATATTCCACTGTAACACTGAAGTTCTACCAAAAATTAATTTGGCCTTGTAACCCTATTTACTACACAGTGTAAGGAAGGCACTACAGTACGTTCAGGAGCACTGCCATAATTAGGGGGTATATGAGCTGGACTACTGAATGAAAGCAAGAAAGCCTGGCCACTGGGTCCTAGCAAAGCTAGTCTGGTCTAACACTAGCACCTCTCCAGCTATCACACCTCTTATTGCTTGTGCTTAACAGAGCTCCATGGTACAAGACTAATCAATTAAATAATAAACATGATGTGAATACACCGCAACGGACTCTGGAAAAGGTCATATTTGAAGCTTTGCAGGAGATCCCCAGGACAACTGAAAATCTTTATTCACCAAATACAGATGGTACCACTGCAGGTGATAAATGCAGAACACAAGGAGAAAGCATCAAAAACACAGAAAACTTGCAGTTTCATCTTTTTAGGATCGAATTCAATCAAATCAAATTGAATCGAATTCAATAGAACAGAACATTTCAGTTGGAAGGTACCTACAATCATTATCTAGTCGTGAGCAATACTTTAAATTCAATACTATACATACATGCACTCTTAAGAAGACCCCAGCTTCTCATTCATATTTGCATTCTCTTCATTATCTCTAAGGGAGAAATTACTTGGATATAATCAATAAATATTAAAGCACATGACTCCAAGAAAGTAAAGAGCGACACTGCAGCTCAAATGGCGGTTCATTTGCTTCTCAAGCACACCACTTTAGCTTCATGCATTCAAATAAAATGACAACCTGACATATGGCTGCACTACGCTGACATTTTAAAGTCATGTAAGGGTTTCTGATATTATAATGCAGACTGAAGTGCATTGTAAAACCAATTTTTGTTACCTTCTAGGGCTCCCAAAGTGTTTTTTCTAATTATATGAAACAACATTTTTCCTATTACTTGTCATGCTCAGTGTCTGGATTGTCTATTACTTACTGAGCACCCCTCTTGTCCTAGTTTGTTTTATTTACTTTTCTTTCTGTGTAAGCCAAGAAAAATATATCATACAAAGGAAATCATCTGTCCAGTCAAATTTAAATTGAAAGGCTCAATAGGACCAGGGGTAAGAGTAAAGATGAATTTTCGTAAAAAAAAAAAAAAAAAAAAGAGATGTTAACAGCGAGGCTGAAAAATGATGTGATTTATTTTGGTGAAGGAATGAATTCTGAGACCAGGATTACCTTATCCCTTATCACATTTATTCAGAAGTTTTCCTGAGTTTAAAAGTTCACAGCAGCAATTCATAATAGTATGATACTTCTAAAGCAAGTCAAAATAAAAGCACTGCTTTTAATCACCATGCAAGTACCATCAGTGCACAAACTACACTGATAGGACAGGAGGAAGGAATGCAGCAAAGCACAACAATTTTCAAAGACTAAAAGATGCTATTTTTAAAATTTAACTTCAGAAAAACTCTGTATTCCAGACATGCAGAAACAATCCACCCACAGCCATGAAGAGGCACAAATACTAAGCCCAATTCTGTTCCTAATGAGGCTAATGCACATTAAGCACTGGTTTTCGATAAGAACAAATATATTTGTTTCTGGCCAAACATAATTGAACTTCTCCTAGTTGTCTACCTAGACCTCAAGATCACATATTCATCCCTATTGCCTGGACAGAAAGCAATCCTATGGAGTCTTAAGGGAGACTAGCTGGCAATGAACACCTGCAGCCCAGAAGGCCAACCATATCCTGGGCTGCATCAGAAGAAGGGTGGCCAGCAGGTCAAGGGAGGGGATTCTTCCCCTCTACTCTGGTTAGACCCCATCTGGAGTACTGCGTCCAGCTCTGGAGTCCTCAGCAAAGGAAAGACATGGACCTGTTGGAGCGGGTCCAGAGGAGGGACACAAAAATGAGTAGTCATGGAACACCTCTGCTATGAGGAAAGGCTGAGACCAGTTGGGGTTGTTCAGCCTGGAGAGGGCTCTGGGGAGACCTTATTGCAGCCTTTCAATACTTAAATACAGCTTATAAGAAATATAGGGACAGACTTTTTAGTAGGGCCTGTTGCGATAGGACAAGAGGCAATGGTTTTAAACTAAAGAGGACAGATTTAGACTAGATATAAGAAAGATATTTTTACAATGAGAGTGGTGAACCACTGGAACAGGTTGCCCAGAGTGGTGGTAGATGCCCTATCCCTGGAAACATCCCAGGTCAGGTTGGACAGAGCTCTGAGCAACTTGATCTAGTTGACGATGTCACTGCACATTGCAGGGGGGTTGGATGAGATGACCTTTGAAGGTCCCCCTTCCACCCCAGACTATTCTATGATTTTGAAGAAGTCATGTGAAGGTAGGTAATACTGTATGGTGTACTCTATCTTCTACCCCCATGAACTGCATGGAAAATTCATCACAACTGGAAGCATTTTATCATCAGTATTTTTAACAACTACAATGACTGACACTATGTAGTCTGTAAGTAGCACTGGTGAGGCCACACCTGGAATACTGTGTTCAGTTTTGGGCCCCTCACTACAAGAAAGACATTGAGGTGCTGGAGCGAGTCTAAAAAAGAGCAACGAAGCTGGTGAGGGGTATAGAGCACAAGTCTTATGAGGAGCAGCTGAGGCAACTAGGGTTGTTTAGCCTGGAGAAAAGAAGGCTGAGGGGAGACCTTATCACTCTCTAGCATGACCTGAAAAGAGGTTGTAGTGCGGTGGGGGTTGGTTTCTTCTCCCCAAGTAACAAGCAACAGAGCAAGAGGAAATAGCCTCAAGTTGTGCCAGGGAAGGTTTAGTTTGGATATTGGGAAAAATTTCTTCACTGAAAGGGCTCTCGAGTATTGGAACAGGCTGCTCAGGGAAGCGGTTGAGTCACCATCCCTGGAGATATTTAAAGAACATGTAGATGTGCTGCTTAGGGACGTGGTTTAGTGGTGAACTTGGCAGTGCTAGGTTAATGGTTGGACTCGATGATCTTAAAGGTCTTTTCTAACCTAAACAATTCTATGAGTGTATGATTCTACTCTGTATGTCAGGATGCACAGAATGAAGATAAAGTATGCTTATAAGACACAGTTCCTCACATTTGTTGGGGTTTTTTTTAGCACACTGAATAGCACTCCACATAACTTAGAATCATAGAATCATAGAATAACTTACATAGTATCACTTGCTTTACTGCAAAAGGGAAGTGTTACCCCAAGGATGACATCTGAGCTCCAATTTACTACAAGCAAGCTTTACCATTAATATCTGTGTGACTAAGATGTCACCCACTTTGAGGAAAGGAGTGTCTATTTGGCTGTTAGGAAGTACTTTCTTCTTGCTTTTCTAAATACTACTCCATGTAGTGCTCCCATGAATAACCACTACATTTAATATTAAAAAGAAAGTGGTTCTACTTCTTTATTCCCAAAAGAAATCAGCAACCTAACAAAAAGAAACCAATATTCAGGCTACTGAGTGATCTAACTGCTTTTACTATAACACAGCTTGAAAGACATCTGCTCGCTACAAACCACCCCAGATTTCTCATAATAAAACCATCCTTTCCACCCCACCGTTTTCATATTTCCTTCAAGATTCAAGCATAAAGAAAACTGGACTCCAAGCATTCAGACAGAATATATGCACTTGAGCATTCTGGAATAAGGCCTAGAAAAACAAACTTGTTTGTTTCAATCAGCCTTGAAGGAGAAACCTTCAGAGCTGGAATGAATAGCCGCTATTTTAAAAGTGAAATAGCACACATGATTCAAGCCCTGTACAAAAGCTAATGCAGTGTCTGCTTAGCTTTAATAACAGGTTCAAAACAAATAAGAGGCCAACTGATCTATTGAAAAAGGAGATATTTCTTTGGCTGTAATTGATTAATTTACGTTTTTATTCCCTTTGAACTACTAAAAGGCTATTTGCTCTTTGTGTGAAATACCCTACAGTCATGCAAAATTAATATGCCTACTTCGTTCTACTCTAGCTTATATGGCAACTGTTTCGGTTATTTCACACCAGCTAACTCTTTCCATGGGCTTTAAGACTCACCAACATGCAGATCAAAACCAGATCAAAACACTCTCCTCTGTAAATGCCGTATGTACATATATGCACAAATGGAGGGAAAGACCAGACAGAAACCTCACTAGAACATGCAGCAAGAATACATGCCATTCCATCACCATAATTTATTTCTGTAATGCCACTGTTTGTAGTAATCTAGTGACAACAGAGGCCAGTGCAGGATAGTAGCTGTACTGGACGCTCTGTGAGCATTTGGAGCAGAACATACAGTTGCTGCCTTGGATGCAGTGTGCAGCCAAACTGTAAGAAAAGCAGGTGGCGGGATTTACTCCAACTTCTAGCATCTTAACCTTTGCATTAGAAGTGGAACCTGGTCTGGCTCTGCCACTTACGCACTTGCCAACTTGTGCTAGTAAGAAAAGCAGTGCTTTAAATGAGGTAACGCTGACTGAGTGCACTGCAGCAGCATCCTTTCCTCTCCACTGTGACACGTTATCCTTCTCGCACACAGGGACCACAAAGTAACTTTAACCATTAATTTCTATAAGCTCATTCCTTGTTTAGTAATTTTCCACATAAAGAAGAGATTTTACCTCTGGGGGAAGATAAAATGAAACAATGCACTGTTCTTTCTTCTCAGCCATTTTTTGTCGAAGGGCATTAAACTAGTGAAGTGTGGAAAATATCCTGTAGTTTTACTTATTTCCACCGCTACTCTCATCCCACTTACCTAAGCTGTGGTGTACAGCTTCCCGCCAGCCGCTGACCCTATTTGGACATGATGGCTGCTCCCTTCACTTGTTTAAAGAGGGTCTTTAAATGGTAACAAGCTTCTGCTTCTTCCTTTAAACTGTTCTATGAATATGTATTTAACTTCATGTTACCTTCAGTTACGGCTCATTCTCAAAATGAATTCTTTCAGTTTTCCCACTAAACGTTTTGTGACAGCATGACTCTAAAATGACAAAGAGTGTCTGCTTAATGTAGAGAGTAATAGTTCTCCAATCTCTGTTACAGGACAAATACTAATGTCCATTTAAAAGTGTCTACTTGTAAATTTAAAAAATAGTGATCTAGAGGTATATGAAATAGTCACCAAAAAAAAGAAAGCTACTTAAAGTGTGACGTTCTTATCATTTCAGTATGAAAGGGCCATTTTTTCCACTCACAAAAAAGATCAGCATCTTCAACATAAAATATACTTGATTTTCTCATACAAAATGTTCCAATCGTTTCCAAAAAATAGACACTTGAGGCAACCAGTGCACTTACAAGCAGAAATTTTAACAGCAAAGACCAAATTTAAAAAAAGTATTTTTTCATCAACAAAAATCAACTTTCAGAACCTTGTCCTTCACCTTGTTCTCCTCTTCCTCCTTCTCCCTTGCTCTAGGCCTTCCCTCTGATCTCAGGTGCCTGGGATTCCTGTAGCCTGTCATACCAGTAAAGACTTACACAAGACTTTGAGTACCTTAGCCTTTCCTGTGTCCTTTGTCACCTGTTCCCCTGCCCCATTCAGCAGTGGCTTCATGTTTTTCCTCGTCTTCCTTTTGCTGTTTATGTACTTGTAGAAGCCTCTCCTGTTACCCTTCACATCCTTTGCCAGATTCAACTCGAGGTCAGCCTTAGCTGTCCTCACCCTATCCATGCTAGATCAGACTACTCTATACTGCTCCTGGGCCACCTGCCCCTGTTTCACCTCTTGTACATTTCATGTCTAAGTTCAGTCAGGAGCTCCTGGTTCATTCATGCACCAAGCAGGACTGGCTCCTGCCACCTTTGTTTGATTTCCTGGTTGTTGGGATGGACTTTTCTTGAGCTAGGAAGTGATCCTTGTAAATCTACAAGTGCTTTCAGACTCCTTTCTAGGGCTGTAACCCATGGGATTCTTCCAAGCAGATCTCTGAAGAGCTGTACAGACTAGTCTTGGTGGCTGTTATGTTAACAATGACTTCTTTCTCTACGCATTTATTTTCTATTATTTTGCTAGCTTATAAGTTTGCGTGAAACTAAATAAAAGGAAGTTTACATTGCAAACACTGGCTATCATAATGCTAGTAATGTAGGATATCCAACATTGAGAACTAAACACAAGGCAGAGATGAAGACTAATTTTGTATTTTATATACATTTTTACAGGTTGGCATGGTTTCAATGCTTTTTCATTTTAGTGTCCTTCTTATATATTGAAGTATTTAACAGAAAAAAGAACAAAAAAGAGACAATACTGTTTAAAGACTTTTTAGGGTGTGTAGAAACAGAAATACCTATCAAAATAATTGTTTGCGCAACCATGATATAAACAAGCTGCAATTAGGATGTACTTATCATTTCATTATGCTGCTCATTATGACCAAGATATCTTGTTTGTTCTGCCTGTTCAAACAGAAAAAAAAGCCAACCTATTCATGAAAGCAATTCTTTACAGTGTTTCAAAAGGAAGCTGGAGCTGGTAAACACATGTTCTTATGGGAAATTGCCATAATCCTGACTATATCCCAGCAGGGTCTGAAAATATTTCTCACAAAGTCTCTTCTATAAAATCTAGAACATATGTACGACAGACTATGTTTCACGTCCCTCTAAGGAACTTGCTAGATTAATGAAGAGGACATTACTCTTGCATTTCCTTTCAAATGTCTGCCTTTTGATACAGGTATTGTGCACGGTCTGTTTTCTCTCCTATTTTCATGATTTCTGCACTTTCATCAGTCTGTGAAAAAGACCGTGAAAGTTTACATCTAGACCCCCCACTGATAGCATCTTACTGTAGGCTTCTAATGCAGTATATCCAACACATCGTCTATTGATAAATGCATTTCATTACATTCATACTATTAAGCTCCTACCATTCTTCCAGGACAATTATCAGGGAAATCAATAAAGTTGTTATTTTTTATGTGGCTGCTAAGAGGTTTTGAAATTGATCCTACAGTTTTTTTATTACTATTGACTGATACGCCAAAAAGAACACAAACAGATCAACACAGCTCCCTTACCAATTGTCATTCAGCTAAATACCTATAAGCCGTTAGGGATGTACAAAAGTCACAAATTTCTTGATGGAGAACACTAACAGTGATGAAAATTTTAAAAAACTTCACCACTTGAAAAATGCAGATCTCTCTTTACAATCTAAAATGGACAGCATGATTCCCTCAGCTATTTTTTCTTCAATCCTTCTTTTTTGAGTTTTCATCCTCTTGGATCAAACAAGGCAATTCAGTCAAAGAAAATGAGATCACACTAGACATGGAAACACTCTGAATGCAACCAGAGAAAAATGCAAGAAGTATCTTCAAATTTTAATTCTAAATATATTCTTTCAAATCCGACACCTAGCAATTAGTCTTCCTGAAGAGCTCTGTGATCCAGTATCACCTACTGTAATTATATATTTTTACCAAACCCAGAACCAGTAGCAGTCAGAACTCTGCCAGGACTACTGTGTATGTTGTCCCTGAAAACACGCATAATTTCCTCTCAACTGCTATTTTTTCCAGAATTGTTTACCAGACAGATGAACAGGCATGCCTCACTGTCTTCCACTCACTGAAGCAATACTGACCTTTACAATTTCTGCAAGTTTAAATTATGTGTTTAAAAGATAGCACAGATAAGGAAAGGCGGTGGGTGCACTTCTGCCCTGTATAATTTACTACGTTTGTAAAAAGTGGATTTAGAAGTCCTCCATTCTGATTTACCAGTATTTTACTGTCACTTACACTTACTCTGTCTCGGTAGAAATAGCTGCAGAAAATGCAGGCGAGGCAAAGAAAAAAAATCAGACCTTTAATGAACATACAGAGATTTGTAACCAATGCACTCCATGTTGAAGTATCACAGATGGCAAGATTAGTTTCTAAACCAGTGTGCTTTCCTTTACCACATGCAAAAATATTGCAATAGTATTTTTAACTTTTTGGATGTCAGTTGGCCACAATGACTTGCTACTACAGTTGGAAACCAGACCACAGATGTCCTACCGCTAACGTTTAAATCTATCTCTTGGGTTTGACTCCACACTATAAATTACTAAAACAAACAGAAAACTTTTCATTTGCACTTCTGTTACTTTCCATCCAGGACTCTACTCTCCAGACAACTATTCAGACTCCCCTGCTCCATTACATGTGACTCTCTTAAAGCCCAAGATTTTAAGTGCTTTGCCTAAAGGACTCTAGCTACTTCTGTGGGTGTCACTGTTAATTAAGGACACATGGAAAGGAAATGAAGGAGCCAAAAAGCAGCCTTGTTGTCTGGAAAAACACCAGAATACATGGACATGGGTGACAACAGTAGGAAAAATCAGAGTTGGATAACAGGAAACGTTGGCAGCTGAGAGAAACTGTCTAGTGCCTCGTGTTCAAGCATTTGAAGAAATCAAATGACTCAAAAATCAGCCTCAAATGAAAAATTGGGGTAATGATGTCAAAGTTTAAAAGGTAATGGAAAATACAAAAATATTAACACCAGGATGAGCCTATCAAAACTGTTAAAAACACATTTTATTATCTTTTTATATATTCTACTCAAACTTCACTGAACAAGGTGTCATTCATAAAGCTATCAAACTGTGTTGTGAGCTAAACAGTGAGAACCAGGAAGCTTAATAGCTAAAGAAGATCAGACAGGGCCTGGTGATTAACCAGAATGGGACAACAGAAATACACTTATGTACTGACTGATTTGTAACTAAGTTTTTTTTCGTCAGCAGTAGCTTTATTTTTACTCCACACCAACTGTATTTGTGTTCAAGGCGACAAGAAAGAATGCCAAAACCAGATGGTTCTGGTCTCTGGTAACTATTAAGTAATATCCAATTCTGATTCCTAGCTGCTAGTCTTCACAAGTAAAATTATGCAACTGTATCTTTTAGGGTGACCTCTGCAAGGGACTGTAATTTAAGATACAGAAATTGTATGCCTGATCTGCTTATCGTACAGAGAAAGACTGAGCTCTCACTACTGAGCTATCATCTTCATTTCCAGTCCCCCCAACTCCTCCACCTCCACGGAGATAGCCTGTACTGCACTCTTGAACTCTTCTCTAGTAGTGACTATTGGGCCCACCAGGAACAGCTGTTACATTTAGTACAATCTGTTGACAGGGATTATTGAAAGAATGTACGGCCAAACACCACAACCTCTGTTTTTTCACTAAAAATTGTAAAAACCAACATTTCTAGTTCTAGGACAGCATAAAAGAATAAAATTAGAAATGGGGAAAACATTTATTTACTGAGGAAAAAAAAACCCAAAAGCTGAGAACATTTGGCAGACAGCAGCTTAGCTTCACAAGCAAATATTTAGTTATCCGCAACTGACAAGTAAGCAGAAACACTGATTGGCTAGATTTGGTTTAAAATCTGCGCAAGTAATTTAGCATCAATGTTACAATGTTTAGTTTTTAAGTAAACAACATTGTCATAGGAAAGCTTGTGCTTGTGGATAGTAGCACTATAATTTGTAGTTTTATTAACATCATTTTCTGCATCTATAAAGCACATCATCAGCCTTGGCATGTGCCCAAGGTACAAGTGTAGTCACTTTACTGGGAATAAATGCAGTTGGCTAAGCAGTGGTGTAAGACTGTTATACCATTTTTCCCAACAAAGGAATATTTCTTTTACTGACCCATTTTCCCCCACACACATACACCGAAACAAGCAACAACGCTCCAGGTAGGATCTGTCCCAGTTCCAGGAAGAGAAGACAGCTTTAATACTGTTCAGAACAAACCAGTGCCAGTTGCAACTGTTTAAGAGATTATTCCTTTTAAACCAGATCCAACCTTTTCCATTCACTTGTTGCAAGGTAAAGGGGCATTACATCTGGTGAGTAGGGAGGAACGTGGACTTCCTGGTTCATCCGTCCTACTACACAGAAGAAAGTGTTGCCAATCCCAGAATTTGAATTGTGGAACGCTGTCAAAGTTGGGAACCTTATGTGATCCAGGATGTTCATATGGTGTTTCAATTATACAGATGATTCACTGATCTTTATCATAGCCGTATAGTCTGAAAAGGAGCTCTGGATTGCAATTTCAGTTCAGCACTTAGCTGCTACTGACGAATATGATCTTAGGCTGTTTGTTATCTAGCAAATATATCTTCCAAGAAGTATATTCTTGCTACTCAAAAGTCAGTTGTAACCCTCATGAATACTCTTAGGAGATGAGAGATGATGTCTTACAATTCCAGAAGAACACCGTCTGGGTAAAGAAAAGAGTGCATTGTCTGCAGCTGTCAGGGTCCTCTGCGAACTGGTGTGGTGATTCAGGCTCATGTAAAATATGAACGTCCCTTATGTCATCACCATCAGTTCTTTTCGGTGAATAGTTGCGCTATCACAGTAGAACCTTATGTGAACTACAGTACAGATACTGAGCTGAATAGGCAGTTACTCAGACATATACATTTTGCAACTTTACTGCCTTAAGAATGATACTGATTTCAGAGAAGGCAGAATAACACGGGCAAGTGAATTCTGAATCTGCTGGAAATTCTGGATTCGACAGAATCCGTCATAGCCAAGTTCTCAAAATTCTGACCATTTACGATGAATTTCACCCACTTTGGGTGCTCAAACACTCAAAGATCCAACACAGTCACAAGTGCAGATGAGCAACTGAGTTTTGTAGCAGTACCACTCTTTGTGGGTTTGCAGAAATGCATGCAGAGCCGTAAGAAGTCCTGGGGAGTCACACAAAGAAACTACTAAGCAGCTTACAGGAGAGTTTCGACAAGAGATTACGCACATCTGTAGAACCTTAAGTGGTAAAGACAATAAACTCTCCTCTAACTTATAAACTCAAAGAACCCAACACCGAAACACTTAGGAAGCCACATTCTTCCCTGCAAGATAACTGAACTTTCCATTTGCCTGCGAGATAGTTAAGGCTTGTACAAATTCTCTAAAAATGGAGCAGGACCTTTTAAGCCGTTATTTCCATGCTAAGGAAAGTGGATCTAAGTCAGATCTAAGTAAGATCTTTCAGAATCAGCTGGCAGTCTCACTAGGGCAGAAAATACATTGTTGTGTACTTGTGTATACATAGAAAAACCAAGAATGCATATAACTAGCAATTCTACAGAATATCACGCTCTAATACACTACAGAATGCAAATTTCAGATTTACACTGAGCAACCAGACAGGATTTGCTGCTAATGTAACTGACATTCACGTATGCACCTGAATACCAGAGCTGCCAAATCAGCCAGTGTCCAAAACCGAACTCAGGGGAAGGTACTTTTAGCCCCCAGAAGTCATCACATACGTCCACTTTCCAGTTTAGAAATCTGAAAAGCTCCCTTTGAGTCTAGAAAAGAGCAAGCCCTGATTATCCTCCTGCTTTCACCAAGGAATGACCTAACAGTTCTGGCGTCAGCTGCGCTGGCTCCAAGTCACCACCTCTCCGCCAGGACAGGGTGCCTTAGAGTACTCCATGGGCTGTGAGAGAGGGATGCAAAAAAAAAAAAAAGTGTACATCTTTCCTGATGTACACTAAATTTAGTTTTCAAAGCAAGAAAGAGAATGACTTCGTTCATTCTGCAGAATTACAGTGATGTAAATACAGCACTGGTGATTTTTTCACTTTCTTCATTTTATGGAAGCCACCTCTTTCAAAGCAGGTTATTTATTATGTGGCCATCCTGGAGGCCCATGTCTAAAAAAATTGCAATCTGCAAATATTTTTAAAAGATTTTTTAAGTGCTGTAATTTCTCAAGCATCCTGTTTGGTTTAAACCACTCCATTTACGGGAAAAAAAATTTGTGTCTGTTGGTCCTGGTGAAACTTGCATTTTTCACATTGCAGTTGGAGATCTAAAATATAATTAGGGAACATTATATTATGCTATACCTGTAGTTTAAACGTAATTTTCACTTTCTCCCCCATCACAGCAATCAATCTTAGCATCTTTTTAAAACAAAAAAAAAAGGAAATGTTTTTCTTAATTTGGATTCCAAACTGTTTCAAGAGCCAAAATTACAGCAGTGGATTGATACGGCAATATTTTATTATGGAGGTTCTAATAAGTTTGAATTTATAATTAATCACACTGCACTATCCCCACAGTGAAAACAACCTCTGAAACTGCAAGATGTCAGCAATATGTAAAAAGCAGATCTGCTAAGAACGTCTACGGAAGGGCTTTTCCTTTGCTTTTTGAAATGGTGAAAAAACATAAAGGATATAATAATGAATGGAGTAAAACAAAACAAAAACAACTGAACCAAAGGCCAAAAAAAAAAAATTACATCTCCTATCAAGCTATGAATAAGATTAAATTAGACCAGAAGCACAATCTGGAACAATCAGTAATAAAACAGAACATGCACAACAGTGGGAAATCTGCCATTGATATATTTTGGAGCACTGAATGTACAAAGGCTCAAGTTTAAATTGTGCAGCTAGTAACTAGTTCTTTGTACCTCCTCTGTGCTTTAAAAATATTTTCTTAAGCAGAGCTACCCAAAGAAGTCTTCAAACATGTTTGTTTTGAGTATCAGTGATCTAATGCTAACACCAAACCCAGGTTAAAATAATACATTCCCATACAGATCAGGAGATGGTGTATGACATAACTTTCCATGGAAAATTATCACTGAGCAGAAACATCAAGAATGAACAAATCTGTTCTTCAGTCATTTCAGAAACATGAAATCTGACCAGAAAAGCTTGCTTAACAAAGTAAGCTTAAAAGATACTCATCCTTTTTCTCTACTTTCTGCAAAATTTTAGGAAAAAGAGCCGCTTCTATTGCAAAGTGTGACTCCTTGGAGAAAACACACAAACAATATTTGCAATTACTAGGAAAAGCCCGCTGCAAATTGAATTTATGACTTTACAGGTGAAAATACAGCAGCTGAACTAACAAAATCAGGTTGTGTTGATTTTTTTTTTTATAACTACCTTTTATATCAGTAAATTCTATGACAGAAATAAATTTTATTTCCTGTTACCTATCTGTTCTACTTGAAATACCAATGGCAATGCAGGAAGTTCATAAATGTGAATCCTCAGGAGGCTTACACGCATCACTGAGAACAGTAAAATGAATGGTTACACATCTGCAGTCTGAACTTTGAGATGAATACAAGCAAATTGTGAATGCGCATTTTTCAAATGATTGCGCCCATTATTTTCCACTGACTCATGATTGTTGGCAGAAATGAATAATACATTTTAATATAGTATAGAGACTCAACAATCACAAATACAGAGAGTATGTATGGGTATATACCCATCTTCTATGCATACATAATACTAAAGCTATAGGTTGTCATCTGTTTTTAATACTAAAACACCAAATAATTTATAATGCAGAGCTGTAAAATATATATAGAACACTGCATCAATCATGTACGAGCACTAGTGCTGTTCAACATTTCTGTAAATCCTCCATTAAACTCAGATTTGAAACTGAACCAAAGACTTATATGGATCAAGTCATGGTTGCTTGGAACACTGAAAGAGAGACATAAAATGCTGTGCTATTTCATGTCAAGATTATTTGCAGTTCACTTCATTATTTCAAAGAATACTAGCGACTGAAATACAGTGCACTCAACATTAAAGCCAGTTCTTATTCCTTTTCTTTCATTCAGGAGGCAACTACTAAATGACAATTGGGAGATCAGCTGACAGGACTCCTAAATTATTGGTCACAATCAGTACACTGCTAATGTAAGCAAAGAAAGAGCAGAGCCTTGAGAAGCTAGGAACATCATCAAATAAGAAGGAAATAACTATTTGAATACTAACGGTGTCTTGCTTTGTGTTTCCACATTTTCTATCAAGCTTCCTAATGTACCATAAGCCATTAGTCAAAACAACAACCACGACTTGTTCCGTATGGAAAGGGCACAGAAAAATGAAAATTCAGCCATTATATCCTCAACGGTGCCTGGAAGTATAAAGTCCATGTGCCACCTAAAACCACTTCATAGTACCGTAAAACTTTACCAAACTAAAGCAGCACCATGTGAGAAAGTGTGTGTGAGCGTACACACTGTCCTTGTATTTACTTGATCAAGACTTCAGAGACATGCATTTTTAGGAGAACTAAACATAACATTCAGGAAATAAACAGTTACATGTGATTCCAAATCAACTTCAGAAGGAAGTGATACATACAAATATGCATGATGTTTTGCCTTAACAACAGTTTGCTCCAGGTACAATTTGAAAAGTACTGTGCTGTAAAAGTGTTCACAACTTCTAAAGTCTCTTGGCAAAGGTAATGAATATTCAACATCTGCAGGGCTGTTGCAAGTTCATGAACTACAGAAATAAAAAAGATGCCTTCTTTTGGTAGCCTAGTCCTCGTGTAAAAATCCAAAAATAATACACCCTAGTAACGGCATCCACAAGGAACCAGATACTTGGCCCTAAAGTAAGACAGAGCAGCAAAGGGCTTATGGCAACTACGACTGCTAATGCAGGCTCCAGCACTTATGTTAGGACGAAATCAAGCGTAGCAGAGCTCAGCCTTTCCAAACCATGCGTTGGTTTGGGGGGAGGTGGGGAATTCTGTGTCAATGTCTTTAATAAAGCAGATGTGACTCATTGCACTCTCATTTAAAATCAGAAACCGAGGTCTCTACTTTTTCCATTGAATCAATGGCAGCAGCACTGGGGGCAGTAGCACTGGGGCAGCGATCCTTCATGAGTGTCTGCTCTCAGTACGATCAGTTCAATTATATCGTAGTATCTGACACTGCAGTTTCGTGATGCAGTGCTCAAACCCTGGCTTTGGTTTGTCTCCTTAATGCCGTGCAACACCCTTATTCACCTTATTTTCTGCAGTGGCACTGATCATAGAAAAACGTGGCATTAATATAATCAGTATACCATCCCCATAAATCTTCCTGAGCTGCTTTTTTCATTGAAGAACACATTTCATTTATAACTGTTGTTTCAATAAACCACGTAATCTGAGATATCTTTGCTAAATATATTCTGAATGCTCAAAGCATCTGTTAGGTCATGTTGGGTTTTGTTTTTTTTTTTAATTATTATTTTTAAGACGAGAAAAAGGCATTTTTCAAACACTTCCCTGCATCTTTCATGTTCTCATTTAAATTCCTCAACCCAAATTCAATAATCATCCATTAGAGTTTCAACACCTTGTAGTCCCGTAGTGGTCTGTTCAATTACTTTCAGAAATATCCTGGGAAAGAACTAATGCCAAACAGTACTCTCTTAAGTTTGTAACATTCAAATGCTGCATTTGAAGTTAGAAATTTAGAACTTGCCTCATTTACATTTGCCTGCCAAAATATATATCCTGCATTTAGTCCCATGATGATTTTTTGATGCATGTGAGCTTTAATTATAAATTTAAGTGAAAATTCGTATGTAAGTAACATTGCCTGCAACGGTTGCAGTATGTCAAGTGTATCCACCATTTGTGTGAAGACTACACGCTGCCTTGCTCACGTGTAGAAGGCCTGTTTGCTCTGCAACGAGGGCCAAACCACTTTGCTATCCTGTCCTCCACCTGCACCATTCTTTTCCTCTTTTTTACCTTCTGGGCAACCAACTCTCCTGTCCCATCCTTTGCACACTGACGTTCACTGGGACATTCAATGGCTAAATTCTAACAAACTGTAATACTCCCAATTTCAAAGTGAAACTTCCTGTGTCTGCAGAGAGGGTTTTTGCTCACGGTCAGGATCAGAGGCAGCAGTGGGTAACCAGCATCACACTGCCATTTGGTACGTGGCTCAGCCTTCGGCAGGGCACGTCACACAGAGAATATATCTGCGCATACTGTGGCCGCGGGCCAAACCTCCAAACCTTGAACTCAGAAACTCACTCACAAGAACTCACTCTCCTTGTCACTCAGTCCAGCCCACTTTCATTTGAGACTACTTGATGAATCACACAAATTTGACTGTGTGCAGGTATTACAGGTATTTACTTTTAAAGCAAACATACACTATTGAAAAGCACTTAACAATTTTACTGCAAATATTAACTTTTCTCATAATTAGCAATGGCACTTGACCAGTAACATCTGTGCAAGTATCTTTGTTTTGACAGAATTAAAATGAAGAAAGGACAAAAACTTGACAATTTTTCATACCTTATTCCCTAGACATAGAC
This sequence comes from Charadrius vociferus, assembly GCF_000708025.1. NCBI lineage: Eukaryota > Metazoa > Chordata > Aves > Charadriiformes > Charadriidae > Charadrius > Charadrius vociferus. The sequence continues at coordinate 1,935,349 of NW_009661372.1, read as the reverse complement.
TGTGACGTTGTTCTTAGAACTTAAACAGTGTAAACTCCGGTAAATTTAAGCACTGTCAAACAAGAACTTTTCATTTCAGTTAAGGTTTGGTGGAAAATGGAAAAATTGGTGAAAAAAAAGCTAAATTTTTCTTGAGAGCCATCTGTGCCCCTGAGATCAGAATGTAGTCTTCTGAAACTGTCATTATTTTTCCATTTGAGAAATCAGACTGCAACTGCACTTCCACAGCTATGCAATGCTCTCCTAGGTACTGTACTGCTATCCAATACTACTTGTTTTAACTAATATGGGCAGCAGATATGACACAATATTAGTGCTCAGTTGTACAGATATTAGCACTCTAACAAAAGTGTGGGACGAGACGAAGGCAGAAATGCCAACTATAGAAGATGTAATATTATTTTAAGCTTTAATTTTGTAGCGTCTTCTTTCAGAGACTCCTAAAACCCTTTACAAAAACTGAATTACATTTTTGCAACTATGCTAAAGAAATAAACCTCACTACATCAAAATCCACAATGTTACAAAATTTGTCCATGGGGACATTCATTTGCTTGTACTGATTTTGATACACACTTTATGTTTTACAAAAGGTTACCTACCTCATGCAGAGCACAACCAGAACTACTCAGAAATATGATGTGGCTATTTCCCTTTCTTGTTTTCCCCCACCCAACACTTAGTTAGTCTAAATGTTATTTTTTTCAGTCTATCTAAGCCCTGTAGTGAATGGAAGATCATTCATACCTTTACCGCTCTTTCAAGGAAGTTCACCAGTATTGTCCAAGTGTTTCACAAACGTTCATTAATTCATTCACGGTATCCACTACCAGATGAAAACGCACTATTACCCCCGTTCAGAAATTGGAAACAGAGACAAAGGGAATTAGGGGAAGCCACAGAATAATGCAGCAGAAGGGCCAGGATGAGAAACTGCACATGGGAGTACCTGCCTATCTGTCCATATCTCCAGACTGTATTGATCTCTGCCAGAAGTGGGAGACAGCTCTCACTGCAGTTAATTTCTTCTACATATCAGATGCTGAAAGGCTCAATGTAGACAACCTAAATGTGAAAGCATACAGCTTTCGCGGCCACCTGCTACATAATGATTTGGGTTTCACGGTTAGCACCATACAAGGCCACCAGCACAGAGGCAGACACAGACTAGTGAGTGTTACCTTGTCTGTATTAACTATAATGTCTTTTTTTTTGTTTGTTTGTTTTTTTGCAGTTTCACAGAACAGTTGGTGTTGGAAAGGACCTCCAGAGGTCATCTGGTCCAAACCCCAAGCTCAAGCAGCATCAGCTACAGCCAGTTGCCCACGACTGTATCCAGGCGACTTCTGAATACCTCCAAGGATGGAGACTCCACCAGTTCTCTGGGCAACCTGTGCCAGTGCTTGGTCACCCTCACAGTGAAAAAGTATTTCCTGGTTTTCAGAGGGAACTTCCTGTGTTTTGGTTTGTGCCTGTTTCCCCTTTTCCTGTCCCTGGGCACCACTGGAAAGAGCCTAACCCCATCCTCCTTGCACGCTCCCTGCAAGTATTTATATATATATTGATGAGATCTCCCCTTGAGCCTTCTTTCTCCAGGCTGAACAGTCCCAGATCTCTCAGCCATTTCTCATGTGAACTGCTCCAATCCTGTACTCATTTTTATGGCCCTTAGTTGGACTCTCTCCAACATGTCCATGTCTCTCTCATACTGGGGAGCCCAGTGTTAAGTAGAGGGAAAGGATCACCTCCCTCAACCTGACTGACATACTCTGTCCAATGCAGCCCAGGACAACACTCACTGGCTTTGTCAAAAGGGCGCACTGCTGTCTCATGTTCAATCTGGTGTCCAGCAGGACCCCCAGGTCCTTTTCTGCCAAGCCAATTTCCAGCTGGGTGGCCCCCAGCATGTATTGGTGTGTGGGGTTGTTCCTCCCCAGTTGCAGGGCTTTGCACTTCAGCGCAGCAACTTGAGAGACTACTGTCACTTCTCTAGCCTGTTGAGGTCCCTCTGGCATATCAGCCACTCCACCCAGTTTTGTGTCACCTGCAAACTTGCTGAAGGTGCAGTCAGATCATTATTGATGATGTTAAGCAGGACTGGACCCAGATTTGACCTCTGGGGTACACTGCTAGTCACTGGTTTCCAACTGAACTTTGCTCCACTCGTCACAACCCTCTGGACCTGGCCATACAGCCAGTTTTCAGCCCACCTCACTGCCTGCTCATCCAGCCCGTACATAAACAGCTTCTCTGTGAGGATGTGTGAGGCAGTGTCAAAGGCCTCACTGAAGCCTAGGTAGACACCATCGACTGCTCTCCTCTCATCACCCAGGCTAGACATTTCTTCATTGAAATTTATAGAGTTGGTCAAGCATGACTTCCCCAACAGGCTGACTACTACTGATGATTTTCTTGCCCTTCATGTGCCTGGACACAGTTTTCAGGATTATCTGCTCGAGCATCTTCCCAGGGACTGAGGTGAGGCTGATCAGCCTGTAGTTCCCTTCTTGCCCTTCCTTAAGATGGGGGTGACATTTACCTTCCTCCAATCTTCAGGAACTTCTTCCAGTCATCATCACTGATCTAAGGCTATTGAGAATGGCCTCACAGTGACATCTGCCAGGTCCCTCAGCACTTGCGGGGCAACCCATCAGGGTCCATGGATTTGGGTCATCATCTCTGAAGGTATTTAAAAGACGGGTAGACGTGGTGCTTAGGGTCATGGTTTAGTGTTGGTTTTTGGCAGTGTTAGGTTAATGGTTGGACCTGATGATCTTTAAGGTCCCTTCCAACCTAGACAATTCTATGATTCTATGACCTATGTATGTCCAGTTTGCTGAACTATTTTATGTCCTGATCCTCTTCCACCAAGGATACATCTTCCTTGCTCCAATCTTCCGCTCCCCGAGAAGGCCAGTCTTGCTAGTAAAGACTGAGGCAAAGAAGGCATTCAGTACTTCCACCTTTTCTATGTTCTGCGTAAACAGGTCCCCCATACTGTTTCTTTACCCTGTTATCTATGCCTTATCTGTGCCTTCCAGCTCCATTAGCAAATGAACCAAGGATATCTGCTAAACATCCCTGACCACCATGCAACCTGCCAAAAAGGGGAAGAGCAACAACAGCATAAAGTGGCTCTCACATCTTTTAATTGCAAAGCACCTGGCTTTGTAACTATCACAAATCTTTTAACTAGTCCAGTAATTTCCAATGATGGCTTTTTCTTTTCAAAGAGCTTCAATCAAAAGATGACATCAAGTTCTTCCCTTCCAGCACACAATGAGTTACCTGTGTAGAGCACAGCCCTGTGGGAGGACTCCCCTAACATTGTGCAGGACCACTGAGGGGACGGAGGAAAACTAAGCACACCACCGGAGATACACTCAGCTTGTAGCACCTTCAAACTGTGAAGGTGCTGGAGCTGTTCAGGAAAAGGATGAATCTTTTTCATAATGCAAAATAATAAGCACTGTTAGATCGCCATATTACAAAAAGATGTTGCCATTGACAACTCTGCTACTGCAGTTCCCTAATATATTTTCTTCTCATTTTATAGGGGGATAAGTGAAAAGAGTTAGATAATTTATTCAAGACCATGTGGTGCTGGAACAAGGCTTAGCTGGTATGTGTTTGAATCGTTAGGCTCCATCAGGTGAACCAAGGCTGCTCTTTTTCCTCAGGAAAGTGTCTAGGACAGGCATAAGAAATGCTTTTTTAAAAGAACTGTTTAAGCAAAGATGAGGGAATATTTTACTTATTTTAGCTCAATCATTTATCTAGAACAAAATATTTTCATGGCAGATAAGTAAGCTGCAACACTACACCAGGCTGAAAAGCTCAGCTTCACCTTACTCCTCTACAATGTGTCTCATGTCACAGAAACATATGCCTTATTAGAGTCTACTTTGTATTCCTCTTTGTTTGACAATACTCACTTTTATGTAAAATATTTTTGTGGCATGAAAAAAAATTGCATGAATTCATCTTTTTATGTCCTAACTTCAATTTTCAAGCCATGTTTTCTCCCTTGTCTTTGTTAAATAGCATGGAAATTGCACAGTAAAAGAATTGTATACTCAACAGATCTTTTCAGACTATATCCTTAGAGACACATCAGTTTTGCTGTTTTTTGCAGTCTTGGTTGGTTAGTGGGTTGGTTGGTTTTTAATGAGGAAGTGAAAGTCTATTTCTGAATAAAAAATACTAAAATCTGATGTGCAAGTATACTTGCTGTTGTCAAACTTTACTCATAAAACATGGTACCTTCATTAGAAGCACACTTCATTGACAAGACTGTGGAATAGCTTAACAATTAATCTGACCAGTAAGGCAAAACCAACCCTTATTACATCCACTAAAAAAAACCCCCAAAAAATCAAAAAAACCAAACCAAAACAACAAGAAACTCTTAGCAGTGCAGGGCTCTTCCTTGAAATGTTCAAAAACCATACACATTACTTCTCTTAAAAATATATTCAAATCCTTTTAATTAAGTGGGACTGTGTTTTATGTATGATAACCACCTTACAGTCATTGCTGGCATTTTTCATATAATTTCACAATTTTTTTCACATAGATGTATTCTAGAATCCACGCTTTCATAAAGAACATTTTAAAATGCTGACTTTCTATAATATTGCTCCATCAACTTGGTTTCTCACCTGGATTTTAACACTTGCAAAAATGTGTGGCCTGGATCTGGAGGTTCTTTAAGGCTGAGCTTAACAATCAAACTTGGTATAGAGACTATAAAATGAATTTTTGGAGTGGAAAATTGCCAGAAGTCTCTCCTACACTCTGCTGCTCTTTCTATAATTCCTTACAGAGGGGAATTAAATTGTGAAATAAACAACTAAGCTCAGTGGAAAAGAAAACTAGACTGTCTCAGTACAAAGAATAAGGGACGCACGCCCAGATGCAGAACATCCACCGACAACGTTGTAGGGCATGCAGTCGTGAATTTATGTCAGCATGTGTAGGAGTAGTCACGGTAGTGCTAATCTAGATAGCTCAGTTAAAAATAGCAGTGAAGACAGATGAAAGCAGACTTCAGCATGGCTTAACAATCTGTCCAGAAGGCTTGGACAGCCCTCTCTTAAGTCTAGGCTGGCATGTCTGCACATCACATATAGATCAAAGCTAGTGCAGATCTGTCTGCACGTCTTGCAATCACACACTACTCGATTGCAGTGTAGACACATCCAGAAATAGTGCTACTGTAGATACTTTCATCTAAAAACTGCATTTGCAAAAAGCAAAGCCTGGGAACATACCGTAAAGCATATGGGACCTGATGAGGAACACATGCTGGAGAGTGTCCATTTTGCTAAATTGTATTAGCAGGGCTAATTCCTTCCCCTACACAACCTGCGTCCCTTGTACTCCTGGAGGACACCATAACATGGGCTGGTTGGCCTTTCCTGTGGGGATTCACAGAGTCAGGCCAGATTAACCTGATCCTTCAGGTACAGTCACTCACCTACTCTCTAATGAAGAGACACTGTGACACTTTACAGGCAGCTGGAGGCAACTGTGTTCTGTGTAAATGGCACTCATTCCTCTTCATAACGTACTAATGCCGGACACCAAAGCACTAACCTAAGCAGGCACATTAGTTATCTGTTTCAAGGCCTGTTATTTCAGAAGAACATCAAGATACTAACAATGACTTCATCCACTACTGCTGCTACTAGGGGCAGAAGTTACCGTGATGCAGAAACCCAGGAGCTGATGAAGTCCTTCAAATTCAGGACCTCCCCTCCTCAAACAGTGGTGTGCTGTACAGCTGCAACACTACATCCTCTACTAGCTACAAACTACAAGCTACTACTACGACCTCTCAGGGATGGCTTACTACCATTTGTCCAGCAAGTATGACCAAAGGGATTTACGCATGTTCGTAAACTGACTGCGTAATGAATGATTCACTCCAGGGGGATTCTGTGTGCATTTTGCTAAATCACAACCAGAAGACAAGTTAAGAAGGAATGCAGTTCTTCAGCACGCTTAGCTGCCTTATGAGGAGAGTATAAAGACACACAAGCTAGTGTTGACTCAGACAATTAAAGTTCTGGTAGGAATCAGATCACAGCAGCAGGGATTACATACGGGCTAATTTACCACGGGAAGAAGCAAGCTAGTGAAATATAGAAAATTTTGGGCACAGGGATAAAAATCCTGTGCTGCTGCCTGTCCCTCTACAGAAACCCGGAGGATGTGCACAGTCGTGCTCCACTTGGCTCCACTTGGACCTGGGCATCTCGGCACTCAGTCACAGCTAAACCTCCAGTTATCGGGCAGCACTGTTCCACCCATTTCATCTCAGATCTGATTCATGAAGCGCTTTACTTGGAAGTGCAGAGAGGCAACGGTTAACTCCTCCACATAGAGAGCATCACATTAAAGAGCAGAAATACAGTTTCCATTACGCTGTTTGCCAATATGCTTCACCTACGACCCTCAAGAACAACTGTAAGGAAGTGGGTGAAAGTTTAATTGCTCTCTGTTCAGTCTTAGAGAGCGATAGCTGAAGTTGCCAAGTATGGTGTGAAAAACCTGCCCATTAGACTGACATTATCAATACTTTTGAAAGCACTACCGAGCAGCTGAGATAACTGCTAAATTTGTGTCATGTATAACAGTAGTTGATTCATGATGCTGAAAAATAAGTAATGATTTTATATTAATCTCTCAGATATTGGTGTTCCCAAAACTCTGTTCCGAGAAATGTTGTATTGAGCTGTTTGTAAACAGAGGCTTCCTGAATCTAGAACTAAGAGTCAACTTATCACTAAAAGCAGTATCATTACTATTCATCAAAAATGCAACATGGTACACTAACACAAACGAACATTAACAGAAACATGTTGAACTAAATGCAAAACTGCCAACCATTGATTTTTGGAACTCCACCGCATCCTCTGTAACACTGTATCACAAATTTGGTTCTCTTTTAAATTGCAACTAATTGCTTTGACAGCATTTTTTCCAAGATCTGGCCTGTTCAATCATAACAGCAACTACCGTTATCATAATCAGACTTTAAAAGGTAGTTCTCCCTTTCCTATGGAAAACTTCAAATGCCATATGCAAATCACTAATACAAAGGTGTATATAGAGGAATACAAACAAATCACTAAAAATTATGCTATCAAATTGCTTTCAGCAAATATCGTACCAAGATATTGTAGAATGTATCATATTCAAAAGGACAGCGCAAAGCAGAATCCTCCTTTTTCTAACCTGTTGCTTGTTCCATGGGTACACCCCCTCACTCCATCCACATCTACCACAAAGTTGCCCATTAACTTCAAAATGAACAATTTTAGTCAAGGGGCCCAGGTAACTATGATCCGACAGATATGAAGTGAAAAGCACTGGCAGAGTTGAAGATTACAGTGTTTATTCAAAGTTGCTTGCATTTAGCCACCACAAATTCCTTTACCTCTACTTTAAAATCTGGTTTAGGTTAATGAAAAGCAAGTAATTAGTGATGTAAGTATAACTCAATTTCCTGGTGATTCCATTCCGTAACTCAAGGTAAGTTTTTTCCCATGTCCTAGCAACAAGCACAAATATTGTGCTTTATCCAGTGCTCAAGGTATCAGTTTGCAAAATGATAATATCCCAGTATTTAACATAATTAGGACACATACCTTAGGACTTCCTGCATCTACCAGAGGAGAAATAAGTATACTCAGACTGAGCACAATAGAAGTGTCGGTTGGGCAACGAGACATGCAGCTTATTTACCTTGCTAGCACTCTTCTGTTTCTCTGTGCGCTGTATTTCCCACTTTTATTTTGCTTTATTTTGTTTGTTTGGGGGTGGGGGTTTTTTTTTGTTTGTTTTTAAAAACATCTTGGACACAGCATTTACAAATATCCAGATCTCTCATGGTGCTGACAACTTCAACATTTAAAATCTTGAGCCAATTCAAAAGCAATTCATAAATTTACTACTGTGACTCAACTGGGACTGACAGCATAGCATACAAAAGGCAGAACATTCACAGTTGTGTTTTAGCAGGAGAGAACACAAGATATGTACATGCACATATAAACATGCTAGCACTTATATGTTGTTAGTCTGGACAGTTGAATGTATTTCCTATTTCTCAGGAAAAATGCCAGTCGGTATGGCCAGATCCTGCAAAAGAACTACATGGATGAATAACCAGCAGAGCAGTAGAGCTTCAAGTCATAATCATCTGCATACCCCTGTCGTACACATGTGAGAAAGCTATGCAGCACAGCCTGATTTTTTACTCACAGATGTAAACAACTTTGCTAAAATGGGGGGGGGTTGAAGGGAAGTGTTAAGTTCCTGATTAGAATTTCATTTTAACTGGCAAGTTCCAGATTGATACAGTAACAATAAAACAGATGGGGGGAGAAGGGGGAGGATTTATACACAAGGAGAGGTCATGTAATACACTGTATTGAGTTTAAAAGATAAGTGAGACAATGCCTTTTTTTCCAGTATAAACAAAGAAAAATAATGCCAGCAGTTTGACTGCAAACAAGAACTGGGGAGGAAACGGAACTGAAAAGGAAATGCTTACAGCAAACCTTCCAAAACTAATGCTAGGTTTTAAACAGAAAAAAATACATTTTCAAGCGTTACTCAATAATTCTTTATAAAGTGCAAATCAACCACATTCATATTCAAAATAAGCTTTTGTAAATGCTCCTTAACGTACAAGAAAATACACCTAGTGAAGGATTACCCCAACTGCCAAACTATGACAGCTGAATTGTATTTCTCTTTGATACTTCTAAGATCTCCATATCTCACTTGAAGATTTATCTTAGAAGATGAGATTACAGTTCCACCTTAGACAGGTAAGCAGCAGGTCGTATTTCTATCACAATAATTAATTAATTATTCTTTTACCCCTCAGCTGAAAACTCTCTTGGGACCCTAAATCAATAAGGTATCTAATGCATATGTTCTATTTTCTTGTTTCCAATGGTTCTATTGTGCATAGAAATCTATCACACAACCACATTTGCATTTAAAGAGAAATTCCCTTGTGTTTACTATGCACCTGCTCCATGTAAGCCTATCTTCTTTGCCTCCTTTGAGAAAGAGGCAGATCTGCCAGAAAGAGAGCACAAACACAACACTCTTCCACGTCCTCTTACCAATTATCTAAGCATTATTTCCTTTAGTTTAGCTATGGTCCTATTCTGACAACAGTTGAAAAGAACAACTACTTGACCTTCCAAAATCCAGTACTTCTAAAGTTTTTAACATATTTTTCATCTTGACCACAAACATATATACTTCAACCATACAAAAATCATTGTATTTCCTAAGCAATATACAGTACAGCACCAGCAAACAGGTTCCTTACAAAGGCTTTCACCTGAAAAATATGAACTTTATTTTACTTAGCGTTAATTAATATGTCTGCATAAGGAAGGATGTAACCTGAAATTGATGTAGATTTATGCTAATAAAACAAATAAAAGTGGTAATTGTTCCCTTCTCTTCCCCTCCTTGCTCCTGTCACCATGCTCGTGATTCATGGGTTGCTTCTGGAGCTCCATGGAGGTAATCAGAGACAGACAGGGGTGGAAATAAAGCTCTGCTGCACATCCCATCTAGTCAGCTGAAACGTTAAAAAAAATGGGTGAGGGGAGATAACATGCTGCATCCCACAAAGGCTGCTGGAACTGCTGATCTTTTGTTATTGGTCTTTGTGCTTGTGAGGTGGAGCATCACCGCCCCATACATACATGACACCAAATGATGACACAACTACAGGTACCAGCATCCGTGAACTATTGCCAATGTGACTTCTGTGCTGCTGTCCGTCACGGTTGAGTTCCCTCACCGGGCTGCCTCTGGCTGTGTGTTCCCCTTTCTTATTGGCATCTCTTCACGGCATGGAGACAGCGCTACCTGCTTGTCTCTGTTTCAGAGGACAGAAACTAGAGTAGCCACAGCAGGGCTGTCACGCTTTCCCCTTCCTGGTTCTAATCAGGCAAGTGTCCAAGCAGGACGGAGCTGCTGTGGGTCTAGAGAAAACAGGGGCCTGGGACATCCTGGAAGAGGACTGTGCAAGAAGGAGAGCTGTACCAGTGCAGATGGTATCCCACCTCAGGTACACATGGGAAGGCTTCTTGTGCCTATGGAGTTTGCATGGGGACAGGTTTCGACTCCCAGCAAGACTGGACAATTGGGAAGCAGAAGGGCAGTAAGAAGCACTTCCCAGTTTCTTGAAGCTCTGCTGATGCTTTGCCAAAAGATGGTTAAAAAATTTGTAGACATTTGGGATTATGGTTTTCCAACCACAAAAGAAATAAATGCAAAGCAACACATCACTTACTCCCAGTACTCAGAGGAGGGACTGCATCTCCAACAGCACCCCTCAGTCACCTTGCCCAACCAGTATACCTTTTACATACAGCTCTTTGTAAACTCAGAAGCTGCTCCCAAAGAAATCACATCATATTTACTTACCACATTGCTGTCATTAGACAAAAACATTAAAAGGAGGAGCAGTTGCTAATATAATTTACTATCTTCTATAGGACTTCCTTAGAGGAAAGCCCGTCCATCTCCTTATGCCAAAATGCCACCTAAAGTATTCTGAGTAGCCTGCACTGGACTACTCACTCAAACAAGGAGTTTTTTTAACAGACTGGTCTCTTACAGACTCCTCAGATTTGGAGATAAGTCTTCATTGGCCTCCTCCTCTGATATAATTCTATTTCATCCACTTTTTCAACAAGCTACAAGCCACATTTGCTTTCTACAGCACATTGACTCAATGACACAGATCAGAAACTACAAAGATCTGAAAAATGCATGAGCTGCTGGTTTAAGATACCATTAGTGACTGGGTGAAGTGGAACAGTCAGTTTGCATAAGTCAGTCTTTGACACGGGAAAACACGCAGAAAAGGAACATACCACACCTTACAAAGGGAACCTTTTCACAGCCATGGGCACTATGCCTCTGTGTTAACTGAAAGAATACCTAAAGGAAAAGCTGCTATACAATTTTGGAACTATAACTATAGTGGTGAGGCAACTTTCTTCTTAACAACTGGACAGGTCAAATTCTAATTGTTTTATTCACATGAAAACCCCTTCTCCCTGTGTTTTAACTCCCTCTTGAGCAACCCCTCAAGCCTGCTCTCAGGACCAAGTTTCCAGCTTACATGCAAAATCTTCAAAATATGGCTCCAGGATAGCACCAGGCACACTTGCAGGCTTAGCAGTACCAAGAGAGAACTGGCTTACCATGTCCACCAGGCAGCCCATGAGCTAGTTGCAAAGGATTTTAGGGTGAAGAAGCTCATGTTTATGGGTGGTAGTAATGCAAGAGGTCATATCATTTATGGCTCATTGGGAGTACATGCAGTACATACACCTACTAAATTTAGTAAGGGCAGGACACTATGAAAGTCTGCTACAGCATGTTGCGCAAGGCTTGAATACATGCACATCATTCAACATAATTCCTGTCTGCAGGATCAGAGTTATTTGCACAAGATAGAAAGTAATTTTGATTTTCCTCTGCTACAATTGTATCCCTTTCTTCAGCCATTTAAATAACACAAAAGGGTCCAACAATCAAGTGACTTGCTTCAGAATAATTTTTTAAAAACTTTTTTAGCTACCTTTTGCATTTGGATCACTGAGGTGTACAATGAGACCATGCTTCCAAGATTTTCTATGGAACCATAGGCACTAGCAGTTTTTTGGTGGGTTTTGGAGCGGGGGAGCTTTTCGAGAAGCAGTTGTGACTGATTAGTATCTCTCTAAGAGCTGTGGCTTTAAGCCAGCCATTGAAAGTGCCATGAGGTGATAACACTGACAATGAAGACTGAGACTATTTAGGAGCTGGTTTGTATCCAGGACCATCAGGGCCCGATCCTCGAGCTCTTCTTCATATAGAATGCATTCGCTTGTGTAAAAATTCTCACTGATCCAGGTACGAAAACGGTTTGATCCCTGGAGCTGCAAAAACACGATGTTGGACCGACCCAAGCGTGAGCCAAGGCGCAGTTTTTCTACCAGACAACTTTGCGTTTGCTTCCCAGCAGTTACACACACGCAACCCCTACTTGATTTTCTTCCAGATTTCGTGTCCCCCCCCTCCCCCGCGGGGGGACAGGAGGGTGCCGAAGGCTGCGCCCCCACCAGGGTCGCCCGGCTGCGGGCCGGGCAGGGGCACACCGTTCGCGCCGGCTGCGGGTCTCCGCGGGTTCCGCCGCGCTACGCGGGGTTTCGCGGCGGCACTTCGCAGCGCTGACATCACCTACGTGCTCAGCCCCAATACCCCCCCC